>NC_134360.1:214258666-214622833 GCF_048569485.1 Anomaloglossus baeobatrachus | reverse complement strand
AAGGTCAAAACGATAGCATAAGTGATATGAAACAGCAGAAAAGAGTCAACAAACAATATCATTCTAGTTCTTTAGTTTAAATATGTTTGCATCATAAACACTATACAGTATATCACTGGGGACTTAAACAATTCTCAGCATAACGTTGACTTTCCCCACACATGCTACAAGGACATACTAACGAGCGAAAGGACACAGCAGACACATAGAAAGAAGACCTCTAATTAGCGGTCGTCCGCAAGACTTGTTCTAATAAACCACTAATGTGATGCACAATTCTAGCAGCTCGATTTTCAACCCCTTGTTTTTAGGTCATATTACGGAATTCAAAGGGGAAGTGTGTGCTCGCTCGCCTCTTATCACCATTTATGTTCCAACAGTCGCAAGATGGATATTACCTAAGTACAGGAGCAAAACAAAATGTCACCAGAGCCCTATAGCTACAGCTTAGAAACAAATATCACTGCTATTCTTAGTTTAACCTATATAAAGCATGTGAGTAAATAATGAATATTGCTACTTAGCTCGAACGTAACCCATAAAAATATAGTTAAGATGCTACTACTTGTCACGTAAAGTTTATTATTTCAGTTTAGCGCAGAAACACCTGGCAGATGCAGCCGGAGTTACACGACCGGCTCAATGGAAAGTGTCGCTTCACTCCTTACAATTGTTCAAGGAGCCAAGTCTCCGTATATAAAGCAGACATAAGGGGGCTTTACACGCTGCAACAGCACTAACGATATATCGTCGGGGTCACGGTGTTTGTGACGCACATCCGGCATCGTTAGCGTCATCGCAGCGTGTAACACCTCTGAGCGACCTAAAACGATCGCAAAAGAGGTAAAAATCGTTGGTTTTGGAGAGGTCACGGCAAAACCAAAAATCGTTGACAGTTGAGTAGCGAGGTTGTTTGTGATTCCTGCGGCAGCACACATCGGTACGTGTGACACCGCAGGAACGAGGAAACTCACCGTACCTGCGTCCCGCCAGCAATAAGGAAGGAAGGAGGTGGGCGGGATCTTCTTCCCGCTCATCTCCGCCCCTCCTCTGCTATTGGGCAGCCGCTTAGTGACGCCGCAGTGACGTTGCTATGACGCCGCACCTCCCCCTTGAAGGAGGGATTGTTCAGCGGTCACAGCAACGTCGCTGAACAGGTATGTGCGTGTGACGCTGACGTAGCGATAATGTTCGCTACGGCAGCGATCACTACATATCGCACACACGACGGGGGCGGGTACTATCGCGCATGACATCACTCGCAAACGCTAGTGATGTCGCAGCGTGTAAAACACCCTATAGACTATATATGGGTCTTTTAATGATGTGAAACTACAAGTACTAGTTACGTACTTGAAGATTTCTCAGAAAAGTGCTCTGGTTCCCTTTTGACTTGCATTAGGTTCCTTATACATGACGAATACTGGACTAATACTAGGTAGCAGGTACAAATAATCCGAACCCGAATATTTAGTATTCGCTCATCACTAGTGATGTACAGACTCGGAAATACCCGGAATCAGCGGGTCCTCCAGGTTTTAAAACAACAGGTTCGGACTTGGAATTAATCCCGGATAGCTGGCCAGACACTGGTTCCCATATAAGTCTATGGAGACTCAAATCAGGCGCTTAAAAAATGGTGGTAGAAGAGATAGTGGGATTGGAGCAGGCACATTATAATTACCGAGTCTCTGTGCAGCTCTAACGCTACTTCCTGAGCCGCTCATTATCCTTCATACATATTCACTGCTTCCTCCTCCCACTAGCAGTTCCTGTGTCACTGATTGGTTGCAGTCAGATGCGCCCTCACCCTGTGTGACAGCGTGTCTGACATGTGACAGTGTGCCAGTTGCACACGCTGTCTATGTATGTATTTTGGTGTAAAAATAAATTAATTAATTAAAAAATTGACATAGGGTCCAACATATTATAACACCCAGCATAGCTAAAGGATACGGCTATATGTTGCAAACCCCAGCCGTGCGCTTAACTTCACTGTGTAGCAAAATAACAGGAACCACAAGTGGCTTTTTAAAATTATTTAAATAAATAATTTAAGAAAACGGCATGCAGTCCCCTCCAATTTTGACACCCACTTTTACAGTTTGAGTCAGTCTATTACTTTATCACTATAAGAAACAAAACCAGAGACTCCAATTGCAGATGGGTTTTCGGGGATTGACCCCTTATCAATGCAAGACATGTAAGATATGTTTGTGTATATGTAGTAGAGTGCAGCCCTTACTAACGATGTTGCTTCACTGTGACTTTCAGATTGTGTTGTACTGTGGCTTTAAGAGGCTTCCTCACTAGCAAAGCATAATGGGATGGCCCAGATCTCCCCCTGCTGCTGGGACCTGATTTGGTCTGATCAGAGAGAAGTGGAGAGAGAAGCAGGAAGTGGCACAGCGTGGATTCCCAAGACGTGCAGAGGAATAGGAGTGTCGGCATCTGGCCTGCCAGAGTTCTTTGCTTGACGAGCCCAGCTGTCCAGAAAATTGGGAAAAGAAGCCCTGCATCGCCCACCTGGAGTGAAGTGCGCACCACAGTACCAACAAGCCCCAGAGCGGACCAGTCCAGCAGACGGAGTCGTGAGTGAGTGCCCGGGTATGGCGGTGAGGGAACCAGAATAGGCCTCTATAGTGAGAGTGCGGTATCCGCATGGTTCCTTTAGAAGAGGCCAGCCAGTTTAGTGGATGGAGTAGGATTGGTTAATGTTGTTTATGTGGATATTGTTGTATTGCTATTTGAACTTATATTGTTGATGGAAACAAAGCAATACTAGTATTTCCAAGTTTCATGTCAAGGCAACCCATGACATACATGATCCCCTGTACAACCAAAAAGAAAATCCAATGGCATCACAAAAAGCTATGTACTCGCGTGCTCCACTGTCTCTCGGGCTCCATTGTTTCAGCCATGCACAGGAGTCTAGCATCAGCTTTTGTTTTTCTCAGTTAGTTGGATTTTTACATCTTGGATATGATGCAAATCAGTTGTCATTCGACACTTGCAAAGCAATGAAATATGTACCCTGAGAATACACTTTGTGGAAAAGTGCATTTACAGTATACACATAGGCTCCCGACTAATAAAAGCACTAAAATGAGTAACTATGCCTCTTGTTCCAATATCACCTTGCTCTTAAAAATAAAAAGATCAGTCGGTACTAGTCTACACAAGGGAGGAACCACTTATTTTGAGAAACAATATATTTATATATTCTCATCATATCGATTTAATGAGGTTACCGTAGCTACCTAGCATTCCTTATTACGGCTTTTTGGTAGTGGATGCATTATCTGGGTGGAAAAGATTGTCAAAAGGTAGTTATAGAGTTAAAAAAAATAAAAAAATATATATAAAAGAAAAAGTGGCAATGGCAATAGATAGGGTATTATAAGAGAACCCATATCACAACTAAGAAAGTTAGATAATGTTGTGGAAGAGCGCAATAGGGTCTTACCTGGTACGGATATCAGACTCAAATGGGATCACGGTACACTCACCTTTTCAAATTGTGAAAGTCACAACCCCTGTGTAACACATTCAGTAATGGTATCAACTGCAGCCCTGAAGTGTAGAGTATGTAGTAGGACGTAGGTGGAAATCGGGTAAATACCACAATGATACTCAATAGTATATTAATATGATTCCTTTATTGTTTGTTCAGGTCTACTCGTTTCAGAGACATCCGTCTCCTTCTTCAGGACATCAAAGGAACAAGACAACTATTGTAGATGTCTTGTTCCTTTGTTGTCCTGAAGAAAGAGATGGATGTCTCTGATTCTTAGACCTGTACAAACAATAAAGGAATCATATTAATATACTATTGAATATCAGCGCGGTATATGCCCGATTTCCACCTACGTCCTACTACATACAACTAAGAAAGTAGCACTCACTACCAGGAACAAAAGCACCACCAACACTGGCACCAGCTCTCTGGGCAATAGTATTACATTACAATTGTCCCCCTTTGCCTTCTACAAGGATATTAGTGCAAAGGAATGTGAGGGCATTATGAAATATCTGTCACATCACTTGTCTCAGTAACAGCCGGATTATGTTACCTCTGACAGCAACACCATCAGTTTGAATCACAATTCTGCACAAAACTGTCTACGTGATCAAAAATAGCTAAGAAATGATAATTTTTGGACTTTTTTTAATTTAAAAAAATCTTGAAAAATCTGACAGTGTTCTTTGATATTATATCTTCTTTTGGGTACTCCTGGGTTACTAGCTATGTAAATGGTGAGGCCATTTTGGCATTACTAAGGGTGTGTTTGAGTTAAAGATATTTAAAGGGGTTTAGTTCAGTCCTAAGAGACCTCCCAGTATTATGGACATATTTTCACACAAATCAGAGTACCCATGATTTATGGCATATTTATAGTACCGTAATTACTGTACGTAAATCACATTTTTGGACAGGTACACTGGACCTGATAAATTCAAATTCCAAAAGATTTGTAGCGTTTACTTTTTTTGTGTCAAGGTCTTATGACATTTCTTTTCCATGTGGTGCCATTGCTGACAGCATGAAATGGGAAAGAGTTTTCTTTGTTAAGTAACCACTTTTCATAGTTAACTGTTTGCGGGAAACCTAATTAATGAATAATTAGGCCTTCCTTGAATTCTTGTTCATTTACAATTTTGAAGTTTAAACTTTAGCTTTGCTTCTAAGACCTTCATTAGAGTGTACTCATTTTGCAACTTAGTCTTGAATGAGTTTGTTAGGACATTTTTGGGTGTGTAATCAATAGCCCACATTTGTGGGAGTATATTTTGAAGAATATTATCCCATAGAAAATGCTGAGTCAGAAAGGAAACAAAAGGTTTTCTGACGAAATAATTTTGGGTGCACCCATTTATGCTAAATCCATAAAATTATTGCAATTACAGTGGAACCTTGCTTAACAAGAACAATCCGTTCTGGGAGTGTGCTTGTTAACCAAGTTACTCGTTCAGCAGAGCAAGATTTCCCATAGGAAATCATTGCAATGCAGACGATTCGTTCCACAACTTGTTAAATGCCCCATCCTGGTCCCCTATTCTGTCATTCCACACATGCACAAACACACACAAACATGTACAAACTCACACAAACTCACACAAACACACACAAACACACACAAACACACAAGCACGCATGCACACGCACATATTATATGCTCACCTTACCTTCCGTTCCATCGCCGGTCTCCTGGGACTTGCTGTTCTCCGGTACGGGCTGTGTATCGGGTTACCATAACAATGAGGGAGGAACTTCCGCTCCCAGCGCGCTGACGTCAAAGGCAGAGCCGCTTGCCTCTGATTGGCCAGCGCGCTGCCTTTGAGTAGCGGTGACAGGAAGTTCCTGCTTCGTCGTTATGGATGCCGATGCACAGCCTGGAGTGGAGCCGAGCGGCGAACTACAGGACCCAGGAGACCGGCGATGAAATGGAAGGTACACATATTATATGCTCGCCTTACCTTCCGTTCCACCGCCGGCTTCCTGGTACTTGGAATTCGCCGCGAGGACGTCGCGATGTACCCGGGAACTACAAGAACTATGAGACCGGCGGTGGAACGGAAGGTAAGGTGAGCATAATACTGTATGTGTGTGTGTGCGTGTTTGTGCGTACATGTTTTTGTTTGTGTGGACTGCAAGTGCGGGTCAGAGCGCGGTGGATGTACGGAACCGGAAGTGTGTGCAGTGAGGATTTTGCTCGTACAGCAAAGCTTTTTCGTAAACCGAGTTACAAATTTACAGAAAGCTTTGCTTGTTAAGCGAAATTCTCGTTAAGTGGGTTACTTGTTAAGCGAGGTACCACTGTACACATGTTTTGTCATACACATGTTTATTTCCTTGTGTGTATTGGAAAAACACAGAAAAAAAGGCAAAATGGACATAATTTCATACAAAACTATAAAATGGGCAGGACAAAATTGTCTCAGCTTAGCATTTGGTTGCACAGCCTTTGGAATAAATAACAGCAATCAATGACTTCCTATAATCATCAATAAACTTCTTACTCCTCTCCACTGGAATTTTCGACTCTTCCTTTGCAAACTTCTCCAGGTCTCTCATATTTGTAGGCACTTTCTCTTCAGCAATTTTAAGATGTCTCACACAGCTCTTCAATGGGATTTAGATCTGGACTCATTGCTACCACTTCAGAACTTCGGTGCTTTGTTTTCAACCATTTCTGGGGGCTTCTTAAAGTATGTTTGGGGTCATTGTTCTGCTGGAAAATCCATAACTTAGGACACAAGCCCAGCTTTCTAACACTGTACACAACATTGTGACAACATTGCAACCCAAAATCCTTCAGTAATCTTCAGATTTCATTATGCATTGCACACAGTCAAGGCCCCCAGTGCCAGAGTCAGCAAAATATATTTTAACCTCCACCATATTTGACTGTAGGAACTGTGTACTTTTCTTTGTAGACCTCATTCCCTTTTCGGTAAACAGTAGAATGATTTGCTCAACCAAAAAAAAAACTCTATCTTGGTTTCATCTGTCCACAAGACACTTTCCCAGAAGGATTTTAGCTTTCTCACATACTTTTTAGGCAAACTGCAGTCTATCTTTATTATATTTCTGTGTCAGCAGTGGGGTTCTCCTAGGTCTCCTGCCATAGCATTTAATTTCATTGAAATGTCGACAGATTGTTTGAGCTGGCACTGATGCACCCTGAGCCTGCAGGACAGCTTCAGTTTTTTGATTGGGGCTCCTAATCCACCTTCTGGACTTTTCTGCATTGCAACCTTTCATAATGTTTTCTCTAGACTAGATACAGTGCCATGGGTTGTAAACTTCTTCATAATGTTGCCACCATGGACAAAGGAAAATCAAGATCTCTAGAGATTGACTTGTAAAGGCTGCTTTACACGCTGTGACATCGCTAGCATTGTTTGTGCGTCATGGGCAAATCTATGCCTGTGGCGAACAATATCAACA
Source organism: Anomaloglossus baeobatrachus (assembly GCF_048569485.1). NCBI lineage: Eukaryota > Metazoa > Chordata > Amphibia > Anura > Aromobatidae > Anomaloglossus > Anomaloglossus baeobatrachus. Next base: position 214,615,881 of record NC_134360.1, on the reverse strand, counting down.
GTACGCATCACACATACTTACCTTCCTAATGATGTCGCTGTGGCCGGAGAACAACCTCTTTTACAAGGGGGAGGTTCATTTGGCGTCACAGCGACGTCACTCAGTGGGCCACCAATAGAAGTGGAGGGCGGAGAGCAGCCGCATTAAATGTCACTCCCACCTCTTTGACGGACACGCAAGTACGTTGTTGTTCGTCATTCCTGGGCTGTCACACGTAGCGATGTGTGCTGCCTCAGGAACGACGAACAACCTGCGTCCAGCACGAGCAACGATATTATGAAAATGAATGACGTGTCAATGATCCACGATTTAATATTTGTGATCATTAGCGGACGCTCGCAGGTGTCACACGCAATGACGTCGCTAACGAGGCCGGATGTGCGTCATGAATCCCATGACCCTGACAACATATCGTTAGATATGTCGTTGCGTGTAAAGCGGCCTTAACTTTAAGATTGTTGACATTTTTCAATCATTTTGGTATTCAAGTCCTCAGACACTTCTCTCCTCTTTCTGTTTGCAATGCTTAGTGTAGCACAGACAGCCACACAATGCAAAGATCGAGTCAACCTCTCCCCTTTTTCTGGTTTCAAATGTGATTTCATATTGCCCACCCCTGTTTATTGCCACAGGTCAGTTTAAACGGGTATCAAATTCTTGAAACAAAGTTGTTTACCAACAATTTTGTTTAGGTGCCAACAATTTTGTCCGACCCAATTTTGGCATTTGTTTAAAATTAAGCCCAATTAGCTTCTGTCTCTGTTTTTTTTTTGTGTGTTGTTCCAATACATACAAAAGATACACACATGTGTAGTACAACACGACTAGTGTAATTGAAATACATTTCCGGGAGAAATACTTCACTTTCTGATTCAATTTCAAGGGTACTATATATATATATATATATGAAAGAGGTAAGAGTCCCGGTGCACCACCTACTCCCCGTGTTACTACACGTTCAGCTACTTCAGCCCTACTGAGCCATGGAGGGGATCATGGTGCAGACTTGCGGTGAAGACCAAGATAAATCCAAAGGAGAAAGAAAGTCGCACTCCAGATGATCACCATATCACTCCGTCTTTATAGCAGGGGAAACATGAAGGTACAAGCGGTGGGGAGGGTGAGACAAGCCATACAACACCGGACGACGGCGTGCCGTTTCAATAGAACTTAGCTTGGCACTGGACCCGTGGAAGCTAAGTTCTAGCAAAACGGCACGCCGTCGTCCGGCGTTGTATGGCTTGTCTCACCCTCCCCACCGCTTGTACCTTCATGTTTCCCCTGCAATAAAGACGGAGTGATATGGTGATTATCTGGAGTGCGACTTTCTTTCTCCTTTGGATTTATATATATATATATATATATATATATATATATATATATATACAAAAAAAAAAATATATACAGTTAGGTCCAGAAATATTTGGACAGTGACACAATTTTCGCGAGTTGGGCTCTGCATGCCACCACATTGGATTTGAAATGAAACCTCTACAACAGAATTCAAGTGCAGATTGTAACGTTTAATTTGAAGGTTTGAACAAAAATATCTGATAGAAATTGTAGGAATTGTACACATTTCTTTACAAACACTCCACATTTTAGGAGGTCAAAAGTAATTGGACAAATAAACCAAACCCAAACAAAATATTTTTATTTTCAATATTTTGTTGCGAATCCTTTGGAGGCAATCACTGCCTTAAGTCTGGAACCCATGGACATCACCAAACGCTGGGTTTCCTCCTTCTTAATGCTTTGCCAGGCCTTTACAGCCGCAGCCTTCAGGTCTTGCTTGTTTGTGGGTCTTTCCGTCTTAAGTCTGGATTTGAGCAAGTGAAATGCATGCTCAATTGGGTTAAGATCTGGTGATTGACTTGGCCATTGCAGAATGTTCCACTTTTTTGCACTCATGAACTCCTGGGTAGCTTTGGCTGTATGCTTGGGGTTATTGTCCATCTGTACTATGAACCGCCGTCCGATCAACTTTGCGGCATTTGGCTGAATCTGGGCTGAAAGTATATCCCGGTACACTTCAGAATTCATCCGGCTACTCTTGTCTGCTATGTCACCAATAAACACAAGTGACCCAGTGCCATTGAAAGCCATGCATGCCCATGCCATCACGTTGCCTCCACCATGTTTTACAGAGGATGTGGTGTGCCTTGGATCATGTGCCGTTCCCTTTCTTCTCCAAACTTTTTTCTTCCCATCATTCTGGTACAGGTTGATCTTGGTCTCATCTGTCCATAGAATACTTTTCCAGAACTGAGCTGGCTTCATGAGGTGTTTTTCAGCAAATTTAACTCTGGCCTGTCTATTTTTGGAATTGATGAATGGTTTGCATCTAGATGTGAACCCTTTGTATTTACTTTCATGGAGTCTTCTCTTTACTGTTGACTTAGAGACAGATACACCTACTTCACTGAGAGTGTTCTGGACTTCAGTTGATGTTGTGAACGAGTTCTTCTTCACCAAAGAAAGTATGCGGCGATCATCCACCACTGTTGTCATCCGTGGACGCCCAGGCCTTTTTGAGGTCCCAAGCTCACCAGTCAATTCCTTTTTTATCAGAATGTACCCGACTGTTGATTTTGCTACTCCAAGCATGTCTGCTATCTCTCTGATGGATTTTTTATTTTTTTTCAGCCTCAGGATGTTCTGCTTCACCTCAATTGAGAGTTCCTTAGACCGCATGTTGTCTGGTCACAGGAACAGCTTCCAAAGGCAAAACCACACACCTGTAATCAACCCCAGACCTTTTAACTACTTCATTGATTACAGGTTAACGAGGGAGACGCCTTCAGAGTTAATTGCAGCCCTTAGGCGGGCTTTGCACACTACGACATCGCAGCCCGATGCTGCGATGCCGAGTGCGATAGTGCCCGCCCCCGTCGCAGCAGCGATATGTGGTGATAGCTGGCGTAGCGAAAGTTATCGCTACGCCAGCTTCACACACACACTCACCTGCCGTGCGATGTCCCTGTGGCCGGCGACCCGCCTCCTTGTTAAGGGGGCGGGTCGTGCGGCGTCACTGCGACGTCACACGGCAGGCAGCCAATCAGAGCGGAGGGGCGGAGATGAGCAGGATGTAAACATCCTGCCCACCTCCTTCCTTCCGCATATCCTACGGAAGCCGCAGTGAGGCCGGTAGGAGACGTTCCTTGCTCCTGCGACTTCACACACAGCGATGTGTGATGCCGCAGGAGCGAGGAACAACATCGGACCGTCGCGTCAGCGTAATCATGGATTACGCCGACGCTGCACCGATGATACGATTACGACGCTTTTGCGCTCGTTAATCGTATCATCCAGCCTTTACACACTACGATGTCGCATGCGATGCCGGAAGTGCGTCATTTTCAATTTGACCCCACCGACATCGCACCTGCGATGTCGCAGTGTGCAAAGTGCCCCTTAGAGTCCCTTGTCCAATTACTTTTGGTCCCTTGAAAAAGAGGAGGCTATGCATTACAGAGCTATGATTCCTAAACCCTTTCTCCGATTTGGATGTGAAAACTCTCATATTGCAGCTGGGAGTGTGCACTTTCAGCCCATATTATATATATAATTGTATTTCTGAACATGTTTTTGTAAACAGCTAAAATAACAAAACTTGTGTCACTGTCCAAATATTTCTGGACCTAACTGTATATATGTATGTATACACACACACACTTTTTTCTTAGTGGCCTCTTAACACAATCACATCCATAGATTCATATCTACTTACATATATGTAATGAATAGTGTAGGGTCTTGATAAAAATGTACATTTAAATAATTCATCTAAATCACGGCTGTATATATGATCACTAAAGCACTAAAAGTATCCATTATGTTGCATTTTCATGTAAATGTCCTTGCTACCTTCTACACTGAGCACTCGTCATCACTGTCTCTCTTCACGAGAGTTAATAGACAGTTTGTCCAGATAAATCCGTATACAGTATATAACCAATGGCATGAAGCATTTATATAATTACTAAATGCACAAATTATTATAATGTATTCCTATGCATTATAATCTATTTCTATACATGCAGATGGAAATAATTGAATGTGTTCTAGTTGAGGGATGAATAGACGATGCGCTGATTGTGTTTTTTCACCCCATCCCCCTTCATCTCCGTTTTAGAACTGCTCTTTTCCATAATAAATATGTGATTTATTCCTAACATTTACATAGTGTTAGTCCTTTTTAAATTGCATTGATGAATAAACGATGTGTGTCTAGGAATTTAATAAACCCCTCTACCCGTGGAAGGGTCAAACCAGACACATTTTGTCCATCTATCTTTCATCTATAATGTGCGCTTCTAGATCTCCATAAATTTCACAGCCATTAAACAACATTTACAGAATTATATGATGCTGGACGCAATGTAACATGCTAGAAGGTCCTTGAGGTCCCGTAGCCAGAAGCTTATGACCCAAAGGGAACCGGTTGTACGGTATTACGGTATGTTATATTTCTGCACACAGTTGTCATACAGAAATAACCCCTCGTTCTCCCTATGGGACCTGATATGTGGATTATCAACTATTCTGCAATATCAAACACTAATAGAATAGTATATAATATTCACTTATCATTGGGCAGGTGATTACAAGGGCTAAGGAGGCCCAGAACTGCATGTAAAAATTATGTTCAAAATATTATTTCACAATAATAATTATAATAATAATAATAATAGTAATAATTATTATTATTATTATTAACAAATATTTAAAAAAAATATATGTTTTTGGTTTCCTTCAGTTAATAACATTATAATCTTCATTGCTTCATTCATTCATTCACAGTTCTCCTGATGATATTATTATTATTATTATTATCAAATATTTCAAAAAATGTTATGTTTTTGGTTTCCTTCAGTTAATAACATTATAATCTTCATTGCTTCATTCATTCACAGTTCTCCTGATGATATTATTATTATTATTATTATTATTATTATTATTATTAATAACAAATATTTCAAAAAATGTTATGTTTTTGGTTTCCTTCTGTTAATAACATTATAATCTTCATTGCTTCATTCATTCACAGTTCTCCTGATGATATTATTATTATTATTATTATTAATAACAAATATTTCAAAAAATGTTATGTTTTTGGTTTCCTTCTGTTAATAACATTATAATCTTCATTGCTTCATTCATTCACAGTTCTCCTGATATTATTATTATTATTATTTATTATTATAGCACCATTTATTCCATGGCGCATTACAAGTGAAAAGGTTACACATAATACGGACAAGTACAACAATCATTCATATTACAAAAACAGACTGGTCCAGGAGGAGAGAGAACCCTGCCCGCGAGGGCTCGCAGTCTACAAGGGATGGGTGAGGATACAGTAGGGGAGGGTGGAGATGGCCGTGCGGCGCTATAACGGACTGACGGTTACGGCAGGTTGTAGGCTTGTCGGAAGAGGGGAGTCTTCAGGTTCCTTTTGAAGCTTGTCAAGGTAGACGAGAGTCTGATATGTTGTGGCAGATAGTTCCAGTGTATGGGGAAGGCACGGGAGAAATCTTGGATGGGATTGGGCGAAGAGGAGATAAGAGGAGAAAAGAGAAGGAGATCTTGTATGGATCAAAGGTTACCTGTGGGTAAGTACCGGGAGACTAGGTCACAGATCTAAGGAGGAGACAGGTTGTGGATGGCTTTGAAGGTCATAGTTAGGGTTTTGAACTGTAGTCTTTGGGCAATGAGAAGCCAGTGAAGGAACTGGCAGAGAGGAGAGATCGAGGAGTAGCGGGGGGACAGGTGGATTAGTCTGGCAGCATAGTTTAGAATAGATTGTAGGGATGCAAAACTGTTAGAAGAGAGGCCACAGAGCAGGAGGTTGCAATAATTCAGGCGGGGGATAACAAGGGCATGTACTAGGGTTTTTACAGCTTCTTGGGAAAGGAATGAATAAATCTGGGAAATATTTTTGAGTTGGAGGTGTCAGGAGGTGAAGAGGGCTTGGATGTGTGGCTTGAAATGCAGTTTGCATCCAGATCCAAGGTACATATTCTTATTTTTTTGGGAGTATCTCTCTCTGTATTTCAGGCTGGATGTGATCTCTACTTGTATCCAGGATGCTGCTGTCTTCACTTGCTCTAGTAGTATAACTGTCTTCTCTCTATGTGCGTTTCTCCTTGCCTGTTTTCTACGCTTTTTCCCACAAAACTTTACCTACATTCCCTTTATTCCACTGGATTCTTTGTACACCCCTATTCCCATGTCTGCTGATATCACTAAGGGGTACTTTGCATGCTGCGACATCGCTAGCCGATGCTTGCGATGCCAAGCGCGATAGTCCCCGCCCCCGTCGCACATGTGATATCTTGTGATAGCTGCCGTAGTGAACATTATTGCTACGGCAGCTTCACACGGACTTACCTGCTCTGCGATGTCGCTCTGGCCGGCGACCCGTCTCCTTCCTAAGGGGGCGGGTCGTGCGGCATCAAAGCGACGTCACACGGCAGGCGTCCAATAGAAGCGGAGGGGCGGAGATGAGCGGGACGTAAACATCCCGGCCACGTCCTTCCTTCCGCATAGTCGGTGGAGGCAGGTAAGGAGATGTTCCTCGCTCCTGCGGCTTCACACACAGCGATCTGTGCTGCCGCATGAACGAGGAACAACATCGTATCTCCTATTGGTGCGACATTATGGAAATGAACGACTTTATACAGATCACCGATTTACGACGCTTTTGCGATCGTTTATCGGCGCATCTAGTCTTTACACGTTGCGACGTCGTTACTGGCACCGCTTGTGCATCACTTTCGATTTGACCCCGACAATATCGCAGTAGCGATGTCGCAACGTGCAAAGTACCCCTAATACTGAAAGAAGTGAGGTGGAGGAGAAAGTACAGTCTGAACCATCAGCAGGAGATATGATGGATTTGTATTTTTTACATACATACCTCAGCTAGATAAAAGACTTACAGACACTGCAGCAACAAAATAAAAGATTTATTCATTTATTTATTTATTTATTTATTTACAGTCAAGACTATATAGAAAGTTTCTTAGCTTTGCATTTACAAAGCTAATAAACAATAAAAAATTTAACTTGATAAAAGATGAATATCTAGTAAATTTGTATTGTACTCACACTTTTTATATAAAGTACAGTCATTCCCATTGTACAACCTACCCCCTTAAATAAAATACATCATTGTGAATATCATGATGACTTAGAATACTACAATCCATTTCCCTTTATGCAATTATGTCTGACATTTTTTATTAATTAACACATATGCAAATGACCCTAATAATCACAATATGTAGATTAATCAGTCTGCCCATCCAGAAATCCATGTCAAATTCAATCATATGAATAAGCACAGTAAATCTCAGCTCAGAAGGAAAGAGCAGCGGAATATTCACCGAACTGCAAATTGGTAGAATGTAACGCATATTGATCAAGCAATTATACGGATATACAGTGCCTACAAGTAGTATTCAACCCCCTGCAGATTTAGCAGGTTTACACATTCGGAATTAACTTGGCATTGTGACATTTGGACTGTAGATCAGCCTGGAAGTGTGAAATGCACTGCAGCAAAAAGAATGTTATTTCTTTTTTTATTTAAATTGTGAAAAGTTTATTCTGAGGGTCATTTATTATTCAACCCCTCAAACCACAAGAATTCTGTTTGGTTCCCCTAAAGCAGGGGTGGGGAACCTTTTTACTGCCGGGGGCCATTTGGAAAATTCTACCAACCTTCGGGGGCCGCACAAAATTATCGACTTGAAAATGACCCGGCTATAATTAGTCAAACAATTAACTCTCCCCTATACCCCTACTGTGGCGGCCGTAGATGATTCTCTTTGGTGCGCTGTGATGTTTGCTTCTCATAACTGGTTTTCCAGCTTTGTCTTTGTTTGAAGCGCAGATTGGTAAATCATATATATCACACAGGAGACACTGTACATACACACACCGCTCTGACACACTGCCCGTATACCGCACACAGCCTTGACACAGTTGTCCTATTTTACACCACCCACGATACACACTGGCCATATATAGTACACATGCACAGGAGATACTGTATAGTGCACACAGCACTCACACGCCGTATACAGCACACACACAAGCCATACACAGCACTCACACGCCGTATACAGCACACACACAAGCCATACACAGCGCTCACACGCCGTATACAGCACACACACAAGCCATACACAGCACTCACACGCCGTATACAGCACACACACAAGCCATACACAGCACTCACACGCCGTATACAGCACACACACAAGCCATACACAGCACTCACACGCCGTATACGGCACACACACAAGCCATACACAGCACTCACATGCCGTATACAGCACACACACAAGCCATACACAGCACTCACACGCCGTATACAGCACACACACAAGCCATACACAGCACTCACACGCCGTATACAGCACACACACAAGCCATACACAGCACTCACACGCCGTATACAGCACACACACAAGCCATACACAGCACTCACACGCCGTATACAGCACACACACAAGCCATACACAGCGCTCACACGCCGTATACAGCACACACACAAGCCATACACAGCACTCACACGCCGTATACAGCACACACACAAGCCATACACAGCACTCACACGCCGTATACAGCACACACACAAGCCATACACAGCACTCACACGCCGTATACAGCACACACACAAGCCATACACAGCACTCACACGCCGTATACAGCACACACACAAGCCATACACAGCACTCACACGCCGTATACAGCACTCACACAAGCCATACACAGCACTCACACGCCGTATACAGCACACACACAAGCCATACACAGCACTCACACGCCGTATACAGCACACACACAAGCCATACACAGCACTCACACGCCGTATACAGCACACACACAAGCCATACACAGCACTCACACGCCGTATACAGCACACACACAAGCCATACACAGCACTCACACGCCGTATACAGCACACACACAAGCCATACACAGCGCTCACACGCCGTATACAGCACACACACAAGCCATACACAGCACTCACACGCCGTATACAGCACACACACAAGCCATACACAGCGCTCACACGCCGTATACAGCACACACACAAGCCATACACAGCACTCACACGCCGTATACAGCACACACACAAGCCATACACAGCGCTCACACGCCGTATACAGCACACACACAAGCCATACACAGCACTCACACGCCGTATACAGCACACACACAAGCCATACACAGCACTCACACGCCGTATACAGCACACACACAAGCCATACACAGCACTCACACGCCGTATACAGCACACACACAAGCCATACACAGCGCTCACACGCCGTATACAGCACACACACAAGCCATACACAGCACTCACACGCCGTATACAGCACACACACAAGCCATACACAGCACTCACACGCCGTATACAGCACACACACAAGCCATACACAGCACTCACACGCCGTATACAGCACACACACAAGCCATACACAGCACTCACACGCCGTATACAGCACACACACAAGCCATACACAGCGCTCACACGCCGTATACAGCACACACACAAGCCATACACAGCGCTCACACGCCGTATACAGCACACACACAAGCCATACACAGCACTCACACGCCGTATACAGCACACACACAAGCCATACACAGCGCTCACACGCCGTATACAGCACACACACAAGCCATACACAGCACTCACACGCCGTATACAGCACACACACAAGCCATACACAGCGCTCACACGCCGTATACAGCACACACACAAGCCATACACAGCACTCACACGCCGTATACAGCACACACACAAGCCATACACAGCACTCACACGCCGTATACAGCACACACACAAGCCATACACAGCACTCACACGCCGTATACAGCACACACACAAGCCATACACAGCGCTCACACGCCGTATACAGCACACACACAAGCCATACACAGCACTCACACGCCGTATACAGCACACACACAAGCCATACACAGCACTCACACGCCGTATACAGCACACACACAAGCCATACACAGCACTCACACGCCGTATACAGCACACACACAAGCCATACACAGCACTCACACGCCGTATACAGCACACACACAAGCCATACACAGCACTCACACAAGCCATACACAGCACTCACACGCCGTATACAGCACTCACACGCCGTATACAGCACACACACAAGCCATACACAGCACTCACACAAGCCATACACAGCACTCACACGCCGTATACAGCACACACACAAGCCATATACAGCACTCACACGCCATATACAGCACTCAACAAGCCATACACAGCACTCACACGCCGTATACAGCACACACACAAGCCATACATAGCACTCAACAAGCCATACATAGCACTCAACATGCCGTATACACAGTACTCACACGCCGTATACAGCACACACACAAGCCATACACAGCACTCACACGCCGTATACAGCACACACACAAGCCATACACAGCACTCACACGCCGTATACAGCACACACACAAGCCATACACAGCACTCACACGCCGTATACAGCACACACACAAGCCATACACAGCACTCACACGCCGTATACAGCACACACACAAGCCATACACAGCACTCACACGCCGTATACAGCACACACACAAGCCATACACAGCGCTCACACGCCGTATACAGCACACACACAAGCCATACACAGCACTCACACGCCGTATACAGCACACACACAAGCCATACACAGCACTCACACGCCGTATACAGCACACACACAAGCCATACACAGCACTCACACGCCGTATACAGCACACACACAAGCCATACACAGCACTCACACGCCGTATACAGCACACACACAAGCCATACACAGCACTCACACAAGCCATACACAGCACTCACACGCCGTATACAGCACTCACACGCCGTATACAGCACACACACAAGCCATACACAGCACTCACACAAGCCATACACAGCACTCACACGCCGTATACAGCACACACACAAGCCATATACAGCACTCACACGCCATATACAGCACTCAACAAGCCATACACAGCACTCACACGCCGTATACAGCACACACACAAGCCATACATAGCACTCAACAAGCCATACATAGCACTCAACATGCCGTATACACAGTACTCACACGCCGTATACAGCACACACACAAGCCATACATAGCACTCAACATGCCGTATACACAGTACATAAGGAGAAGAAAAAAAGCTCTGCATGTAAACATGTGCACACCATTAATTAGATATACCAATAAACCTTACAATATGAAACTTTATTAAGTGCCAAACACAACAAACAGCGCACGCGCACACACACACACACACACACACACGCCGTATACACAGCACACACACGCCGTATACACAGCACACACACGCCGTATACACAGCACACACATGCCGTATACACAGCACACACACGCCGTATAAACAGCACGCACACACAGCACACATGCTGCACACACGCCGTATACACAGCGCATACACAGCACACACGCCGTATACACAGCACATACACAGCACACACGCCGTATACACAGCACATGCACAAGCCGTATACACAGCACACGCACATGTATACACAACAGACGCTGGACACTGAAGCCACAAATACATTTGATATATGGTGGTATATATTAGATATAAACACACTTAGCGCAGATATAAGTACCTGCTGCTTAGGTGCCCTGTAAGATCAGGTGCAGCACAAGTGATGGATGCAGCAGCTCAGCTCAAGGGCTGGCTTCATTCTCGTCTTCTCTCCAAGAAAAGACCTCCTAGACCTGAGCAGCAGCCGAGCACAGAACGGGAGGGTGAGAGGCAACACGCACGGCACTATACAGCCTTCTATGTCCCGTACAGGCCCCTCCCCCATCACTCTGATTCTAGCTGTAATCTCACAGGGAGCATGTAGGAGCCAGAGGGAGGCAGTCCCATCCCCAGTGCTGTCTCCCGGCAATAGACAAGATGAGCGGCTGCCCGAGCACCGCAGCCACTGGGAATCTGCTCCAGTGCCCCGGGGGCCACAGAAAAGGTCATCGCGGGCCGCATACGGCCCGCGGGCCGGAGGTTCCCCACCCCTGCCCTAAAGTATTAAGAAGTATTTCAGGCACAAAGAACAATGAGCTTCACATGTTTGGATTAATTATCTCTTTTTCCAGCCTTTTTTGACTAATTAAGACCCTCCCCAAACTTGTGAACAGCACTCATACTTGGTCAACATGGGAAAGACAAAGGAGCATTCCAAGGCCATCAGAGACAAGATCGTGGAGGGTCACAAGGCTGGCAAGGGGTACAAAACCCTTTCCAAGGAGTTGGGCCTATCTGTCTCCACTGTTGGGAGCATCATCCGGAAATGGAAGGCTTATGGAACTACTGTTAGCCTTCCACGGCCTGGACAGCCTTTGAAAATTTACACCCGTGCCGAGGCCAGGCTTGTCCGAAGAGTCAAGGTTAAACCAAGGCCAACAAGGAAGGAGCTCCGGGAAAATCTCATGGCAGTGGGGACATTGGTTTCAGTCAATACCATAAGTAACGTACTCCACCGCAATGGTCTCCGTTCCAGACGAGCCCGTAAGGTACCCTTTACTTTCAAAGCGTCATGTCAAGGCTCGTCTACAGTTTGCTCATGATCACTTGGAGGACTCTGAGACAGACTGGTTCAAGGTTCTCTGGTCTGATCAGACCAAGATCGAGATCTTTGGTGCCAACCACACACGTGACGTTTGGAGACTGGATGGCACTGCATACGACCCCAAGAATACCATCCCTACAGTCAAGCATGGTGGTGGCAGCATCATGCTGTGGGGCTGTTTCTCAGCCAAGGGGCCTGGCCATCTGGTCCGCATCCATGGGAAGATGGATAGCACGGCCTACCTGGAGATTTTGGCCAAGAACCTCCGCTCCTCCATCAAGGATCTTAAGATGGGTCGTCATTTCATCTTCCAACAAGACAACGATCCAAAGCACACAGCCAAGAAAACCAAGGCCTGGTTCAAGAGGGAAAAAAATCAAGGTGTTGCAGTGGCCTAGTCAGTCTCCTGACCTTAACCCAATTGAAAACTTGTGGAAGGAGCTCAAGATTAAAGTCCACATGAGACACCCAAAGAACCTAGATAACTTGGAGAAGATCTGCATGGAGGAGTGGGCCAAGATAACTCGAGAGACCTGTGCCGGCCTGATCAGGTCTTATAAAAGACGATTATTAGCTGTAATTGCAAACAAGGGTTATTCCACAAAATATTAAACCTAGGGGTTGAATAATAATTGACCCACACTTTTATGTTGAAAATTTATTAAAATTTAACTGAGCAACATAACTTGTTGGTTTGTAAGATTTATGCATCTGTTAATAAATCCTGCTCTTGTATGAAGTTTGCAGGCTCTAACTTATTTGCATCTTATCAAACCTGCTAAATCTGCAGGGGGTTGAATACTACTTGTAGGCACTGTAGATACTGTACACCAGGATACGGTGTATAGCTTCTAATATATAGCAGAACTATCCTCGCTGGAAGAATACTCGTAAAAGTAGGGCACAATGTTGCAACTTCTTAATGATATAACTTACCAATCAAACATATGACTTACTGGAGAATATATTAAAAAAACAAACACATTTTCGGTTTATTTATGAAGAAATGTGGACATTCTCTTACTTAAGGCCGGTGTCACACTTGCGAGTGCCCTGAGTGTATCTCACGCGACTCTCACGTTGCATCACCCGGCACGGACTCACACTCTCCTCACAGGAGCGGGTCGGTTGCATGCATCTCTATGCAGCTGAGATGCTCCTGTGAGGAGAGTGTGAGTTCGTGCCGGGTGATGCAACGTGAGAGTCGCGTGAGATATACGCGAGGCACTCGCAAGTGTGACACCGGCCTAAGGGATTGTAGCACCCCTGCGGTACCAGGTGCCACAAATGTAACCAGTGGAATCCCAAACCCCGGAATATCCATGCCGACAAGTACACAAGCACCCTTAGGCCACATACACAACCCCAACACCAGACTGGGAGACTGCCTAGCAACAGGTAAAAGGGAAGGACACTGACTGAATAGTAGCCACCCAATCTGTAGGGAGAGGTCCAGCGAGGGGGAGGGGCCAGTGGTCAGTTGGGAAGTTGGCGGGAGGAAGTAGTCAGTTAAGAGTGAAAGAGTTAAGAGAAGTGAAGTGGAGAGTGGAGGTGTAGAGAAAAGTGTGAGGAGAGGAGAGTGAAAGTACAGAAAAGACCTGAAGCAACACTGGAGAGCTGTAAAAGGAGTGAGGGAGTGTGGAGTACAGAACCAGGACTCCAGGAACTGTGGGTTACCTGTGGAAGTGTAAGACTCCGCGATGCCTGTGAAAGTCTGAAACCAGGGCTCAGAGGACTCAGCACAAGGCGGGGTGCAGACCTTAGGTCAGCGGGACACTTTATGGTCAACTGTTAATTCTGCCGGGCGAGAAGATCTCCAGTGTCCATCGCCAAACAAAGAGTCTGAAACACCAGCAGCAAAGAGGGGACCCCTTAAATAGTCCAGGCTGCCTACATTAGGACCAAGACTGAAGAGAAGGAACTCCCAAGTAGCTCTAAGCCACGGGAGTCCAACCACAACAAGTGTGCATGAAGGACAGCCAACCCAGGTCACAGCTGGCATGGAGAACAAGGAGTGGGAACACCTGTAACTGGCACCAGCAGGTCCAAGTACCACAAGTAAAAGCAAGGCAAGTTAAAACTGCAATACTGTTGACTGTTTCATAATCGCCCCGTGCACTCACACAGACGGTTCCCCACTACAACCCCCATCATTCACTTCTGGGGCCTGTCTCTGCTTGCGGAGGGCACAAACACCTAAGCTGCACCACTCCATCAGCCCCAGCAGGACCCTGCAGCAGCGGCCCCAATAACCTGGCTGCACACCGCAAGTAGCGTAGTTGAGAACTCTTTTATTTTTATTTTCTCTTTTACCTTTATTTTTCAACCCCTTTTTCCGAGAGATGTCACCCCAAGGGCCACGGCACCAGGCCGCGACTATGACTATTCCCACTGCACACCGCAAGTCCGGGACCGAGTACCCCACAGCCCCTGGGGCATCACAGGACATATAAACACTTTGAGGCACAACAGCCAGTGAAAAATGTCACTTTTCACGTGTTCTCAGACTATGAACTGAGAGCAAACATAGGTAGAACCCCCTCTTGCAATCTTCTGCTAATTGAAAACACATGGGTTTAATGGGACGAGGACTGGTACCCTTTTATTTTTTTTGCGTTTGCTTGGAGCAGCGCTCCTACCATTTAAACGGAGCGGACATACGGCATCCAATGTGTTTTTTTTGTAGGATCGGATGCACACGGAAGTTCTTCCATGTGCCATCTGATCCTACACAAAAGACATTGAAAAGATGGTCCTGTCCGTGGGTCCGCAAAAAAACAGGAACTGACCAGGACAAACGGATCGGTCATGTGAATGTACCCTCATCCAGGTATTTTTAAGTTAGCAAGAGAGTGTAAGAAGGGTGACACCTATATTGCTTTCAGTTAAAGGGAACCTGTCATCAGAAATTTACCTGTAAACCTAAAAGTTCCCCCCTCTGCAGCTCCTGGGCTGCATTCTAGGAAGCTTCCTATAGTTTTTGTGGCCCCTTTTATACCAAAATAAATACTTTATAAACTTGTACCTTTTCGTATGCAAATTTTGAAAATTATCCATGGGGGCGGGCTGCCTGGTGTCCGTTGCTGTCCTCCTGCCGATTTACGCCGCCCCCGAACGCTGAATTTCAAACCTCAGGACGCCGCCCCTGGGCGCCCGTGGTCCCGCGCATGCGCTGTGCGTCTGTAGCGGTGCCGTGCACTGTGTGCACGTGTGACCGCTGGTGACGCTTTACGCGGGCACGAGGTTATGGGCGGCGCTGTGAGTGTCATCAGCAAGTGCCGCCCATAACCTCGTGACCGCACTTTCCCCTTTGCCTCTTGCGTTCTGCACAAGCGTCTCCTCGTAACCTGTGGTGGCCTGATCCGCTCCTCCCATCTATATCCTGCTGCAGGGCAAGATGGGAAAGGTGACGTCGGATCATTTGGCCAGCGCTTGCGCAGAACGCAGGAGGCAAAGAGGAGAGCGCGGCCATGGTATTATGGGCGGGCACTTGTGATGCATTCACAGCGCCGCCCATAATATCGTGCCTGCGACCACGTCACCAGCAGTCCTCGCATGCACGGGACCTCGGGCGCTGTGGGCGGCAACCTGATCTATGAAATGAAGCAATGGGGGACGGCGTAAACCAGAAGGAGGGACAGTAACGGACGCAAGAGAGCCCGCCCCCACGGAGAATTTACAAGAATTGCAGACAAAAAGGTACAACTTTATAAAGTGTTTAATTTGGTTTAAAAGGGGGCACAAAAAGTACAGGAACCTTGCTAGAATGCAGCCCAGGAGCTGCAGAGGGGGAAACTTTTAGGTTTAAAGCTCAATTTCTGATGACAGGTTCCCTTTAACAGTCTAAGAACTTGTGCAAGGTGAGATTTTTTAGATCTACTTACTCAGTGTTTGTGCTATGACCGCCTCACTGCTATGACGATGTGCCTTTAGGGTGGTGCGGCCTGGAGCCATGGGGGCTAAGGCGGGCTTTACACGTTGTGACATCGCTAGCATTTGCTAGCAATGTCCAGCGCGATAGCACCCGCCCCCATCGTACATGTGATATCTTGTGATTGCTGCCGTAGCGAACATTAACGCTACAGCAGCGTCACACGCACATACCTGGTCGGCGACGTCGCTGTGACCGCCGAACAATCCCTCCTTCAAGGGGGAGGTGCGTTCGGCGTCACAGCGACGTCACTAAGCGGCTGCTTAATAGAAGCGGAGGGGCGTAGATGAGCGGGACGTAACATCCCGCCCACCTCCTTCCTTCCGCATTGCTGGTGGACGCAGGTAAGGAGATGTTTGTCGTTCCTGCGGCTTCACACACAGCGATGTGTGATGCCGCAGGAGCAACAAACAACATCGTATCTCCTGATTTAGCGGCATTATGCAAATGAACGACGTCACACAGATCAGCGATTTTTTACGCTTCTGTGCTCGTTCATCATCGCACTTAGGATTTACATGTTGCGATGTCGCTACCGGCGCCGGATGTGCGTCACTAACGACGTGACCCCGACGATATATAGGTAGCGATGTCGCAATGTGTAAAGCCCCCCTTAGCCTTTAAGCATATGGTGTCAAATCACTCCACTTGCTTGTGTGCTGCCGCTTCAGCAGTAGTTGGTGCATGATGCTGCAGCTTTTAGCTTAGGATCATATAGCATTGTAATTGCAGCAAGATACACCCCAGACAAAGCCAAATAGGCGAAACTTGAATTGGACAATATATTGGGTAATTCATACATATTTTGGATTGAGCGTCAGACAGGGTTAGTTTTTTTCTGCTTTTATTCACTGGAAGCTTGTAAGTTCAATAAATGCATTGGGGTATCATAAGGTTGCAAGATCATGATATCACAACTAGTGATGAGAAAATACTAAATATTCGGGTTGGTGTTATTTTTATCGAATACCTAGTACTATTCAAGTATTTGTCACAAATAAAGACCCTAATGCAAGTTAATGGTTGAACGTGAGCATATTTCTGGGAAATCTTCAATAGCAATGCTGGAGTTCCCCATTGACTTGCATTAGGTTCAATATTCATGATGAATAGTGGAATAGTACTAGGTATTCGGTATAAATAATCTGAACCCTGAATTATTTGCTCATCACTAGTCACAATTTGTGTCTTGGCCTTACAATGTGCACTTTAGGACAGATTCCAACTGCATCTTGGCCCAGGATGTTCATACCTAGTACAAAAAGGCCCAGGGTTTCAGGGTGTATAGGAGCTGAGGACTGTAGGGGGGGGGGTAACAAACAGGGGGGCGGCCAGAGATGTCGGCAGTTGGATAAGTATTAATTGATTTTTTTTTTTGTTTTTTTATACATCTTACTTTTATTTTTCTTTGGGGTCTCTCCAGACCCCAGGGCATAGTACAGGGCATTCAATTTGCAGTAAATAAATTTGCTACAGCTTCAATTTCAAGCTAAAATCCTCTCCGCTTGGTGAATTTAAAGGCATGAGCCACTCAGAGCTGGAGATCTCATAGATTAGCTGCAGCGCTGTTGACCTGACGTCAGTCCTGCAGACAATAACAGACACGTCAGCGCTGGTGAAGAATTCGTGCTATACCCATAGAAGGTGAGTAAAGCACAGTTTTGTTTTATATTTTTTTTAAAAAAAACTGTTCCTGAGGATAGAGGTATCCTGAAACTGGAAAATCCTTTTGAGATACACTTTGAAGGGAACCTATGTCTGGTCTTCATGTATCTGATACTGTCACGCGCCCCGGGTCCCCTGTGCTGCCCTCCGGCTCACCTGTCACGCTCCCCGCTCTCCAGCACCCCTTGCCAGCGGGTCCCCAGCGTCCTGGTCCCCGCACCCGGCGTCCGTCGGCTTCACAGCCCCATCCTGGTCCTGCTGCTTCCTCCTCGCAGCTTCCTGCTCTGGCTTCTGGCACTCGGGCCACGCGCATGCGCATTAGGGCGCGCGCGCGGTCATTGACCCTTTCTTAAAGGGCCAGCGTCCATTAACAGGAAATGATGCAAAACAGGTACAGGGTATAAAGGGGGTTTATGTCCAAGGGGGCGGGGCCTGATCTTCGTGTTTCTTAAGCTAGGAGTCAGGTCCCCTGGTGTATATGTGTATATACTCACCTATCTCTCTTGTAGAGCCGTGCCTGCCTCGCCATCCGGTCCAGACCGAATCCCGAACCCCGAACGCAGTCCATCTGCCATCCTGACAGTCCGTACCATCTCGGATCCCTGCGGTGACCTGTCATCTCGCTCCAAAGGTTCCGGACCTCGCCTGACATCTTCTCAGCTTCCGAACCTGAGCTGCGTCACCCGGACTACCACCAGTGACTCCGTAGTCCCAGGGACTTCTCCGTTATACTCCTGTGCACGGACTGTTCTGCTGCCTATAGTGCTCCAGCTACCGGACCCCTTACCACCATCTAGGAGTTCGGCCCAGTGGATCCACCTCCTGGGTCTGCCCGTCCACCTGGCCCTGACAGTAAGATCAGGCCATGGATCCCGCTGCAGCACTAGCAGCCGTACAGGAGGAACTCCAACGCCAGCGTGAGACTCAGACCCGCATGCTGCAGTTCATGACTTCGGTGGACGCCCGCCTGAACACGCTACAAGCGGCAGTCACGTCTTCAGCATCCCGGGCCTCCACTAGTCAAGCCACGGCTCCAGCTCCCGTGGCGACTTCTTCTGATACTTCCAGACTTCGTTTGGCCTCACCACCCCGGTACGCCGGAGACCCCAAGACCTGCAGGGGATTCTTAAACCAATGCTCCCTCCATTTCACGCAGCTGCCGCATTTGTTTGCCTCTGATCAAGCCAAGGTCGCCTTCATCATGTCCCATCTAGAGGGTGAGGCACTGGCGTGGATGAACCCCTTGTGGGAGAAGGGGGATCCTGTGACCACGAACATCCAGGACTTCCTGCAGGCATTCCGTGGCACCTTTGATGAGCCCGGACGCGCCTCCGCGTCTGCTTCGTCTCTTCTCCGGCTGCGTCAGGGGACTCTGACGGTGGGCCAATACGCAATCCGGTTTCGCACCTTGGCTTCGGAACTCGGGTGGAACAACAAGGCCCTAACCGCCGCCTTCTGGGAAGGACTCTCGGGGCGAATTAAAGATGAGCTGGCGGGTCGTGACGTACCGACCACCCTGGATGCCCTGATTACCCTAGCGACTCGAGTGGACATCCGCTTTCAGGAGCGATCCAAGGAAGTGTCCCGTGAGAGACGACCGGTACGGCATTCCTCTCCTCCACAGAAGCCCGCCGTACTTCAGTCTTCGACAGCTGGGGTTCCCGTCCACGAGCCCATGCAGATCGACAGAGTGCGGCAGTCTGAACAACGTAGAGCTGAGCGGCTCGCCAAGGGCCTCTGCTTTTACTGCGGAGAGGACACACACCTGCTACGCTCCTGTCCTGAGAGGCCGGGAAACTCCAAAGCCTAGGGTTGGTAGGAGAGGCCACCCTAGGTGCTGGGACTCTCTCAGACCCGGTTACATGGACTGTGCAAGTGACAACGGGAGAGACGCGGTTCACGGCTGAGGCATACCTCGATTCCGGGGCAGCAGGCAATTTCATCCAGCAGGCCACGGTGGACAAGTACCAGGTGCCTGTTACTCCACTTGACAAGCCCCTCGTGATTGCCTCTGTGGATGGGAGACCCCTCTCTGACACCATCTCCTGGATCACCAAGCCGGTGGAACTGCGTATCGGTGCCCTGCACACCGAGAACATCGCTCTCTACGTCCTCCCACACATGTCCCATCAAATCCTGCTGGGACTTCCCTGGTTGCGGACACACGAACCATCAGTCAGCTGGGGTACTGGCGAAATCACCCGATGGGGCTCTTCGTGCCATGAGAAGTGCCTGAAGACCATACAACCCATCCGACGACATCCGGTTCCAGAGAACCTACCGGGGCTGCCCTCGGCCTATTGGTCCTTTGCAGACGTCTTTGATAAAAAGGAATCCGAGGTACTTCCGCCACATCGTCCCTACGATTGTGCCATCGACCTGCTCCCTGGAACTACACCACCTCGAGGACGGATATATCCATTGTCTCCAGCCGAAACAAGGGCCATGTCTACTTACATCACAGAGAGCCTGGCAAAGGGATTCATCCAGAGATCCTCCTCTCCTGCTGGAGCAGGTTTCTTCTTTGTCAAGAAGAAAGAGGGCGACTTACGCCCATGCATAGACTACCGGGGTTTGAATCAAATCACCGTAAAAAACAAGTACCCTCTGCCGCTCATCCCTGAATTGTTTGACCGGCTTAGAGGAGCTCGTGTGTTCACCAAGCTGGATCTTCGGGGTGCTTACAATCTGGTCCGCATCCGCTCTGGGGACGAATGGAAGACCACGTTCAACACTCGCGATGGGCACTATGAATACTGCGTGATGCCCTTCGGCCTGTGTAACGCCCCAGCCGTCTTTCAAGAACTGGTGAACGACGTCTTCCGGGACCTTCTTTACCTCTGTGTGGTAGTATATCTGGATGACATCCTTGTCTTCTCTCCGGACCTCCAGACCCACAGAGAGAACGTGCAGCTGGTTCTACAAAGACTGAGAGAGAACTGTCTGTACGCGAAGTATCAGAAGTGTGTCTTTGAGCAGTCTTCTCTCCCCTTCCTGGGGTACATCATCTCTGATACCGGACTGCAGATGGATCCAAAGAAGGTCTCCTCCATTCTCAACTGGCCTCCTCCTTCTGGACTGAAGGCAATCCAACGCTTCCTGGGATTCGCCAACTACTACCGCCAGTTCATCCCTCACTTCTCGGCTCTGACTGCTCCTCTCTCCGCTTTGACCAAGAAGGGGGCTAATCCAAAAGACTGGTCACCTGCGGCCGACGCCGCGTTTGGCTCGCTGAAGCGGGCATTTGCTTCCTCTCCTGTACTTCACCGTCCGGAGTTAAACCGCCAGTTCACCTTGGAGGTGGATGCCTCCTCCTCAGGAGCCGGAGCAGTGCTCATGCAGAAATCCTCCTCCGGGAAGATGGTGACTTGCGGATTCTTCTCCAAGAGCTTCTCAGCGCCTGAACGCAACTACACCATCGGTGACCGAGAGCTCTTGGCAGTCAAACTGGCTCTGGAGGAATGGCGCTACCTTCTGGAAGGAGCAGTGTACCCCGTTATCATTTACATGGACCACAAGAACCTGGAAAACCTGCGGTCTGCTCAGCGACTGAACCCACGGCAAGCCAGGTGGTCCTTATTCTTTGCCAGGTTTGATTTCCAGCTCCATTTCCGACCCGCGGACAAGAATGTACGCGCTGATGCCTTGTCCAGGTCTTTCATGCCCATGGAGCAGGAGGAGGAGACTACCCAACCCATCATCTGTCCTAGCAAAATCATTCCGGTGGCCCCTGTCACCCTGGCCCAGATACCGCCCGGGAAGACCTATGTCTCTGAGACAGACAGGCAAAAAGTGTTATACTGGGGTCATGCCTCGAAAACAGCCGGTCATGCTGGTCAGAAGAGAACATGGGGTGCGATTGTACGCCATTACTGGTGGCCATCCCTTCGCACGGACGTCGCTGCTTTTGTCTCTGCCTGCTCCTCTTGTGCCAGGAACAAGACGCCCAAACACCTGCCATATGGCCGTCTTCTGCCTCTGCCGATACCTTCAGTTCCGTGGCAACACATAGCGATGGACTTTATTACAGACTTGCCATTGTCCTCCGGACACACAGTCATATGGGTCGTGGTGGATCGATTCTCTAAAATGGCTCATTTCGTCCCTATGGCTGGATTGCCCTCTGCTCAAGAACTCGCGGACGCCTACATACATCACATCTTCCGCTTGCATGGCTTTCCATCCCACATCGTATCCGATAGAGGAACTCAGTTCACCTCCCGCTTCTGGAGGGCTCTCTGCAATCATCTAGGAGTGACTCTGGACTTTTCATCTGCATACCATCCTCAGTCTAATGGCCAAGTGGAGAGGGTCAATCAAATCTTGACCTCCTTCTTACGACACTACGTCAACGCCCATCACGACGACTGGTCCACGCTTCTTCCTTGGGCTGAATTCTCCCATAACCACCACGTCAGTGAGTCCTCCTCCAGCTCTCCCTTCCATGTCGTTTACGGACTTCAGCCCTCCCGTCCCATTGCCTGTATCCCCTTCCTCGGATGTCCCTGCTGCTGATACTGTAGCCCGTGACTTTGCAACCATTTGGGACTCTGTCAAGGCGTCCCTTGGGTGTGCTTCCCTGCGGATGAAGAGACACGCAGACAAGAGACGTCTGGATCCTCCGTGTTTTTCTCCTGGAGATCTAGTCTGGCTTGCATCCAAGTACGTCCGATTGAAGATACCATCCTACAAGCTGGGTCCTCGCTACATCGGGCCGTTTAAAGTCCTCAACAAGATCAATGAGGTCTCCTACAAGCTACAGCTCCCGGCCACGATGAGGATACCCAACTCATTCCACGTCTCCCTGCTCAAGCCGGTTGTCCTGGGTCCCTTCTCCGCTGCTGCCAGTTCGGCTCCTCCTCCTATAGCCGATGACGACATCTATGCGGTAAGGGATATCGTGGCCATGAAGACCGTACGGGGTCGACAGTTCTTCCTGGTGGACTGGGCAGGGTATGGTCCTGAGGATAGGTCCTGGGAGCCCCGGGAGAATGTGGGTACTCCGCTGATCCGTGCCTTCCTGTCCCGGTTGCGGGGAGAGGGGCGTGGGGGGGGGGGGGGGTACTGTCACGCTCCCCGGGTCCCCTGTGCTGCCCTCCGGCTCACCTGTCACGCTCCCCGCTCTCCAGCACCCCTTGCCAGCGCGTCCCCAGCGTCCTGGTCCCCGCACCCGGCGTCCGTCGGCTTCACAGCCCCATCCTGGTCCTGCTGCTTCCTCCTCGCAGCTTCCTGCTCTGGCTTCTGGCACTCGGGCCACGCGCATGCGCATTAGGGCGCGCGCGCGGTCATTGACCCTTTCTTAAAGGGCCAGCGTCCATTAACAGGAAATGATGCAAAACAGGTACAGGGTATAAAGGGGGTTTATGTCCAAGGGGGCGGGGCCTGATCTTCGTGTTTCTTAAGCTAGGAGTCAGGTCCCCTGGTGTATATGTGTATATACTCACCTATCTCTCTTGTAGAGCCGTGCCTGCCTCGCCATCCGGTCCAGACCGAATCCCGAACCCCGAACGCAGTCCATCTGCCATCCTGACAGTCCGTACCATCTCGGATCCCTGCGGTGACCTGTCATCTCGCTCCAAAGGTTCCGGACCCCGCCTGACATCTTCTCGGCTTCCGAACCTGAGCTGCGTCACCCGGACTACCACCAGTGACTCCGTAGTCCCAGGGACTTCTCCGTTATACTCCTGTGCACGGACTGTTCTGCTGCCTATAGTGCTCCAGCTACCGGACCCCTTACCACCATCTAGGAGTTCGGCCCAGTGGATCCACCTCCTGGGTCTGCCCGTCCACCTGGCCCTGACAGATACTGGCTGTATAATTTTAGTCATGCATGTTTGAGTCTGAAAACACTGTGGGGTTTCATAGAAAAACATACTTTAAGGCTGTGTGCCCATGATCAGTGTTTGCAGTCTTTTGAATGCAGTGAGTTTTTGCTGCGTCCAAAACGCTGCTGTGATGACTGCCACAAGGTGGCACTAGACACTACTTGTATGCAGTAAATGGAGAGGTAGTCAGGCACGTCGAGATCATAAACCAGAAGGGCACGACAGAAACGAGGTCAGGATACAAGCCGAAGGTCAGGGTTCTAGGACAGTATGTACAAGATACAGGTAGCAGGCAAGAACGTGGTCAGGAGGAAGTCCGAGGTCAGAAGCCGGGAGTTAACAGCAGAAACAGAGAAGGACAGGCAGAGACGAGTAAACAGCAGTCCGGAGTCGAGAGACCAAGACCAGAACACTGAGCACGATGGGAGCCAACAGCACAAATGTAAACAGGAAGTACGACTGGCGGCGTCCTGAGGTAACACGCTCACTAATGAACAAAGCTGTGGAAAGAGAAGCGCAAATAGGGTATTACCCCAATAATATGGGGTGAGGAAGGGGGAGTGAATACTCACCAGATGAAGTTGTGCAAGTCACAACCCCTTTACTCGCATGTAATGTATTGATCCAGGCTGCAGCCACCCGATGGCAGATAACAGAGAATAATAGAGATAGGTGATAATGCCGCGCCACAGATCACTTCTGGAACCGTAAGATTAACGTATCTTTATTGGCATAGGTCTACGCGTTTCAGGAGCTCTGCTCCCTTCCTCAGGACCGTAAAGAACCAAGAGACATCAAATCTAAAATGGTGTCTACTGACATACATTAAATAGCCCCATTGACGTCATAAGGACCATCCCTCATGAAAAAAACGAGCGGGAAGAACACGTTGCATTAAAACCATGACATCATATAAACATTTGCATATACAAATTCATGAACACTGTGTGAAAAAACATATGAGAAACATAAACCATATCAACTGACAAAAAACATGTGAAACAGTGATAAAGACACCTGCAAACATTTGCAGATCCAGATTGTATGTACAAAAAATGTATTAAGAGATCGAGCAAAAAAATCCCCAGGTATACACCAAATAAAAATATGATGTATAAATCAAATAAATGTGTGTTAAATTTATTGATGGTCCTCACCACTCATGAATCTAGGGGCTAGAACCCCCTCACCTTAGCAAAAAGCAGAGCATTAGAGTCACCACAGAGATCCATTGTAGCCACCGCGGCATGTGTGAGAAGTTTATTAAAGATCAAGCGAGAAACTGCTATCAGCGGGTGAGGATATGTGAACGGGGCTAAGCCCTTCAAGGGTTTCTTAGCCCCGTTCACATATCCTCACCCCTCACCCTATGTCAGTAGACACCATTTTAGATTTGATGTCTCTTGGTTCTTTACGGTCCTGAGGAAGGGAGCAGAGCTCCTGAAACGCGTAGACCTATGCCAATAAAGATACGTTAATCTTACGGTTCCAGAAGTGATCTGTGGCGCGGCATTATCTCCTATCTCTATTATTCTCTGTTATACGCTCACTAATGAGGCAGAGCAATCACCGGGAACGGGAAGCATCTGCGAGAGCATCTCCCAGGACCAGCATGAAACCCAGTGATGTAAAACAACCACCAGAGCATTCATGCTGCAAAATGCTCTGGGCCATAGACAATGTATACCAGCTCTGCAGGAGACCATGGCAGAACAAAACAGAATGTTCTGCACAAGGAATCGTGACAGCTGTGTTGTACAGTACAAGCACAGTGGATGGGATTTCTAGAAATCCTATGCCCGCTGTGCTTGTTTTTTCTCTGCAAAAACTGACCTGCTGTGCAGTTTTCTGAGCTGCAGCATGTCAATTGTTTGTTGCTGAAACGCAAGCATTCTCTGCAGGGAGAACACAGTGAGAGACTGCAACTGCCTGAGCCCACTTCATGGGCACGAGCAGCTGTGGTCTCCTGTGGAGGAGACTCATGGCCTCACAGGTCAGGATCCACTGCTTCCAGGAGGCTACAGGTCCTGATTGTTTGCACGAACCCTTAAAGCCACTACCAGTGTGTCATAAGCTGAGCTCAGTGGCTGTACCTATATAGAGGGAACAAGCCGCTCAGAGCTGCTGAGATCACAGATTCACTGCTGAAAAAGCTACTTTAAAAGCTGCTGGAGACCAAGGAACATAAATAACCAGTCGAGAAGGTGGGTCCATGGTGACTTCTCCCCAACTGGTGCCTATGAGTAACAGGTCTCTCCCTATACAAGCATGCAAGAAGAGATCCACCAGTCAATAGCAGCAAACAGTGAGGGTGAATGGCCAACTCAACTAGTGCTGCTTGGTCCCGACGGCTTTATGTTTTTCTCTAACAAATCTGTGTTGGCAGTCAATTACAAATGGATTAAAGTAGAGCCTGTGGAAGGAAGGGCACAATAGGGTTTTACCTGGTAGGCAGGGGGAGAAGGGGCGAAAAATGTACTCACCTATAGGAGTTGTGAGAGGTCACAACACCTAGAAAACCATGTGATATCTGCAGCACCGGAGATTCAGGCAGATAAAAACATCAAAGGAGACCGGTTGTCATCGCCGTGCTTTTCACCACTCCGAAGACGAAAATTAATTCATCCAAGTCTTTATTGAAGGAGCTAATACAAGTCAACACGTTTCTGGGGTCACAGCCCCCTTTTTCGTCCTGAAGAAGGGGGCTATGACCCCAGAAACGCGTTGACTTATATTAGCTTCTTCAATAACGACTTGGATGAATTAATTTTTGTCTTCGGAGTGGTGAAAAGCGTGGCGATGACAACCGGTCTCCTTTGATGTTTTTATCAGAGAGTAGTAGGATGAGGGTTTCCAGGCCGCGCCAATGACAACCAACGTTAAGCTGTTAGATTAATGTTGCTTTTATTCCAATTACAGGTCTACGCGTTTCGGAAGGCACCCCTTCCTTCTTCAGGACCAGATGGCAAGAAAACATCAAATGAGATTTGATGTTTTCTTGCCATCTGGTCCTGAAGAAGGAAGGGGTGCCTTCCGAAACGCGTAGACCTGTAATTGGAATAAAAGCAACATTAATCTAACAGCTTAACGTTGGTTGTCATTGGCGTGGCCTGGAAACCCTCATCCTACTACTCTCTGTTATCTGCCAAACCGAGGGACCGCTGCCGTGACGTTGGATTTATCTACACACATGCTGTTATAGGAGTTGTGACTGTCACAACCCCTATAGGTGAGTAGTACCTTATTTCCTTCTACCCCAATGCTACTTGGGTAAGACCCTATTGCGCTTCTTTTTCTCCACAGTTTAATTATCTTTGATGTTTTTATCGGCAGTCAATTACCGACATCGGGAGCGGCAGTTGAGGCTCAGTGCCAGACCCGAAAAGGATAAGTAAGGCCTGCGCCACACATCCGTGCCTCCGGTACGTGTTTGTCATTTTTTACACGTCCCGGCGGCACGGAGACACTTTAACCAATGCTACCCTATTGTAGCAGGCACACACACGTAAAAACCACACGGAACGTGTGTCTGTGTGCGTTTGTACGTGTGTGCGATTTTCAAAGCGCTGACATGTCAGTGTTTTCGCCGGCAGCACGGGTGTCACACGGCCCGCACCCGTACTACACGGGTGTAGTGTGGATGCGGTCCCGTGTGACACGCGCCGGAGAAAACACACATGTCAGTGAAAAATAAAAAACATTAACTCACCTTCTCCAGCCCTCCTGTCTCTGCCGCTGCTGCCTCTTGCTGCCGACCGCCGCTCATTATTCTCATTGAATATTCACTTCACTGTCTGGCAGCAGCAGCAGCGGGAGACGGGAGGGCTGGAGACCGAGGATCAGCACCACGGACAGCAGCGCGGGCATCAGGAAGGACCAGGTGAGTATAATAATTACTGATTCTACGTGTGCTATCGCGGATAGCACACGTAGAACACACGTGTCACGCACGTACCAGAGACACGTACTTACCTGCACGCAACACGCAGGGAAAATACGTGTCTCTCGGCACGTGCGTGAAATTCACGTGAGTGTGGCAGAGGCCTCAAGCAAAGTTTTTTTCAAAACAAACTGTATTTGGGGACAGGGGATTTCTGAAACTGTAAAGCCCCTCTAATGACCCATGGCAATTATAATTCCTGTTTTACTTTAGAATAATTAGTAATCCTGAACTACATGTTCTCTCGGTTCCTGTTTTATGATACTTATTGCATAAAAACCCCACATTGTCTATGTAATTACAATTAATTATATACTGTAAATATGCAACATATTTTCCAACTATATTTTTTTCTTTTTTTACTACGATAACTATAATTCCGGCAATGTGATGTTTGGGGTTCTGATTCAAAAATAATAAAATAACCAGCTACAAGATTTTATTGCCATGGGAACAAGTTTGCCTTTTATATTCAGTGCTTCCTTTTATATATTGCTATTGATACATAATATCATTACTGAAGCAATTCAAGTGCATTACCATACCTATAGCACCAATTTTACTACCAGTAGTTCTATATACAGTGTATCACAAAAGGGAGTACACCCCTCACATTTTTGTTAATATTATATTTTCATAGGAAAACACTGCATATCTGACACTTTGTACAATAGTCAGTGTGCAGCTTGTATAAAAGTGTTCATTTGGTGCCCTCTAAATAACTCAATACACAGCCAAAAATGTCAAAACCGATGGCAACGAAACTGGGTACACCTCCTAGAGAAAATGCCCAAATTGTGCTCAATTATCCATTTACCCTCCACAGTGTCATACGACTACAACATTAGTGTTACAAGGTCTCCGGTGTGAATGGGAAGCAGGTGTGTTACATTTGGTGTTATCTCTCACACACTCTCTCATACTGGTCACCTGGAGTTCAGCCAAAGACCAGAAAAAATTTTTTTGTAAAGGGTGTACTCACGATTATTGACCATAGAAAAAAACAAAACCCTTTAAAAATACATTTTATTATTTCATGTTAAAACAATCCCTAGACATACACACAAACAGGACAGACAGTCCCAAATCTGCCAACGTCCAATGGAACCCCTCTGTAATCCTACCAAAAAGGGGCAGGCAAATAAATGGGATAAGTCAAATTGTCCCCTAATGAACAATCAATTCATGCTGTATCATGATAAATCCAGTATCGTGTAGGAGTATCAAAAAAATGATGATAGTGGTGCAACCAGGGTATGGCCCAAATTCCCTTCAACAGGCCCTACCTACCCGCGGAGGTTGGCACCCTAGACCTGGACGCAATGGCGCCCCCGCTCACCGATGACTCACCCTTCTTTCCCTCCACTGATCTTATGTGCAGCTATTCTGGGAAGAGGAGGGAGTGTGGGGAGGTTGCACCAACAAGCTGATCAATAAATGAGGACTCAAACACACACATCAATGATACAGTAGATATTCCATATTACAACAGTGTTAAAGTGGACCAGATCAAAAAAGAGGATCACTTGCAATATCAAAGTACGATTTCTGATCCTGAGTACTAAAAAATTCCCCTAGCACCAATCCAGTAATTGTCCAACAAACCTCCAGGTGGACAAATAGTGAAATACATTAATTGCCTATTCGGTATATTGCATATAGCTTCTGTGTATCATAACCAGATCATACAATAGATGCAATCCCTAAGCTGAAAATCAGCTGAAAAGCGCTATGAATGGTGGAAATAACCCTGGGTCCAAGTTGACACCTGTAAGAACTTGGACCCAGGGTTATTTCCACCATTCATAGCGCTTCAAGGATGAGATAAGTACTATGTTCATATCAGATTTATTTGCTGTATGGTTACTTGGACCTGATTGATTCTGGCTGTGCCCCACTGCATTCTTGTGAAATACACAATAGCAATGTGCCTTCTATGAAAGTTTATGTGTATTGCCTTCTGTGAAGTGCCTACTTATGATATAACCTGGTGGATGGTCCCTAACAGCTCATAGAGAGGACTGCTCTGGGATCAAATGACCTTATTTGTGTGACCCCTTAAGAGCTTTTTGCCTCCGTTTGCATTGATTTTCAGCTTAGGGATTGCATCTATTGTATGATCTGGTTATGATACACAGAAGCTATATGCAATATACCGAATAGGCAATTAATGTATTTCACTATTTGTCCACCTGGAGGTTTGTTGGACAATTACTGGATTGGTGCTAGGGGAATTTTTTAGTACTCAGGATCAGAAATCGTACTTTGATATTGCAAGTGATCCTCTTTTTTGATCTGGTCCACTTTAACACTGTTGTAATATGGAATATCTACTGTATCATTGATGTGTGTGTTTGAGTCCTCATTTATTGATCAGTCTGTTGGTGCAACCTCCCCACACTCCCTCCTCTTCCCAGAATAGCTGCACATAAGATCAGTGGAGGGAAAGAAGGGTGAGTCATCGGTGAGCGGGGGCGCCATTGCGTCCAGGTCTAGGGTGCCAACCTCCGCGGGTAGGTAGGGCCTGTTGAAGGGAATTTGGGCCATACCCTGGTTGCACCACTATCATCATTTTTTTGATACTCCTACACGATACTGGATTTATCATGATACAGCATGAATTGATTGTTCATTAGGGGACAATTTGACTTATCCCATTTATTTGCCTGCCCCTTTTTGGTAGGATTACAGAGGGGTTCCATTGGACGTTGGCAGATTTGGGACTGTCTGTCCTGTATGTGTGTATGTCTAGGGATTGTTTTAACATGAAATAATAAAATGTATTTTTAAAGGGTTTTGTTTTTTTCTATGGTCAATAATCACCTGGAGTTCAACATGGCCGTCATGGCAAATAATTCTCTGAGGATCTGAAAAAAAGAATTGTTGCTCTACATAAAGAAGGCCGAGGCTATAAGAAGATTGCCGACACCCTGAAACTTATGTGCTCACGCTGCGAAAAATGCGCGGATTTTGCCGCGGATTTCTTGCGGAAAAGCCACGGATTTTCCAGAAATCTGCAGCACAGCTACTCCCCAGCCATTTCTATGGCATTTGGGAAATGCTGTGCCCACGCTGCGCATTTTTGCGCAGCGGAAATCGTGCGGATTTTTGTCTGGAAAAATCTGCAGCATGTCAATTATTGTTGCGGATTTTCGTGCGAAGTTTGCCTATTCAATTGAATTAAAAAAAAAATAAATCGCAGAATCCGCAACAAAATCCGCGTCATATCCGCATCAAATCCGCGTCCAATCTGCACAAAATCCGCACCTATGAAAAGGTGCGGATTCTGGGGGAAAGCTGTAGATTTTGATGCAGAAAAATCCGCAGATACAGAGTCCCGTGGGCACATAGCCTTATTAGGAGTGATTTTTATTACATCATTTCTCATTGCAAAAACAGTAAAAACTTAATTAATGCTAAAAAAAAAAGAAACGTTTAGAGTGTTATATGTTAAAAGAAAATTTTAACACATAATCCCAACTGTTGTATTTAGTAGAACTCATTCCTCTCGGGAAAGGACCGGGGAACACACAAATCCTGGACAAATGATGATGATGTGGCACTTAAAGTTACTTATGGGTGCACTCATCTGCATTGTGTATGTGACCCATGGCAACTGCAATATGGTGGCTGAGAGTTAATTGAAAAATTACTCAATTCATGCAGCTTACGTAGCGTGAACACTGAACACATTTTGCAGTACAAATCAGTCTCGGTCTTATTATCGAGTTTCCATATCACTAAACCCCCCAAAATATATTTCAAGCAATTTGTTTCCTCTACTTTTTCTGCCTGCATTCCCTGCCACTGGTTTTATTTACTCCCCTATAGTCCTTTTTACCCAATGACAATACCAGTACATCAGTTTTTCTTCATGGTCAATATCTATAGCGGTAATGTCTCGAAGAAAGAGACTATTTTCCAATTTTGACACTATAGGGGGCTTTACACGCAACGACATCGCTAACGAGATGTCGTTGGGGTCCCGAAATTCGTAACGCACATCCGGCCTCGTTAGCGACGTCGTTGCATGTAACACATATGAGCGACCACTAACGATGTGAAATACTCACCAAATCGTTGATCGTTGACACGTCGTCCATTTCCCAAATATCGTTCCTTGTTCTGGACGCAGGTTGTTTGTCGTTCCTGCAGCAGCACACATTGCTACCTGTGACACCGCAGGAACGACGAACAACACCGTACCTGCGTCCTCCGGCAACGAGGTGGGCGTGACTTTCCTGCAGCCGCTCTCCGCCCCTCCGCTTCTATTGGACGCCTGCCGTGTGACATAGCTGTGACGCCGCACGAACCGCCCCCTTAGAAAAGAGGCTGTTCACCGGCCACAGCGACGTCGTTAGGAAGGTAAGTATGTGTGACGGGTGGCAGCGAGTTTGTCCGCCACGGGCAACGATTTGCCCGTGACGCACAAACGACGGGGGCAAGTGTGAACGTTAGCGATGCCCCTTATAAGGCCATGTGCACATGTTGATTGTGTGAGTATTTTACCTCAGTATTTGTAAGCCAAAACCAGGAATGGAAAGGACAGAGAGATACTAAGGTGAGTATAAATATTTTATTTTTTTTATTATTTTGATCGCTCTTTTTGGTTAACAAAAACAACGCCATTTTGATGAATCCAAGTGAGCATAAATTCCAAATATTAAAAAAATTGGTGAATGCATAATTTTGAAAAAATTCTGTTCTTTTCAAAATTATTCGCTCCTCTGTAATTTTAACCAAAGGAAAAATAGTAAAAAACGATGTGAAAGGTGCACATACAGTAGCCTTTAGGTTTACAATGTACGGGAACTTGTCTAGCTCAAATCTCTCTATCTAAACTTTCTAAAAGAAAATTATAAATTGCAAAAGTACAGAATAAAATAAAATATATCCTTTTTTATTTGTTCTTTCCTTTTCACAAAACCCCCTAAAAGATTAAACTCTGAGCAGTGAAAATGAGCAGATTAATAAAAAAGAAAACCAAGGGGAAAAATGTAAAAGTTCAGACAAGATACAAAAAGTGAGACTGCCGGGAAAAAGATTTACCGAAATGGAAATTGAAGTATGTTTGTTAAATTATTGTAAGAAATTAACCACGGCGCTGAGACTTACCGGGAAGATACAAAGTAGCAATCACGAAAGACACGTACATACAAAAAAAAAAAAAATCAAACAAAAAAATCAAATATTTCACATCGGGGACTTAGAAGCGAAATGTAGACAGTAACTAATAGTCATATTGGAAATTCTCTAACGGAAGCTATTACTTTGTATGACCATAGCAACCTATAAACCAAGAACGGTGAGCGGTCATTAAGGGTCAGTGGCCTCGTAGTGCTGTAGGATTTATCTAATTAACAGCCAATCAATCAATTTGTTTACGACGTCTGCATTATGCGGAAAATACTCTGAAATGTATTGCCTTGGAAACCTGAGCTGAACCTTTCAATGGGCTATAAATGAAGAAATGAAGAAAACATTTCGGCACTAGGATACAGTAATAACGTCTTTGTTCTAGTCTTGACTCTGATTAGATTTTATTCTTATTTCTACTGTTTTTCAAGCTTAGAAGGAAGCTGTCAGGTCCCCTCTGCCCTCCAACCCAGCAGCATTCACATGTGTATCACTAAATTCTCTGCCTAACCAGCCGTGTATAATGTTATTCACTTAACTCAATGTTTTCAAAAAAATATTTATAACCTTTGCTAAATAGGGCCTTGACTGGTGGATAGGGCATTCGTCCCCCAGACTAGTCGGCCTTCTTTATCACGTTATCACGTCTCTGTGGGCTTGATAACATGATTTCCACAAGTCAATGCATGGCCAGATCATGGAAATGTCACGCATGCGCTCATTTCTTGCGTATGCGCTCATGTAGAGCATCACTGCACTTTCTGAAGCCGGGTATTCGTGTCCCGGCTTCAGAGAGGCACATGGCACATGATCGAAAGTCCAAAAGCTGTTCTTCCGGTCATGTGCAGTGCGCCCCTCTGAAGCCAGGACGCGAACACCCGGCTTTAGAAAGTGCAGTGCAGTGACGCTGCCGAAATGAGCCACGATTTCCAGTAGCTGGTGATGACGCCGGCTTGTGTAAATCATGTTATCAAGTAGAGTTGAACGAGTACTTAACTATTCGTACTCAATATCATAACGAGTACTGTCAAATACTTCCACACTCATTCCGAATAGTGTATGCAATGCAAGTCAATGGGGAAAACTCGCAATGTAACGAGTAACCCGAATTCTATACTATTCACTACTCGTACGAATAGTGCGGCATTCGGGTTACTCGTTACTTTGTGAGTTTTCCCCATTGACCTGCATTGCACTCGCTATTCGGAATTAATATGCGAGTATTAGACAGTGCTCGTTATGAGTATATCGAGTACGAATAGTTAGGTACTCTCTCTACAAGGGCGTGATAACATTGACAGAAGGCCGCCTATTCTGGGAAACTAATGCCCCATTGACTACTTAAGGCCCAAATCAGCTTAGGAATAGTGGAGCTTATAAATACTGTTTTTTAAACATTGAATTAAGTGAATAACATTATACATCGCTGGTTAGGCAAGGAATTAGGCAAGGAATGTAGTCATACACATGAGATCGTGGCTGTGTTGGAGGGTGTAGGGGACCTGACAAGTGCTCTTTAAATGAAATGAACCACAGTTTGTATAATGCAAAACAAATATTTACACCAGATCCCTATTATATCATAATCATTCAGTATTGGAGCAGGACAAGTATCATTATGTGTCATTGCTCTACATTATATAAGCAGATTACAGATGCAGTTTATTGTGGTTTAATTTCTTCATATGATGCAATGTAAACAACCTAAGTGAATGAAACTTAAACCATAAAAAATCCTACAGGTCTGTAAAATGGACTTGTAATGCAGGAGTGTAACTTGAAACTCAAGGACCCCAATGCAAAAGCTCATTGCAAATCATTAGTAGTGTTAAGGTCGCTTTACACGCATCGCTAAGGAGATGTCGTTGGGGTCACGGAATTCGTGACGCACATCCGTTCACGTTAGCGACATCGTTGCGTGTGACACGTACGAGCGACTGCTAACGATCAAAAATACTCACCTTATCGTTGATCATTGACTCGCTGTCCATTTCCGAATTATCGTTGCTGTTGCAGGACGCAGGTTGTTCGTCGTTCCTGTGGCAGCACACATCGCTATGTGTGACACCGCAGCAACGAGGAACCTCACCTTACATGCGGCCGCCTGCAATGAGGAAAGAAGGAGGTGGGCGGGATGTTCGTCCCGCTCATCTCCGCCCCTCCACTCTATCTGGCCGCTTAGTGATGGCGCTGTGACGCCGAACGAACCGCCACCTTAGAAAGGAGGCGGTTCGCTGTTCACAGCGACGTCGCTAGGCAGGCAAGTAGTGGGACCGGTCCGAGCGATGTTGTGCGCCACAGGCAGCGACTTGCCTGTGACGCACAACCGACGGGGGCGGGTACGCTCGCTAGCGATCTCGCTAGCGAGATCGCTGCATGTAAAGTGCCCTTTAGTAGTAGTTTTCATATAAGCAAAAGGTGACCTTTTTTTGTTGGGTCCTTGCCTACTCTATTGCCATTATTGGCATTAGAGGTATTAGAATATGTAGGGGCTAAGCAAAAAGAGGTCTCCTTGCCTTTGGCTGTTGGGCTCACATAAAACTGGCCATTTTTGTGTGCTATCTCAATTTTTACATGTTTTTCGTTGCAATATTGCATGCCTATATTCCCATATTCAGTGTTACACATATCTTAGCACTGCATAGTGCAACTGTCGCCCTTTTGTTACTATGTTTCATGTCCAGTTTGCACCTGTTCATATTAGAAAGGTAGGATGTGCCATTAGTTTTTTTCTTAGTCCTAGAGTGATGCACATGTGATGTCACAGCATGCATCATGACGTCAGCGACTTTCTTGGTATCCAGTTATGATTTCCTGCAGAGGAGTGGATGTGGAGCTATGGCGGAGGGATAGGTGAGCGTCAAGGTATTTCTTTTTTCACTCTATGTTTATCATGTCCTGTGGACTTGGGAAACCGTAGAATATAATAATGAACATTCTATTCAAATCAAATAACTTCAATGCAAGTTGAATTTTTTCCAAAAAAATTAACAAACAAATTCCAAATCTGTATTTAGCGTTATAGGAGATGGAAGAAATGGGTTAATCTACGCTGCCAGAGGAAGATCACTGAAGATCAATGGGGATTAAGACATCTGATTTTATTGTTTGACGCATTTCGTAGCAGTATTATACATTATTTATTTTTTTCTCTCCTGAAGAAGGGGTTATACAGTCCGAAACGCGTCGAACAATAAAATCAGATATCTTAATCCCCATTGATCTTCAGTGATCTTCTTCTGGCAGCGCAGATTTACCCTTTTCTCCCATCTCATCCAACGCTTTTTTCCTGGGTTCTGCAGCAGCCTTCCTTATCACGTGGTTATAGTGGTTAGTGAGCCTAATTAAATTCTTTCTGGTACCACCGGATAAGACACCATTTGCGCCACCCCCCCTTTGTCATTTTAGTCTCCCTACAAATTCACAGTAAGGCTACTTTCACACTTGCTTTGAACGGCATCCGTTGCATTGCATTGTGTGACGGATGCATCGGATGCGTTGCATATAGTGGCACAACGGATGCAACGGATCGTACAAAATAACGCAATCCGTTATAGTTTGTTTTTTTCTTGACTTTACACATCTGGGCATGCGCAGTTGTGTAAAGACGGATGCGTTAACGGAATCCGTCAAATGACGGATTCTAACGGAATCCGCCACCATAGGCGTCCATTATAAAAACAACAGATGCCGATGGAATCCTGCAGGTTGCGTTTTTTTTACACTCCGCCAAGCGCAGAAAAACGCTACATGCAGCGTTCCATCTGCCAGGCGGATGCAACTCAGTGTCAGCTGACGGATGCAATGCAAGGCCATCCGTTGTTATCCGTAGCTAATAGAAGTCTATGAGGAATAAAATGGTTTCCTGTAACGGTTACCGTAATTCCTCAAGGCGGCGGATAGCAATGGATGCCGTTCAATGCAAGTATGTAAGTATCCTTAGGCAGAATTGCTCAATTTTCATTGCGGAACCAATTTCTTTTGATACAAATTTAGAAACATGTAATTAAGACCTTCAACACACGGAAAGCACACATCACAACCACTGGGTGGCCAAACATAGATACATATAACATAAACATCTTCGAACAGAGTGTAGAAACATTTTTTTTTATTTCCAAAGCCGATCACTGTGTTCTGCTCATATAAAGATTTGGTGTGCAAAAGGAAAAGGTAAGATAGGAAATAACTATATATATATATTTATCTGGAGGAGACATAGTTTAGGGATGCATCTGATTTTTTGGGGGATTGAATTGTGTGTGTCATAAAATGACTATGCCATAATGTGTGAACCTAGTAGGTTAAACTCAAGTACAGTGGAACCTGGGATTACGAGTATAATTGGTTCCGGGAGTGTGCTCTTAAACCAAGTTACTCTTATATCAAAGTGAATTTTCCCATAGGAAATAATTGAAACACAGACCATTCATTCTACAACCCAAAAATATTTACTGTATTTATACAAATTATTACAGTAATACAAAATAATGTCCTGTATTCATATAAAATTATTACAGTCACTAATACAAAAGGCTGTACAGTAAAAAACATAAAAACAAATTAAACTGCACATTAGCTTCCAATAGAATTGTTGGTGTACGAGAGGTACAGTACAAATAATGTGCTGCACTGGTTAGCCGAAAGAAAGTACAATACTGTAACCACAAATGCAAATTGATAGACATGCTATATAGTATATAATGTACAAAGGTATACGATATACTGTATACAATACATATGGACAGAAAGTTAACTCCACAGCGGGTCAGAGCGCGGTGAAAGGACGAAATCAGAAGTGTTCACGGTGAATATTTGCTCTTATTGCAAATTATTGCTCTTAAACCAAGTTACAAATTTCTACAAAGCTTTGCTTGTCTTGCAAACCGCTCTCAAACCAAGTTACTCTTAAACCAAGGTTCCACTGTAATAGCCAAAGTTATGAAGTTGCTGCTGGATTTTAAGCTCTTCCGGCAAAAAGAATGTTACGAGAGAAAAGGTTTTGGTACCGTGTTAGCCAGTTTGTATTGTTCCCTTTTGTAAATTCTTGTATATTTTTAGAAACGCTGCCTATTTTCGGATTAAATATATAAAATTTAATAGTTTCTTTCCTCATGCTCTATATATGAATCCAAAAACCCGAAGGGCCTTATGCTATCTGTAATGGGTATCCAAACTACCTGTAGAAAGTTTCGGTGGTGGCAGCGGAATTATTGTGTGTAGAATTATTGGGGTGCTATCAGAAAGGGGTACCGAGGTATATATATATTCCATTAGTGGAAATCGGTGATCTATACATTACCCATGCTGGCAGCCCTTCAATATTTGGCATTGGTAGCTCAGCAGCCTCAAGGGTGCTTTACACGAGACGATCTATCGTGCGATAGATCGTCGGGGTCACGGTTTTTGTGACGCACATCCGGCATCGCTTGCGACGTCAGCCTGTGTGACACCTACGAGCGACGCAGTATCGCTCACAAATCGTGAGTCGTGTACTCGTCACTCGCTTTCATAATCTCGTTTAATTAAAATGGCGTTGGTTGCTCATCGTTCCCGGGGTAGCACACGCCGCTCCGTGTGACACCCCGGGAACGATGAACAGCAGCTTACCTCCGTCCCGCGGCACCCGCCGGCTATGTGGAAGGAAGGAGGTGGGCGGGATGTTTACGTCCTGCTCATCTCCGCCCTTCTGCTTCTATTTCCCGGCCGCTGTGTGACGTCGCTGTGACGCCGAACGTCCCTCCCTCTTCAAGAAGAGGATGTTCACCGCCCACAGCGATGTCGCACAGCAGGTAAGTACGTGGGACAGGGGGTTAACGACTTTGTGCGCCACGGGCAACCAATTGCCCGTGACGAACAAACGATAGGGGCGGGTACGATCGATCGTGAAATTGCACGATAGATCGTACCGCGTAAAGCAGGCTTTATTTCCTTATTGTCCTGCAGTACCAAAAGTGGCCTGCCGACAAAAGGGGCACTAGAGAGCAGTCTCAATTTAGTGAACAGCGGGTGGATCTTGTGAAACCCCAACCCGGCTGTTCTTGGCAAAAAAAAAAGTATACTTTGCTATTATTTATACATCCATGACCCTCGTGAACGTGACTTTTTTGCCAAGACATTCCCTTTAAAACCTGCGGTAATTTCTTTACAAACGCAAAGTTAGCACATTTCTTAGTGGTCATTGTAATATGAAAGTATAAATTTGAAACACACGAGAACATAGGGCAGAAAAATGACTTTACTCGCGTTACATGGCACGTCACATATGCTGCATGCAGTAAAGTCACTTAACCACTGCAGCAATAGGCACTGTATAATAAAGGAGCCGGCACGCCAACCTGCCAAGCATAGAAACGCAGATATAAACAGCACATGTTATTATAGTAATTAACATTACCAATACAATGCGCAGAACATTTCTTCTCGAATAATCACTTATAATCTTTCCTCTTCAATAAAAGGATTAATTCAGTATTAAGATCAGTGTTACAGCGCGTGTATTATACCGAGGATCGTACTCCCTAGGGAAGATAATAAGGATAAGAGAGATCACGTCAAAGTGCCTTACTGTATGAAAGAACACAACAGGCAGCCTGCGAAATTATACAGACGGGAAGCCATCCAACGCGCAATTTATTCCCAATGGTATTTCTCTAATATTAATGCCTGTACATAGTAAATATACATATGTCACCTAATCAGAAATACCTGCTAATATCATATTCAGCTGGATCTTACATATGTCACCTAATCATAAGTTACTACTAATATATAAAGTTGGAGCTTACCTACCCTGAGATCTTTTTTGTAGGCGTAAGCCCAAGAGAGAGGAAAGCCTCTTTTAAAGCTTGCTTTACACGTTGCAACTTTGCATACGATATCGTATGCGATTTGCAACTCCCCCATCAATTTGTTGAACGTGCTGCACAAACGATT
Organism: Anomaloglossus baeobatrachus; assembly: GCF_048569485.1. Taxonomy (NCBI): domain Eukaryota; kingdom Metazoa; phylum Chordata; class Amphibia; order Anura; family Aromobatidae; genus Anomaloglossus; species Anomaloglossus baeobatrachus. The sequence goes on along the minus strand of NC_134360.1, from coordinate 214,575,793 downwards.
AACCCCCGTCACACGCACTTACCCGTCCATACGACCTCGATGTGGGCGGCGAACGCCCACTTCCTGGAGTGGGAGGGACGTTTGGCGTCACATCGACGTCACGCGGCAGCCGGCCAATAGAAGCGGAGGGGCGGAGATGAGCGGAACGTAAACATCCCGCCCACCTCTTTCCTTCCGCATTGCTAGCTGGAGCCGCGGGAGGCAGGTAAGGTCTGTTCAATGTTCCCAGGGTGTCACACACTGCGATGTGTGCTGCCTCGGGAACATTGAACAACCCGACGTGCAATTTGTCAGGATTCAACGACGTGTATGCGATGAACGTTTTACCGTTCAATCGCAATCGCACGTACCTGTCACACACTACAATGTACCTTACGATGCCGGATGTGTGTCACTTACGACGTGACCCTACCGACACATTGTAAGATATCTTGTAGCGTGTAAAGTGGGCTTTAGCGTTGGGTCCCATCTGAATGAGGTTGCCTTGTGTTGGCAGATGGGCTCACACTATTAAGGCCCTTCACACACAGAGATAAATCTTTGGCAGATCTGTGGTTGCAGTGAAATCATGGACATATTGTTCCAATTGTACACAGCCACAAACCTGGCACTGATTGTCCACAATTTCACTGCAACCACAGATCTGCCGCAGATTTATCTCTGTGTGTGACAGGGCCTTTAGATCAAAACGTGCACTAAGAACCTCAAATATAAAAGTATACAAGATGTTACAGTAATGCACTTTAGAATAGTCCATATGTACTTGGCTCTTGAATATCTTTCCGGAACTTATTTTGTATTGGATTGCTTTTACATTTTAGTCTCAGCAGAATTGTACTTGCAAATTCATTTTCCTTCATTTGTGTATGCTGAACAGCCCTGCAGTTTTGTTATTTTTCTTGCATTGTACATTTTGGGGATTGGTGACTGCCTATATTGTGGTTATATTATGGCCAAGGCTACTAGTTACCCTGGACCTAGACATACACCCAAGAGTTTGGTGAGTCTATTTAGTGTAGAGTCCAAACTGTATGTATCCTTGTACATCTTGTTGTGTTCCAAGTGGATTCACACAATTTGATCAAAATGTGCGCTAAGAATCACAGATTAAAAGGCATAGTAAATGTAACAGTAATTCTATCTATCTATCTATCCATTATCTATCCATCTATCTATCTATTTATCCATCTAGCTATCCATCCATCCATCCAATCTATCTATTATCTATCCATCTATTTATTTATCCATCTATCTATTATCTATCCATCTATCCACCATCCATCTATCTATATCCATCCATCCATCTATATCCATCTATCTATCTATCTATCTATCTATCTATCTATCTATCCATTATCTATCTATCTATTTATCTGTAAGGGGTGGGCTGACCCCCTTACAAGGAGGTGCAGTGTTTCCCCCTGAAGATACCCCCGCTGGGGTAGACAAAGCTATTGATGTTTTATGTTGATGTGTTATTGTAATTGCACTGTATAGCTGGGTTCCCCTAGTGGCCGGGTGGGATGGCTGTCCCCATAGAAACTGTACAGGAGGGAGGAGGAGCCGGCAGCTTAGGAAAAAGGGAGTGTGTGTGTGTGTGGAAGGCAGTCGAGTCCGGGACGGGAGAGAAGAAGCAGAAGGGGCAGAGTGTGGGAGATGGGTGAGCAGGAAAGCAAGAGAGAAGCAGAGAAGGAGAATCCTCAAGTGTGAAGCAGTACTGGTGTGGGTCCAGTCTGTGGTAGCCGGAGTGGGAGCCAGGTGAAGAGGAGTAGCCGGGCACATCCCCACTATAGGAGACATCCAGAACAGTTTTTCCCTCACCAAAAAGTGTGAAGTCATCTGAAGTGTTGTGCCTCTGTGGAGAAGAAGTGTTTAATAAAAATGCCTGCTGGTTCAATTGATCCATGTCTACAGAGTCTCTGTACAACTGACGGCGGCGTCTGCACCACCACACTCTGCCCCACCAAGTCATCTCCTGTCCCCAAAGTGACGGCGGAACCAGGGGTAAGCCTGATAAAAGGGGCCACGACTTCAACCCCCGAGGCACCCCTGGCACCCCGTTACATATCCATCTAGCTATCCATCCATCCATCCATCCAATCTATCTATTATCTATCCATCTATTTATTTATTTATCCATCTATCTATCCATCTATCCATCTATCCACCATCCATCTATCTATATCCATCCATCCATTTATATCCATCTATCTATCTATCTATCTATCTATCTATCTATCTATCTATCTATCTATCTATCTATCTAACTATCTATCTATCTATCTATCTATCCATCCAATAAATCTATCTATCTATCTATCTATCTATCTATCTATCTATCCATCCAATAAATCTATCTATCTATCTATCTGCTATCTATGTATCTACCTACAGTATCTTTCTCTCTAGCTACCTATCATATGTACTGTACAGCAGGTGAAATAAGTATTGAACACGTCACCAATTTTCTAAGTGAATATATTTATAGGTGCTATTGACACAAATTTCTCACCAGATGTTGGTAACAATCCATCCAATCCTCACTGGCAAAAAAAATGTAAAAAAATAATATATATATATATATATACCTCAGTTTTGTTTGCTAATTTGTCCGAAAACAATTGGTGAAATGCGAAACCAATGAAAACTGAGGCTATTATTTCAATAGGGATCAATGTAAATCCAATTGATTCGTGTTAGACACTCCAAAATACATACCATAAAGATAGCGTTTAATACAAAAAATAATAATAAATTAATATAAAATTACAATGTGAACCGAGATTGTGCTCAAAAGTTTACACACCATAGCAGATTTTTTGCTTTTTTGGCCTTTTTACAGAGAATATGAATGATAGCATAAAATATTTTTTCCACTCATGGTTAGTGGTTGGGTCAAGCCATTTATTGTCATCTACTGTGTTTTCTCTTTTTAAATCATAATGACAACCAAAAACATCCAAATAATCCTGATCAAAAGTTCACATCCCCCAGTTCTTAATACCGTGTATTGCCCCCTCTAACATCAATGACAGCTTGAAGTCTTTTGTGGTAGTTGTGGATGAGGCTCTTTATTTTCTCAATTTGTAAAGCTGCCCATTCTTCTTGGTCAGATGGTAAGCTGCCCATTCTTCAGGGCAAAAAGCCTATAGTTCCTGTAAATTTCAGGGCTCTCTTGCATGAACTGTGTGCTTGAGCTCTCCTCAGGGTGGCTCAATGATATCGAGGTCAGGAGACTGAGATGGCCACTCCAGAACCTTCACTTTGTTCTGCTGTAGCCAATGACAGGTCGACTTGGCCTTGTGTTCTGGATCGTTGTGATGTTGGAATGTCCAAGTACGTCCCATGTGCAGCTTCTGGGCTCATGAGTGCAAATGATCCAAACCACACACACAAACACACACATATATATATATATATATATATTATATATATATATGTGTGTTTGTGTGTGTGGTTTGGATCATTTGCACTCATGAGCCCAGAAGCTGCACATGGGACGCACTTGGACATTCCAACATCACAACGATCCAGAACACAAGGCGAAGTCGACCTGTCATTGGCTACAGCAGAACAAAGTGAAGGTTCTGGAGTGGCCATCTCTGTCTCCTGACCTCGATATCATTGAGCCATATATATATATATATATATATATATATATATATATATACATAATATAGATGAAGGAATCATCCAGAAACTTTGTCAGAGAATCCTATACCTGACAACATCTGAGGCGCCTCTTTTGATTGGCTGAGTTATTATATGTCGGCAGAGTGACATAATGTACCCACATATTTAAAAAAATACATTGCCTAGAAAATTTCTTACATTGGCCATGATGATTAACATTGTCACAGTCCACACGGAATCTTGGCCAGAGTAAACATATTTAGCTGCCAATAGCAAAGCCTCATGCAGCTGCTCAGCAGCCACATGTGGCCACTGGGAAGAAACCATATGCTGTTGTGTGTTCAGTTATCTATCCACAGCTCCTCTTTTGATTAGCTGGGCTGGTGCATCATCATTATTCCTGCATGATGATCGGGATATATATATATATATATATATATATATATATATATATATAATATCACAAAGTGAGTACACCCATTAATATTTTTACAAATATTCTATATCTTTTTGGGACAACACTGAAGATCTGACCCTGTGATACAATGTACAGTGTCAGTGTGCAGCTTGTGTAACAGTGTAAATTTAGTGCCCTCTAAATAACTCAACACACAGCCATTAATGTCACAACCGCTGTGTGCCCTATCCACTACATTGGTGAACCAGGCGATAGACATAGCCACCACCACCAGTGACATGCAAGAGGATCTGACCCTCTGCCCGCTGTACGGGGTATCTTGCACACTGCAAAGGGATGTTACATCATACATTAGGGTGCATGGCCTGCTCCATGCTGCTGGTAACAGCCAGCCCCCTGATAATATTGGTCTCCCTGCAGTATGAGAGCTGAGGGCATAGCCATTCCCCCTGCTATGCCCTCAACATGTCCCCTGCTCTCAGACTGCAGGGAAAGAGATATGATCAGGAAGCTGGCTGTTACTGACGCGCCCACGGGGGTCTGGGGATTACTCGTCACTGGGCCGGTGTATGTGGTTGGGGATGTCACAGCAGTCAGGCCTGGCTCTGTGACCCCCACAGCGTCAATAAAGATGGATGAAGGGAATAGAGTTTGTATTCCTGAATCCTGACGCCACCTGCGGTTCGCGGCTAACATAGGAGCCGCCGCTGTGGGAGGTGTCCCCTGGGGCAGATGGTAGCACAGCTTGGATGGTACAGCTTTCCACAGGCAGAGCTCAGGCCCCAGGGAGGTTGGGAGTAGTAGTCTTCTGCTGCCGTGCAGCTACAGCGAGGATAGGGCGAGAAATGGCTGAATTAAGTATTTTTTTATACTCAATTCTTATCCTCAACACACCCATTGGGCAGCCTGAGGGGAATAGGGCTACCCAGATGGGGGGATGGTAGAAAGAGGGCCAGAAGTGTCAGAGTAGTCACAGAGTGTCAGTGAGCCGTGACAGGACAAGGTCACACTGCGGAGCTGGGCTCCTGTACCCGTCCCAGGTGCCAGACTTTGGCCTGGCCTGGAAGGAGCTGGAATCCCGGTCGCAGGGGGGTAGTGACAGGAGGGCAGACCGGCGGCCTTGTGCTACAACCGGGCAGGGGCAAGGGCACGACGGGGTACGCGGACCCTAGGCTGGGAAGGAGCTTTATGCAGCTCAGCAATTCACCCGGCGAGGACGGAATCTTCATGAACTGCTCCCCACCCAATCCAAAATTGGGGTACTAGTGCAACGAGGGGGATAGGACTTCCCAACATCATCCAGAAAATCCCAAGCATGAACCCTGAGAGCAGGCTCACCTTGCTAACCACGTAGGTGAGCGTGACCCTAGTAGACCCAGCGTGCTCAGCTAAAGGCTGCAGGACATACAGGACTTTGGTTTACCCGGTGTCTGTGTCAGCATCTCTGGACTGTGTGAGTACATTGTGCCCCTTTGTCTCCAATGGGTCCCCAGCCTGCCCATCACTCAGCCCCGGGACAACTTCCCCTGCCCACGGAGGGGTTAACATCTCTAGCTGCCATCCCATCGTTCCCGGGTGCTCCCCCAACAGCAGCGGTGGTATCCCCCTTTTACCACGACCTGTGGCATCATGAACACTATCCAAATCCACCCTTCAAAACCCCCCTTTTATTTTCGAGTGGCCGTGCGATCCCGCCTCGGATCCGGAGACCCCTTGAGCCACTGTGGATCCGGGTCCGAGCAGCCCGTTGGCTGTCGCGGGGGCGGCACACTGGGACCCAAGTCCTTGTGCTGGCTCCATTCTTGTCCCATATGGTAGTCAGTGCAGGTCCTTTACTGGTGCCGCTCTTTTGTCACGGCTTTTGGCTCTAGTATGCTGCTGTGCCCCAGGCACTTTGTGTGGGCCAGAAGAATTGAAATCCTCTGCCCAGCAGATTCTGCTGGTGGGACTTGAAGTACCCACCCAGCCTAGGGTTCTGCACCCTGTTCTATGCGCTCGGTCCTGAGGGAGCTATGACGCAGCTCTCTCCTCAGTGACCGTGTTCTCCCCACGTCTCACTTGGTCCATGTCTGTCACTGTTCAGTGTCAGTCTCTTTCTGTCGAGTGTGTGTGTATCGCCTTACTCCCCCAGTGTCTGGCTCCACCCACCGGGTTGCTGAACTAGTGGGCAGGAGGTCCACTACTTTAGCGATGGCCACCCCCAGATCGCTACCCAAACCCAGTCCCAGTGGGAGGGCAACTGACTATGAGTTATGTGGATTGTGGTGGTTACCGGCACTGACCACTACCTTATGAGACGCCCTGGCCTATCAGGTCGTCACAGAACATTGTGCAATCTGCCCTTCTGCATGGTGTCCATCTCCTCCATGGTTACGGATCCCTAACCTATGGTGTTGCTAAGAACAAGCTAATCAAAATCCTAGAAACACTCTGCACCACACCAACCAGACACACCAGTGGACAGCCTGAGGGGAATATGGCTGGACACTTGGGGGTGTGGTAAGGGGAGGTCAGGAGTGTCAGGAGTAGTCAGTCAAGTGGTGACTCTCGAGAGGAGAGGTCACAGGTTGGGAGCAGGGCTCCTCAGTTACTAGGTGGCAGACGTTGGTCTGGGCCTGGTAGGAGCTGGAACCCCGGTTGCAGGGGATCGTGTCAAGGGGCACAAAACTGCTGAGGAGGGCAGCCAGTGGCCTTGAGCCATCTCCAGGCAGGGGCCAGGGCACGACTGGGTACGTGGACCCTAGGTCGGGAAGTAGCTTCACACATCCTGGTAATTTACCCGACGAGGGCGAAGACTTCACGATTCGTCCTCCACCCGCTCCAAAATCGGGGTACTAGCGCAACGAGGGGGATAGGACTTTCCCAATATACAGTCCAGAAAATCCCAAGTGTGAACCCTGAGAGCAAGCTCACTCCGTTAGCCATACGGGTGAGCGGGACCCGTTCAGTTTCAAGCTGAAAGGGACCAACTACAGACAGAGGTGCCAAGGTCAAGGTCACAGGCTAACAGGCAACACCATAGGGCACAGGATCCCAGCATGCTCCCTCCTTGCTGCAGCAGTGCTAAGAATTCTGGTTTACAAGTTGTCAGTGTCAGCGTTATTGGACTGAGTGAATACGCAGTGCCCCTTCCCTCTCCAACAGTGCTCCCTAATCACTATCACCAAGCCCCGGGGCATCTTCCCCCTACCCACAGAGGGGTTAAACATCTGGCTGCCATGCTACCGACACCGGGCGCTCCCATACAGCAGCGGTGGTATCCCACCTTACCACACACCGTGGGTGGCGTCACAAACTCTAACCACAAAATCCCCTGTAAATACCCCACTCAGGTCCGGAGACCCCTTCGAGCCACCGCTGTTCCGGGTCTGAGAGGCGGCCCGGCTGCTGGCGTTGGGGCAGTAAACTTACCTGGCATCGATACCGCACCTCTGGTGAGGTGCAGTACCCTGTGGCGACTGAAGCCTCAGTGGCGCCACATTACCAACAGCATGGAGCAGTTCACATGCTCTAATGTGTGATGTAACGTCCCAGAAGGGAGGGTGAGCAGGAAGGAGCAGCTCCAGCGTCACACTTAATTACATGTGTAGAAACACCACTATAGATGTCATCTGTATTGTTCATGAAGGCATGACCATTAGAATATTTTTTTATCTTCCTGGAATACCCCTGTAATCCCTGTCCTTATCGTCTCTCAACACAGGATCTAAAAATATATTGAGCGCATTATTTCTTTTTTGTATAGATAGGGGTCTCACTTAGTGTTCCCCATGCCCACCATATGGCGAACATGCGCCTCCGATGCAGCTCAAAGCTTACTCCATCATGAGAGTCAAAGGGGTTTCCAAAGTTATCAATTATAAATTGAGAGAAATTGACTGTAAATTGACGATGGACTCGACTGTTAAGGCCGCTTTACACGCTGCGATATCGGTACCGATATCGCTAGCGTGCGTTCCCGCCCCCATCGGTTGTGCGACATGGGCAAATCGCTGCCCGTGTCGAACAGCATCGCCCGGACCCGTCACACTACTTACCTGCCTAGCGACGTCGCTGTGACCGGCGAACCGCCTCCTTTCTAAGGGGGCGGTCCGTGCGGCGTCACAGCGACGTCACTGAGCGGCCGCCCAATAGGGGCAGAGATGAGCGGAACGTAACATCCCGCCCACCTCCTTCCTTCCACAGTGTGGCCAGTGGCAGGTAAGGAGAGGTTCCTCGTTCCTGCGGCGTCACACGGAGCGATGTGTGCTGCCGCAGGAGCGACGAACTACTTCGTACCTGCAGCTCCAACAATATTCGAGAATGGACCCCCATGTCACCGATGAGCGATTTTGCACGTTTTTGCGACGATGCAAAATTGCTCATAGGTGTCACACGCAACGGCATCGCTAATGCAGCCGGATGTGCGTCACCAATTCCGTGACCCCAACAACTTCGCATTAGCGATGTCGTAGCGTGTAAAGCCCCCTTTAGGTAAGATCCTATACTTGCTGGCGGTTTTTACGTCTGACTGTCTAAGTTGCTATATTATGAAATAGCCGAAGATATTTGTTATCACACGTCTATTTTCTATGCTAGCTGATAAAAAAAAATGCTTGCTATGTTGTCAGTCATTTTAGACTCAAAATTGCTTACGGTGTGGAGTTTGAATTGATTTAAACACTGTAAGTGTGCTATGCTCGAGAATCAGCCTCTCCATGATGTAAAATGTATCTAGAATCCACGCCACAAGCGTATGATCACGGACTGTGCACCGCTAAAATTATCTGTCCTACAGCCGTCCATGAAAGGTGTTAAGATGGTGGCAGATACAAAAACGACAAGCTCCTAGAAAGTCACATGGGGCCCATTGATCTCAGCTGATATAATAAGTCTCTTACGTAGAATTTTTATTTTCTTTGAATTTTTTATGTATTCTGCAGCCAAATAGTCTCAACAAAAATACCTCCGCCCCCCCAAAAATAAAAAAAAATAACAGTACTATAAAATATTAACAGAAAATATATTTAAATTATTGAAATTACTAATTCACTATTTAAACTGATTTACCCTCTACTTATTTTTTAGCGTTGTGATTGTACTTTTAGAGTTCCTATCACTCCATATGCCGCCATATGGATCCTCTGCATACCGCGGTATATCAGATATATTTTTCTCCGAAAACAATGCTTCTATAGTAAAAAAAAATCTACATAATACAACACATTTTTTCTTGTAAATTCAGCGTGAATTTGGAGACATATGGATGTAGATTAAGAGCCCATAACTAGCCTTCCATTATTAGTGTACACTCATTAAAAAAAATGAAGGGAACACATAAACATCACAGTATAAATCTAAATATAATAATATTTATTCATTTATATAGCGCTATTAATTCCATAGCGCTTTACATACATTGGCAACACTGTCCCCATAGGGGCTCACAATCAAAATTTCCTATCAGTATGTTTTTAGAGTGTGGGAGGAAACCCACGCAAACTCCTTGCAGATGTTGTCCTTGGTGGGACTAGAACCCAGGACCCCAGCGCTGCAAGACTGAAGTGCTAACCACTGAGCCTAAATCAATTAAACTGTAAACAAAAGGAACACTGGAGAGGCAAAAGCAAGACATTCCCAGAAAAATAAATCGTTTCACGGGTGGGGGGGGTCGTCACATTAGGGTCAGCACACACGGTGAGTAATACAGAGCGAGTGTAATGCGATAAAAAATTGCATTCCACTCGGACCAATATTACTCTATGGGGCAGCACCCATGTGTGCCGCCCCCGTGTCAACAGCCGAGTTGCTCGGATCCGGATCCGCGGTGGCTCGAGGAGCATCCGGACCCGGAGGGGGGGGTCTCGTGGCCACTCGAATAAAGGGGGGTATTTACAGGGGATTATATTTAGCATTTGTGACGCCAAGATGGAGTACCACCGCTGCAGCTGGGAGTATCCGGTGGCGGTGGAGTGGGCAGCCAGGTGTTTAACCCCTCCACGGGTAGGGGGGATGCACTGGGACTCGGTGATGGTTACAGGGATGTGTCGTTGGGGAGGTAAGGGTCACTTGCATACTCACTCAGTCCAATAACGCTGACACCGACAACTTTAGTAAACCAAAGTTCTGGACACCACTGCCGCTGAGGGAAAGCACGTTTGGGTCCCGTTTCTGCTGGTGTTGCCTGTTGATCTGTGACTTTTCCCTTGGCACCTTGTTTCCTTCTAGTTGGTCCCTGTATCTTGAAACTAGTCGGGTCTTGCTCCCCAGTGTGGCTAACTGAGGAAGCTTGCTCTCAGGGTTCACGCTTGGAATTTCTTGGACTGTATTTGTGGAAAGTCCTATTCCTCTCGTAGCGCTAGTACACCGATTTTTGGAGCGGGTGGAGAGCGGATCTTGAAGGCCCTGTTCTCGTCGGGCGAATTGTCAGGTTGCCTGAAGCTACTCCCTGACCTAGGATCCACGGTACCCTGTCGTGCCCTGGTCCCAGCACGGTGATGGTACAAGGCCGCCGGCTGTCCTCCACAACAATACCGTGCCCCTTGTCACGATCCCCTGCGACTGGGGGTTCAGTTCCTACCAGGCCCAGACCAACGTATGCTACCTAGTAGTTCCAAGGAGCCCAGCTCCTGACATCCTCTCCCTTTCACCTCGAACAGTACACTCTCCCTTTCTCTGACTGACTCCTTAAACTCCTGACCTCCCCTTAACAAACCCCCCAAGTGGGCGACCCTATTCCACTCAGGCCGTCCACTGGTGTGTCTGGTAGGTGTGGTGCAGAGTGTTCCTAGGATTTTGATTAGTTGGTTTTGGCAACACCATTAGTTAGGGACCCGTAACCAAGGAAGAGGTGGATATTGCACAGAAGGGAAGATTGTACAATACCCTGTGACGACCTGACCTGATAGGCCAGGGCGTCACACATGAAGGACTTTTTTCTCAGCCCTAATCGGAGTGAGAAAATAAGCGCAGCATGCTGTGGGTGGAAAGTGATTATCTTTAACTTGCACCCATTCAAGTGTATAGGTGCGAGATAAAGATCGCATTGTACTCGCATTACAGAGAAGTGCAATGTGATTCTCATATCAGCCGGCAACAGAGGAGATGGGGAGATAAATCCCTCCCCTCCGCAGTGCCGGCCCTCCCCTCAGCAACTGTGGTCTGATGGCAGGATCGGACCACAGTCGCATGACACTCAGCTCCCACTGTGCTGTGAGCATGTGACGCACTCACGGGGTCCCTGGGTTCACTACTCGTCACCGGGCCAGTGAGTTTGGGCTTGTCACGGCGGCCTGGCCCGGTTCCGTGACACCGTTGGTGTCAATAAAGACAGAGGGGTTGGGAATAATAGGAGTAATTGTCTCGTGACAATACCTGTGGTATGAGGCTATGAGGGGAGCAGCCACTGCGGGAAGTCTCTCTCTGGAGCTGATGGTGACGCAGCTTGGATAGTGTAGCTCTCCACAGGTAGAGCTAGGCCAGGGAGGATGAGAGTTGTAGTTTCTCTTGGTTCAACGTTGGGGTGCAGGACTGAGGACACCGTTAATAACTGGATGACAAAGGGGCTGTAGTTTCTTTACCTTTACTTTACAGTGACGATTACAGGCCCGGGAGTCTGTTCCAGTGATGCTGGGTGTCGGGTAAGCCTGGAGGCAGTGAGAGAGATTCGCCCTGCCCGTTGGGTTTGAGGCCTTCCTTAATGCGCTTATTGGGGGAGTCTCTGTGGCTTGGAGCCTGATAGTGACCTTCTTTCTAATTGTCGTTTCTACTGTCCCTTGTAGCGGGCAGCACGAGCCGGAGTGGGTGCCACCTGGTTATCTGTGGCCCCGTGCTGTTTCTTGCTACTTCACGTTCGGGAACAATTGGTGGCACAGGAGACTTGAAACCTCCTGCCCTCCGGATTTCACTGATAAAGCTTTGGCACCTACCAGTTGAGGACCCTGGTGTTCTAATTGATGCGCTGGTCCTGGAAGAGCTAGCTCCACAGCTCTCTAGCAGTGACCGTGTCCCTTGCTCGCCTCTACTTGTCTGAGCTCCAACCCCTCCTCCAGGTCAGTATGTACAGGGAAGATCCCTTCAAAACAGGTCCTGAGCTCTCCCTACTGGCCAGGAGTTGGGAAGTGCTGCATCAGACCACAGGTGCGGAGCGGAGGGCCGGCACTGCGGAGGGAAGGGAGGGATTTATCTCCCCATCTCCTCCGTTGCTGGCTGATACAAGAATCGCATTGCACTCCACTGTAATGCGAGTGCAATGTGATGTTTCTCTCGCACCTATAGACGAATGGATGGAAGTGAAAGAGGATCGCATTTCATCTGTAGCATGCTGCGATTATATTGTCACTCCAATTAGGGCTGAGAAAAAAGTGAATGTACCGGACATGAGAAACCCCCTCCTTGCCTCCGGGCATAGCATCACCCCCCATGATGGAGAGGGCAGTACTACTGTGGCTCCCGGATACTGGGGTGCCACACGTGAGCTGAGTGTCATGCGAGGACTTGCTCTAATCTCTGTGTGGCCCCAACCTTAGGCTATGTCTGGAAGCTGCATTTTTGTGGTAAGCACAAAAATGCACGCTGTGGCCCAAAAACAACGCAACTTGTGGCCAAAAAATGCATAAAAAATGCATGCATTTTTGGTGCGTTTTTAGTGCATTTTTGATGTGATTTTTCACCATATATTGTTCATGCTTTTTTTTATCACCAATGGGTGAAAAATGCAGGGAAAGCACAAAACGAATTGATATGCTGCATTTTTGTGGTCACTACAAAAATGCAGCACCCCTAAAAAAAGCAATGTGTGCACAGCAAATATGAAATCTCATAGACGTTTCTGGGGAAGGAAAATCATGCAGGTTGTGGTGAATAAAAGGTTACCAAAAAAAGCACCAAAAAAGCATCAAAAACTGCAGTGTGCTCATGGGGCCTTACTCTTTTTTCCACATTCTAGATTCTTCTCTAGCTTTCCATTTTACTACCATCCTTGTCACTACCGTCATCATACTGCGCTACCGGCAGTGCATTCTGGTTGAACAGATGGTCCAGCTATTCATGGATTTGATATCCATACATGCCATCACAAGAAGATTGCTTTTTCTCCCACTACAGTTTCAAAAGCATGGAGGAGATACCAGGTCACGGACCTTTTCAGGAGAAATGCCAAAAAGGGCTCTTTGAAGGCTTCAACCAAGCCGATGGACAGTTATCTGCTTTTTCATGCAAGGTGGAAACGCATTAGAGTTGCAAGAGTCCTTCCAAATATCCTTCAAAAGTTAATGTTGTGCATATTTCTGACTAAACTGTGAGAAACAAACTCCCTGAGGATGGCTTGATGAACTGAAATATTGTAGTGGGACTTGTGCTAACAGCCGAGGACTTTGTAACTTGTGTCATACATGAAAGACATGAAAGAGTCTGGAGAAGCCACGGCCATGGTGAAAGTTATGCTGCCTGGAACATCATCCAGCATGACCAAATTGGTCACTAATGGACTGCGTAGGGTTACTATTGAAGGGTGGCACAAACTTTCCACGTGATAGAAAATGTTATATACTGGGATGGAGTCCTTAGAGCCATTACATGACTTTGTGTTGGTGCAGTGGGTTCTAAATGTCTACTGGTGTAGGACAATTCCCGGACTCTTGTGGCTGTAGTAAGTAGCAAGTTGCCGGATGCCATTGACTGGTCCTCGAGAGCCACAGATCAGAATGTAACTGAGAACCTGTGGGACATCATGCATCAGTGCAACAGAATTTCCATGAGCCCCCACAGATGTCCTGATCTGGGACACCACCTTCCAACCCATCAGGTGCATGCCAAGATGTTGTTAAAAGCGCACACAAACATATGGGAACCATACACACTACTGAGTCACATTATGAGATGCAATGCTGAAATTCATGCAAACTAGATTCCCCTCCGATTTTAATTTTTTACTTTCATTTTTCTGCTTGATTTGCAATCCAGACCTCAAATGGTTGACAGCTTTGTTTTCCATTGATTGTTGATGTGTCATTTTGTTGTCACTGAATTACATAATTAAGATCAATAAATATTTTCAACATGAATAATCTGTTCATCCAACTTGTGATTTATGTGTTCCCTTAATTTATTTAAGATTTAATATGACTATTCTTTAAAGGGAATTTGTCAGCACCATCCCCTTAAAGGGAATCTGTCAGCATATTTTTATTATATCATCTGAAAACATCTTGATGTAGACAAAGAGATCCTGCATCCAAAGATGTATCCCTTAGATTACTGGGTGCAGCCGTTCTTAAGGCTACTTTACACACTGCGATATCGGTCCCGATATCGCTAGCGTGGGTACCCGCCCCCATCTGTTGCGCGACACGGGCAAATTGCTGCCCGTGCCGCACAACATCGCCCAGACCCGTCACACATACTTACCTGCCCGGCGACGTCGCTGTGACCGGCGAACCGCCTCCTTTCTAAGGGGGCGGTCCGTGCGGCGTCACAACGACGTCACTGAGCGGCCGCCCAATAGAAGCGGAGGGGCGGAGATGAGCGGGACGTAACATCCCGCCCACCTCCTTTCTTCTGCATAGCGGCCGGGAGGCAGGTAAGGAGAGCTTCCTCGTTCCTGCGGTGTCACACATAGCGATGTGTGCTGCCGCAGGAGCGACGAACTACATCGTTACTGCTGCAATAACGACAATCGAGAATGGACCCCCATGTCACCGATGAGCGATTTTGCACGTTTTTGCAACAATGCAAAATCGCTCATTGGTGTCACACGCAGCAACATCGCTAATGCGGCCGGATGTGCGTCACAAATTCCGTGACCCCAACGACTCCGCATTAGCGATGTCGCAGCGTGTAAAGCCCCCTTTATACAATCAGAATTTTTAGACTTAGCCATGTAGAAGAGCTGAGAGAGCTGCCCCCGCCCACACGAGGCTCTCTATAGAGATTATACATTGGCAGTGAGATGTGAATCAGAGGAGCGGGTGTGCCAGACTGCCATGGGAGTGACATTGTAGTCCGAGCAATGAAAAGTTCTGCTGTGTCCTGATGCTTAAACAAACACAGCAAATAAACAACAAATGGGACCTTGACAAGACCGGCATCCCTGAATTCTATGTTTTAACCCTTGCAACATGTTGTCTTCAGATTACATAGCAAAAACCTGCTGACAGATTCCCTTTAACTGTTTAAATGGTCATATAGCTCTTTGTAAAATAATGTCATCCACATCATTAACGATGCTCCCTGACTGAAGAGTCAAGCCAATGAGTTGTCAGTCAAGCAGAGGAAGGTGGAGCTGAGCAGGTAATAGAGACTTAGAAAGTGATTTGACACATCCAGAGCAATTAACGCTCATTTGCATATAGGTTTACACAGTACTTCTTCAGTCAGAGAGGAACAGATTGCATCATTAAAAATGGAGATGACATTATCTTTCTAAGAGAAACACGACCATATAAACAATTTGGGAGGTGGATATTGTAGAAAAATTCCTTTTAAAATAACATATATATATATAATTTTTTAACTTCTTCAATATTAAAATAAGCACGCATTGAATATTTACCAAACAGTTTGTTTGTCCCCTGGAGAGTTCAGCTGACAAGTGTGAATGCAGCATAAAATATCGTAGTTACAGAAATAAGCTCGCCACTTTCTCGAACAGACCTTGGCAAACCGCCGAGATTACTCTTATAGTGGTGTCACTTGTGGATTTTAACTCTTGGGTGGATTAATATTGCACACAATTTGCTTTCTATTTTAAGCATACAGTAAACCATACACATAAGCTTATAGAAAAGCATGGTCTTGAAAAAAAAAGCATTTGGTGCACATGTTAGAAAAAGTAACACTTATTTACTTTTTTTAAGTTTGAGCACGGTGAGGATATAAAGGACGTTCAACATTGAATTGTGTAGATAAAACAAATACAGTAGGTTTAATGTTCGTTCTAATGTGAACATGTGCAAACTGAACATGAAACATAGATCGCCTTGCCATTGGCTGTTGGGCTCGCATAAAACGGGCCAATTATATGTTCTAACTATCTCAATTTTTACATGTTTTCATAGAGTGCAACTGTCTCTATGTTTCATGTTCAGTTTGCACCTGTTCACATTAGAAAGATAGGATATGCCATCAGTCCTTTCTTACATTACAGGGTTATGCCTTCTGAACTCCTGCTCTTCAGCATCAGGGAATTTTAATTCTCCATTTACTGGTTACCGTCCCGCCCATAAATTTTAGATTTTTTTAACCCAAAAGAGAAGCATTAGTTTTATACGGACCCAACGTAAAAGAGGTTGCCTTGCTGCTGGCTGTTGGGCTCACATAAAACTGGCCATTTTTGGGTGCTAATTATCTCAATTTGTACATGTTTTTTCAAAGCAGTAACACATGTCTAAATTCCCATATTCATTGTTCCACATATCTTATCACCACAGAGTGCAACTGTCTTCTTTATGTTACTATATTTCATGTTTAGTTTTCACCTGTTCACATTAGAAAGATAGGCTGTGCCATCAGTCTTTTTCTTACATTACAGGGTAATGGCTTCTGATTGAGCACTCCTGCTCTTCAGTCTTGGGTGATTTTAATTCTCCATTTATAGATTCCTGTACACCCATAAATTTTAGATTTTTTACACCTAAGAGAAGAATTAGTTTGATAGGGAGTGACCCAACAGAAAAGAGGTTGCCTTGCAGTTGGCTTTTGGGCTCACATAAAACTGGCCTTTTTTGTGTGCTAAGTATCTCAATTTTTACATGTTTTCCATAGCAGTGATGCAAGTCTATATTCCCATATTCATTATTGGTCCAAGTACGGTTCAACTTTTGCACTCGGACCAACAATAGATTCGCCTGCACGAGCCCTTCTACTGGTTCATCATCTGAGGATTTACCATGACACTGGGTTTAGTAGTTTACCTCATTACTTAGATTACATGTGCATTCTTTAATTATGAATGTAAGCCTCACTTCTGTGGGCCTCCCTGCTATTATTTCTTTAACTATATTAACTCCTTCAGCCCCCGGGTGTTTTCCGTTTTTGCGGTTTGTTTTTTTTTGCTCCCCTTTTTCCGAGAGCCGTAACGTTTTTATTTTTCTGTCACTCTTGCCATATGAGGGCTTGTTTTTTTGTGGGACGAGTTGAACTTTTAAATTAAACCATAAGTTGTACCATATGGTGTACTGGAAAATAGCAAAAAAATTCCAAGTGTGGAAAAACTGCAAAAAAAGTGTGATCGTCCAAAAGTTTTTGGGATATGTTATTCACCGTGTTCACTATATGGTAAAACTGATGTGTGGGTGTGATGCCTGACATGTGCGAGTTTGTAGACACCAAAAATGTATAGGTTTACTTGTATCAAAGGGGTTAAAAAAAATCACAAGTTTGTCCAATAAAAGTGGCGCACGTTTTGCACCATTTTCCAAAACCCGTAGCGTTCTCATTTTTCTGGATCTATGGCTCAGTGATGGGTTATTTTTTACGTCTCGAGCTGACGTTTCTAACGGTACCATTTTTGCGCAGATACTACGTTTTGATCGCCTGTTATTTCATTTTGCGCAAAACTTGCAGCGACCAAAAAACATAATTTTGGCGTTTGGAATTTTTTTGCCGCTTCGCCGTTTACTGATCAGATTAATTGATTTTATATTTTGATAGATTTGATACCAAATATGTGTATATTTTTTATTTTTTTTACCCTTTAATTTTCAATGGGGCGAAAGGGGGGTGATTTGAACTTTTAGGTTTTTGTTTTTTTTTTCATTTTTTAAAGCTTTTTTTTTTTTACTTTTTTTATTTTACTAGTCCCCCTAGGGGGCTATAGCGATCATCAATCCCATCGCTCTGCCCTATCTGCAGATCTCAGCTACAGAGCTGAGAACTGCAGATACGCTGCTTTACTCTCCGTGCTGGCACTATGCCGACACTGAGAGGAAGTGACTCATGTTAGCTACAGGCGTCATCACATGACCCTGTGCTACCATGGCAACCACCGAAAGTCACGTGATCACGCACGTGACTTCCGGTGGGGGCTGCGGAAAGTAAAAGTAATGGCCGCGCGCATATACATTTCGCTGCCAGACTTTGGCAGTGAGATGTAAGGGGTTAAATGTTCCGGGTGGAAGCGATTCAGCTGTTGAAAACAGATGATATGTGCGTGGATCGCCGCGACCTGCCCACTAACCTCACACGCTCCATGACGGATAGATCCGTCAAGGGTCGTGAACATACCTCCCAACTTTTGAAGGATGGAAAGAGGGGTAAAGTATGCGGCGCGCTATGCGCACCGCGGAAAATTTTGACCACGCCCCTAGCCACACCCGTAACCACACCCATTTGGCAGTAAGGGTCATTCAGCAGATGCACTTGTCTGTTCATTCATATTCATAGCAGACAGAAATTTTATATTTGTGTCACTATATGACATATTGCTTATTTGTGCCTATAAAGCCGTTTTTGTTTCTGCCGCTGTCTGCACCAAACAACAATAACAATCATCTCTGATTATTCCATTTTTGCTGCATTTTTTCTGCCTTTTCTCCATTATTTAAAGTGTTTTTGGTTCAGATGTGAATCTGCATTTTAAAGTGTTTTTATTGAAAAGAGAGGCTTTTTCATGCATTTTTTTAAGCTCCACATAAAAACCTCCAGAGAAAAAAAAAACAAAATTGCAGATTTCAGCGATATTATTTCATGGAATCACATCCACTTTGCTAGGACATTTAAACACAGCAGAATTTATGTGAAAAAAACAGCAGAAAAAAAAGCAGCATTTACACTACATGTGAACACGGACTAATTGTCCAAGCAAAGTGGATGAGACGTCATGAAATCTCCGCCCCTGGTGCGTGGAAAGACGCCGCTGAACTGTGCGGTTTTGGTGGGTTTTTTTCTTTATAGGCTTCAGGACTCACATCTGCACCAAACATGTATCAAATAAGGGGACAATACATAAAAAATACCGCAAACACGCAATAATCAGAGAAGAATGTTATTGCGCTCGTGGTGCGGACAACCGCAGCAAAAACACAGCATTTATGCTACGTGTGAACACGGCCTCAAGATACATTTTTATTACATTTTTTATGGGTTTTAATAAAGAAAAATAATAAATTGCGCCATTTTATTTCCGCCATCTACCAATCCCAATTAATAATCTGATCGCTGTGTTGTTCTTGTCGTTATGATTACAGGGACAACAAATATGTCCATGTTATTTGCTGATTTGTGATGTTTATTATTTTATAAAAAAGTGTAATAAAATTACATTATTCTATTTTTTTTTTACTATTTTTAGTAATTTTATTAGAAGAAAAAACCCCTCTCTTTTCCTCTCCCTCTAGAATACAGGAGATAGAGACACTGCTGTGTACAATGGAGCTCTGTGTCCTGTGTAATCTGCTGTGTAACTAACTATGTGTCTATCTATCTATGATTCTATGATTCTATCTATCTATCTATCTATCTATCTATCTATCTATCTATCTATCTATGATTCTATCTATCTATCTATCTATGATTCTATCTATCTATCTAACTATCTATCTATCTATCCCTCTATCTATCTATCTATCTATCTATCTATCTATCTATCTATCTATCTATCTATCTATCTATCTATCTGTCTATCTATCTATCTATCTATCTATCTATCTATCTATCTATCTATCTGTCTATCTATCTATCTAACTATCTATCTATCTATCTATCTATCTGTCTATCTATCTATCTATCTATCTATCTATCTATCTATGATTCTATCTATCTATCTAACTATCTATCTATGATTCTATCTATCTATCTATCTGTCTATCTATCTATCTATCTATCTATCTATGATTCTATCTATCTATCTAACTATCTATCTATGATTCTATCTATCTATCTATCTATCTATCTATCTATCTATCTATGATTCTATCTATCTATCTATCTATCTATCTATCTATGATTCTATCTATCTATCTATCTATCTATCTATCTATCTATCTATCTATCTATCTATGATTCTATCTATCTATCTATCTATCTATGATTCTTTCTATCCCTCTATCTATCTATCTATCCCTCTATCTATCTATCTATCTATCTATCTATCTATCTATCTATCATGTATGTATGTATGTATGTATGTATCTATCTATCATGTATGTATCTATCTATATCTGTCATGTATCTATATATTCCTATATCATCCATTCATCCCTCTATCATTCATCCATCCCTCTATCATCTATCCATCCATCCCTCTATCCATCCATCCCTCTATCCATCCATCCATGCATCCATCCCTCTATCCATCCATCCCTCTATCCATCCATCCCTCTATCCATCCATCCATCCATCCATCCATCCCTCTATCCATCCATCCCTCTATCCATCCATCCATCCATCCCTCTATCCATCCATCCCTCTATCCATCCATCCCTCTATCCATCCATCCCTCTATGCATCCATCTCTCCCTCCCTCCATCCATACATCTATCTTTGCAGCTGAATAATCTGCTTCTGGGTTCTCATCTGCAATATAGAGGTCAAGATAACAAAATCTTCCTATGTTTTTCAATACAGGCAGTGGCTCAGTGGTAGAGCTGCTGCCTATGGAACAATGAGCTCTCACAGGTTCGCGTCCCAGCTGCCCCGATAATCCAGAGCCGATGAGAATTTAATCTAATTTATTCACTGCACTGAGGGGAGGAGCCGGGACATCAGCTGTGAGCCGCGGACAGTCCCACAGAATCCGGGACGGTTGGGAGGTATGGTCGTGAAGGGGTTAAATGGCTCAGTGGTTAGCACTGCAGTCTTGCAGCACTGGGGTCCTCGGTTCAAATCCCACCAAGGACAATATCTGCAAGGAGTTTGTATGTTGTCCCCGTGTTTGCATGCGTTTCCTCCAGATTCTTCGGTTTCCTCCCACACTCCAAAGACATACAGATAGGGGACTTAGTTTGTGAGCCCCAATGGGGACAGTGTTGCCATTGTATGTAAAGTGCTGTGGAATTAATAGCTCTAAATAAATGAATAAATCTAATCTATAAAGCTGAGTGTGTGTATGTTTGTCTGCTAAAGGAATCTGCACCGTACAATCATGAAATTTTGCACAGACACCTCATGTGACCCATGGAACGTCGTAGACTATGTTTTGACAGATAAATTTAACCCCGCACTTTACCGTTACTCTCCAAAAAACATGCCTCCATTAAAGTAAATGGAGCCTGGAACTACAGGTTTTAATGGCAGCTGTGATTGGTTGCTATAGGAACAAAAGGTGCGCTATTTAGCCATCTGTTTTTCTTGCATTTCTAAAGGATCCATTTTTATTTTTTTTTAAAAGATATGTCACAAAGGGAAGATAAGTAAGAATCTGTTACCGGATCCACCCTCCTTAGATTCCCATGTTAAAAAAATTGGATCCGGCAGAAATCATGGATCTTTCAACTCCAGCTCATATGTTATTTTTACTATGATGAGATATATACAGGGTGGTGCAAAAGTAAGTGGACAGACAATAATAACATTTATTTTGATTTATATATAAAATTATATTTACTAACACATGCATAACATTGACAATTAAATGTTAAATTTTATTCTGAACAATAATACAAAAGCCCTTAAATTTCTTTGATCTGTATTTAAATTATTTGCCATTATGGGTTATCTGAATTATCTGAAAAGAAAACAGATTTGTGGGAGATTTTTCTGTGAAAACTGGATCTGTGAAACTGACTCAGTTGCTCTTAGCAACCAATCAGATTCCGCCTTTCATTTTCCAGAGTCTGTGAAGAATGAAAAGTGGAATCGGATTGGTTGCTAAGGGCAACTGAGTCAGTTTCACTTTACACCATGTTCGATAAATCTCCCCCTTCATAACCCTATTACACATACTGTCCACCTACTTTTCGACCACCCTGTATATATATATATATATATATATATATATATATATACACATATATATATATACATATACATATCTATATATATAATTGCCTTATTCTGTCTGTCTATCTGTCTGTCTGTCTGTCTGTCTGTCTGTCTTGCTCCAAAATTGTGTCCTTACGGTGACACAAAGCTGATTGGCCGCTGGGCTCGCCATGGCCCTGCCCCCCCGCACAGATTGGCCGCTCGCCCAGGCTGCGCCCCCACACGGATTGGCCGGCCACTCGCCCAGGCTCCGCCCCCCCACAGATTGGCCTCTCGCCCCGGCACCCTGCAGGCATTGGCAACTCGGCCACGCCCTGCCCCCCTCACGCAATGCACGCTAGCTCTGACCCCGCCCCCCCACGCATTCCCCGAATGGACACGGTCACGGAGCCACGACTCCCAGGTGAGTACTGTACCCCCGGGAGCCCACATCAGCGTACGCCGCCAAACCAGCCGACACATACCCTCGCATTGCTGGGGCTGGCCTGCGTATGCTGGTGTGGGCTCCCGTGCGAGCGGGGGAGGACGAGATACGCTGGTAACCATGCTAGCATAGTTACCAGCGCATCAAGGTCCTGCAGCAGCGGAACATACACACACGCACGCACATAACAGCACACACACACACATACACACACACACATCAGATCACACTCACTCTCACACACACCTCACACACACATCACATCGCATCCACACACTCACAACATCCTGGGATATCGCTTGCTTCTCGGTGGCGATACTGTGCTGTGAGCTTCCAGGACCTGCCGGAGGATCACATGGCCAGAAGCATGTGGGAGGAGAGAGGCTGATGCTGGGAGGAGAGAGGCTGATGCTGGGAGGAGAGAATAGAGGAATAAAGCTGGGCTCAACTGAATGTAGGTAGAGAGGTGCTTGAGGGAAAGAGGGATTTCAAATATTATAACTAATCCCAAGCACACTGATGACACAGGGGTAATGCAAAAAGTGATTTATTTATTTAGACTAGCTGCAGAAAGAAGCGCCACAACCAAGACAGAACAAAACCAACGTTTCGGCCGGTGTGGGCCTTTATCAAGGAGTTGTGTGTCATGAAAACATGCATAGGACGGTATAGACAAACGTTGGTTTTGTTCTGTCTTGGTTGTGGCGCTTCTTTCTGCAGCTAGTCTAAATAAATAAATCACTTTTTGCATTACCCCTGTGTCATCAGTGTGCTTGGGATTAGTTATAATATGCTGGGAGGAGAGAGGCTGATGCTGGGGGAGGCTGAGGCTGGGGTAGGCTGGGAGGAGAGAGGCTGATGCTGGGAAGAGAGAGGCTGATGCTGGGGGAGGCTGATGCTGGGGGAGGCTGAGGCTGGGGTAGGCTGGGAGGAGAGAGGCTGATGCTGAGGACAGAAAAGGCTGATGCTGGGAGGAGAGAGGCTGATGCTGGGAGGAGAGAGGCTGATGCTGGGGGAGGCTGAGGCTGGGGTAGGCTGGCAGGAGAGAGGCTGATGCTCGGAGGAGAGAGGCTGATGCTGGGAGGAGAGAGGCTGATGCTAGGGACAGAAAAGGCTGATGCTGGGAGGAGAGAGGCTGATGCTGGGATGAGAGAGGCTGATGCTGGGGACAGAGAGGCTGATGCTGGGGACAGAGAGGCTGATGCTGGGGACAGAGAGGCTGATGCTGGGAGGAGAGAGGATGATGCTGCGGGTAGAGAGGCTGATGCTGGGAGGAGAGAGGTTGATGCTGCGGGCAGAGAGGCTGATGCTGGTGCAGCATGGGGGATGGAGCATGATGGGGGGTGCGCAGCATGGGGGATGGAGCACGTTTGGGAGTTCGCAGCATGGCGGATGGACCACGTTTGGGAGTGCGCAGCATGGCGGATGGAGCACGTTTGGGAGTGCGCAGCATGGCGGATGGAGCACGTTTGGGAGTGCGCAGCATGGCGGATGGAGCACCTTTGGGAGTGCGCAGCATGGCGGATGGACCACGTTTGGGAGTGCGCAGCATGGCGGATGGAGCACGTTTGGGAGTGCGCAGCATGGCGGTTGGAGCACGTTTGGGAGTGCGCAGCATGGTGGATGGAGCACATTTGGGAGTGCGCAGCATGGCGGATGGAGCACGTTTGGGAGTGCGCAGCATGGCGGATGGAGCACGTTTGGGAGTGCGCAGCATGGCGGATGGAGCACGTTTGGGAGTGCGCAGCATGGCGGATGGAGCACGTTTGGGAGTGCGCAGCATGGGGGATGCAGCACGATGGGGAGTGCGGAGTATGGCGGATGGAGCACGTTTGGGAGTGCGCAGCATGGCGGATGGACCACGTTTGGGAGTGCGCAGCATGGCGGATGGAGCACGTTTGGGAGTGCGCAGCATGGCGGATGGAGCACGTTTGGGAGTGCGCAGCATGGCGGATGGAGCACGTTTGGGAGTGCGCTGCATGGGGGATGGAGCACGATGGGGAGTGTGCTGCATGGGGGATGGAGCACGATGGGAAGTGCACACCTCCCCCCAACACACACACACACGCGCGCGCACTGCACAACACACCACACACACACACTGGGAACCACAAACAACTGCCCTACACAGACACCCACACACACAGATAACGCTGCACACACACAACACCCAACACACAAACACCGCGGCACACACAAATATACGCACATACCGCACAATACACACATTGCACAAAACATACCTCCCCCAAAACACACCACACACACACAAACCGTGCAACACACACACACACAACGCTACAGACACACAGCGCTCCACAAACAACGCAACACACGCAACACACATACAACACCGCTCTCACCCCCCGTCACACCCAGACAACACCCAGAACATGTACAGCGCCCTACACAAACACTTGGTAACTACACACAACAACATCTATATATATAACAAAAATCATACATGAACTACACAATACGTAAATTCTAGAATACCCGATGCGTAGAATCGGGCCACCTTCTAGTATATATATATATATATATACACATACATATATATACATACAGTCATATGAAAAAGTTTGGGCACCCCTATTAATGTTAACCTTTTTTCTTTATAACAATTTGGGTTTTTGCAACAGCTATTGCAGTTTCATATATCTAATAACTGATGGACTGAGTAATATTTCTGGATTGAAATGAGGTTTATTCTACTAACAGAAAATGTGCAATCTGCATTTAAACAAAATTTGACCAGTGCAAAAGTATGGGAACCCTTATCAATTTCTTGATTTCTTGATTTGAACACTCCTAACTACTTTTAGTAGAGAGACAGAAACAGAGACAGACAGAGGAAGGCAGACAGGGAAAGATAGACAGTGGGGGAAAGATAGACAGAGGGGGAAAGATTGACAGAGGGGGCAAAGAGACAGAGGGGGCAAAGAGACAGAGGGGGAAAAGAGACAGAGGGGGAAAAGAGACAGAGGGGGAAAAGAGACAGACGGGGAAAAGAGACAGACGGGGAAAAGAGACAGACGGGGAAAAGAGACAGAGAGGGACAGAGACAGACAGACACAGAGATAGAGAGCCAGACAGAGAGACTGATAGATACAGAGACAGACACAGAGATAGACACAAACAGACAGACAGACATGGATAGAGCCTGACACACAGACAAACACACAGACAGAAAGAGATAGACAGACAGACAGGGAAAGAGACAGACACACAGACAAACACACAGACAGAAAGAGATAGACAGACAGACAGACAGACAGACAGACTGGGAGAGAGGCAAAGAGACAGTTACTATCCCGGGCAACGCCCGGGTACTACAGCTAATATATATATATATATATGTCAGGTTTCCGGGTTTTCCAGTCCTCTTTTGAAAAAGCTTGCCCTCGGTTAACATGGAGTTTTATGTTCTGTTGCCCTACTTCCTGTCCAGCTGCTTAAAAGGCCGCCTCTAAGCCTAGTCCAGTGCCTGAGTATACTGCTTGCTGTGTGCTCCTGCTTTACTGCTGCTGCTACTTGGATCCTCCTGAAAATCTACCGACCGACTCTGGACCACACCCGGTTTCTTCAAACTGTGCCTGGACTCCGTCTGCCGTCTTTGGTCAGCACGTCTGCCCGGTTTCTTCCGGTTCGTAACCATTCTGGACTTTCATCCCGTACGGACACTTCTGGACTTTACCGCTTGCCCCTTGTGTCCCGGCTGCGGCGCATTTAGGCCTTCCGGGGTTGATTGCCGGACAGTCCCTGTATAGGGGTTCGCTCTGGTGGTCTCCCTGGGGGAGTCCGGTGCGTGGCCCCGGGAATTCCCTCCGCTCCGTTTCGGGAAGGTATTTCGTGTGTTTGTTCTGCTGTGTTTGTTCTGCTGTATTTGTTCCGTTGTGTATCTACCGTGGTTACATATCATAAACATCTTGTACCACAAACTCGTCTCTGGCTGTCATTGCCCTAACGCTATCGAAATCCTCAAAACATACAATAGTATTACATTATACTCAGGCCACAAGAGGATTTCGCTGGGGCAATGACTGAGACACGAGGAGTAGATCAGCTCTTTTCTATGATTAACTCCTTGCAGCAGGAGATGGAGGTGGTGCAGACTAAACTTAGAGATGTGGAGGCACAGCTGGGCCATGATCACCAGGTACTGGGTCCGGCTATACAGGACTTGCAAGTCAGAGTGGAGGCTCAGGAAGCCGGCCCCACTACGTCCGTATCAGCTGCCGGTATGCCTAGGTTACCCCCATTCCGTTTCAATGGTGACCGTAGTCAGTTTCGTGGATTTGTGAACCAATGTATACTGTTTTTTGATGTACATGCTGATTATTACCGTTCTGACCGGTCCAAAGTGTTATGTATAATTATGTTATTAACCTCACGAGCACTGGCTTGGGCTAATCCTATGATAGAGAACCGGGACATCCGTTTAAATCACCTAGATGATTTTCTGACCGCAATGGCGCAGATGTTTGATGATCCGAATCGCCGTGCTACCGCTGAATCGGCTCTCCTTTCCTTACGTCAGGGAAAGCGTTCTGTAGTTGAATACGCCACTGAGTTCAAGAGGTTAGTGGTAGACACCGACTGGGGAAACAATGCATTATTGTCTGTTTTCAGAAAGGGGTTGTCCGGTACCATCAAAGACGAGTTAGCTCGTTCCGAATCTCCAGGGGATTTTGAACTGTTTCTCCAGCACTGTGTGCGTATTGATACCCGCTTGACGGAACGTAGACAGGAAAAATGGGCAGCTGTAAACCGTGTAAACAACTTTGCATTCCCTTCCAGAGAACCCGCTCTCAGGACGCCACGGGAGGCCGAGGACGTTCCTATGCAAGTGGACTCTCTGCAAAAGCGAGAGACCAATGAACGTCGCGAACACCGGCTCCGTGAGCGTCTGTGTTTCTATTGCGGTCAATCGGACCATTTCTTGATCGACTGCCCGAAACGTCCGAATCGCCCAAATAAGGTATTGGCAGCCATGGCAGAGTGTGACAACACGGACGCAGAGTCCGATATCTCTGAGGCAAGTGGACACTTGGATGCGGTATTTCCCTTGACTGTAATGTCAACCTCACCGAAGGACTCGGAAGGGAAATATACCCATTGCTCGCTCCCCATTCAGATCCGGTGGGAGGGACAGCTAATACCTACCTCTGCAATGATAGATTCTGGGGCAGGGGGAAATTTCATGGACTCCTCTTTTGCCAGGAAACACGGTATCCGGACTCAGCAAAGAGCCTCACCGGTTACCATGGAGACGGTAGACGGATCTCCGTTAATCTCTGGACCAGTTGATCGGGAAACCGTACCGCTAGAATGCGTCATGAAGCCAGGTCAGCAGGAGACCCTTGTTTTCATGCTAATTTCTTCTCCTCATTTTCCGATTATTTTAGGTATTCCGTGGCTACGGTCTACAAATCCGGTCATCGATTGGGAAACTAAGGAAATATCCTTCCCACCGCAGAGTATTCCGACCATTAGTCCAACTGTTCCGGTTCCAGTAACACCGAATGCGGAGGGCACTGTACAGGTACCTGTTCTACCCCCGGTGTATAACGACTTTGCGGACATATGCGACAAAAGAAAAGCCGATCGGCTTCCCCCGCATAGACCGTATGATTGCCCCATAGACTTACTCCCAGGGGCGGAGATCCCGTTTGGTCATGTCTACCCGTTGGCGGCACCTGAGCTAGAAGCACTAAAAAACTACATTGATGAAAGTCTGGCTAAGGGATTTATTCGTCCGTCTACCTCACCAGCAGGGGCACCCATCTTTTTTGTGAAAAAGAAAGAGGGGACTCTAAGACCCTGTATTGACTACCGGGAACTGAATAAAATAACCATCCGGAACCGGTATCCGTTACCATTGATTCCTGAGCTATTGGAGAGGGTCCAACAGGCAAAAATATTCACCAAATTGGACCTCCGTGGGGCATACAATCTACTCCGCATACGTCCCGGAGACGAGTGGAAGACCGCGTTCCGATGTCGGTATGGACATTTTGAGTACCTAGTGATGCCTTTTGGACTTTGTAACGCTCCCGCGGCTTTCCAACATCTAGTTAACGATATTTTTAGGGATATCATGGACCAATTCATGGTGATTTATCTGGACGATATCCTAATCTTTTCTGATTCCCTACAGGAACACCAGGAGCACGTCAAGACCGTACTTACCCGGCTGAGGGAAAACCACTTGTACATCAAACTGGAGAAATGCGAATTCCATTGCTCACAGATACAATTCTTAGGTTATGTCATCTCTCCTCAGGGACTGAACATGGAGTCTGGCAAAATACAAGCAATTCTAGACTGGCCGGAACCGGGAAACATCAAAGAGGTACAACGCTTTGTCGGTTTTGCCAACTTTTACCGACGTTTTATCCGTAATTTTTCAGAGATCGTTCGTCCCATCACTCTGTTAACCAAGAAAGGACAGAAGTTTGTGTGGTCCGCCCAGGCCCAGGAAGCCTTCCATCGTCTCAAGGTCTGTTTTACCTCAGCGCCTATATTGGTACATCCGAATCCCGCACTTCCCTTTATCGTGGAAGTCGACGCTTCCGACTACGCATTAGGGGCCATCCTTTCTCAAAGGACTGGGGACAAGAGTCTCTTACATCCGTGTGCTTTCTTTTCCCGCCGGTTGTCCCCTGCAGAAAGGAACTATGACATTGCGGACAAAGAATTGTTAGCGATTATTTCCGCTTTCAAGGAATGGAGACACCACTTACAGGGAGCCGCGCAGCAAGTGATAGTACTCACAGATCATCGTAATCTGGAATTTCTTAAGTCTGCCAGGTGCCTGTCTCCACGGCAAGCCCGTTGGAGCCTATTCCTTAACCAGTTCAATTTTGTCGTTACATACCGTCCAGGTTCACGTAATGGGAAAGCCGATGCCTTGTCCCGAATCCACGCCGTGGACTCCGTGCCTGGAACCCCGTCTCAGACCGTGTTATCGGATGCCAATTTCGTTGGAGTAATCCAGGACCGGGACTTGTGGAAGGACATCAAGCTGGCCTATGATGGTGACGTATTTCTTGCTGCCCCCCCGAATGATGTAACTCTTGTTCTTCGGAATGGTGTGTGGTTGAGAGAGCGACGCATTTATGTCCCGGAGGCCGTAAGACTTCGGGTTCTCAAGTTGGTCCATGACTCTGTGTTGGCTGGTCATAGGGGGGTACAGAAGACGCAGGAATTTCTGAACCGTTTCTTCTGGTGGCCTACCTGTTTAAAGGACGTAAAGGACTATGTCCACTCATGTGTGGTTTGTGCCCGGTGCAAGGTCCCTCGTGTGGCTCCTACAGGACTCCTCCAACCGTTACCCGTGCCATCTCGCCCTTGGGGGTCTATCTCAATGGATTTTATTGTGGAGTTGCCCGTCTCAGACGGTCACAATACCATTTTAGTGGTGGTGGATCGGTTGACTAAAGCTGCTCACTTTATTCCGTGTGCCGGTCTTCCCTCAGCCTCAGAGACAGTGGATCTGGTTATCCAGAACGTATTCCGATTGCATGGGGTACCAGACGAGATCATCTCTGACCGGGGCGTGCAGTTCACGTCTAGGTTCTGGAAGGGGTTTTGTACGGCACTCCAGATTGATGTCTGTTTGTCTTCTGCATACCATCCTCAGACAAATGGGCAGACCGAACGGACCAATCAAACCCTGGAACAATACCTTCGCTGTTATGTCAGCCATCTGCAGGACGATTGGTTGAAGATGCTTCCGTTGGCGGAGTTCTCGTATAACAACACTCAGAGCAGCTCCACTAAGGTAACACCCTTCTTTGCTAACTTGGGTTACCATCCGACTATTTTGCCTAGGTCACCGGTTGCGGTCTCAGTGCCTGCGGTGGAGGACAGATTGACAGAGCTACGACAAAATCTGGAGGTTCTGAAGGACACTGTGGCTACAGCTCAGGAGCGTTACAAGAGGTCGGCAGATGCTCTACCGGAAACCGGCACCCATGTATAAGGTAGGGGACTCTGTATGGTTATCCACCAAGAACCTGAGATTGGGTGTCCCTTCGCAGAAGCTGGGACAAAAATTCATCGGTCCGTTCAAGATCACCGGGATCGTGAGCCCTGTGGCCTGTCGGCTGCGGTTACCGCACCATCTAAAGGTACACCCGGTCTTTCATGTTTCTCTCCTCAAATCCGTCTCTCCCAATACGTTTCATGGTCGTGTCGTGCCTCCTCCTCCGCCTGTGATGGTCGACGGCGAGGAGCAGTTCGTGGTTGAGGACATTATTGACTCCCGGCTCCATCGTCGTCGGCTTCAGTATCTGGTACGTTGGCAGGGGTACGCCCCCGAGGACGATTCCTGGGAACCGGTGGGTAACATTCGAGCACCCCGGAAGATCGCTCAGTTTCATCGACGGTACCCGGACAAGCCGGGCCCTGACCCGTCCTGAGGCCGTTTCTGGGGGGGGGAGTAATGTCAGGTTTCCGGGTTTTCCAGTCCTCTTTTGAAAAAGCTTGCCCTCGGTTAACATGGAGTTTTATGTTCTGTTGCCCTACTTCCTGTCCAGCTGCTTAAAAGGCCGCCTCTAAGCCTAGTCCAGTGCCTGAGTATACTGCTTGCTGTGTGCTCCTGCTTTACTGCTGCTGCTACTTGGATCCTCCTGAAAATCTACCGACCGACTCTGGACCACACCCGGTTTCTTCAAACTGTGCCTGGACTCCGTCTGCCGTCTTTGGTCAGCACGTCTGCCCGGTTTCTTCCGGTTCGTAACCATTCTGGACTTTCATCCCGTACGGACACTTCTGGACTTTACCGCTTGCCCCTTGTGTCCCGGCTGCGGCGCATTTAGGCCTTCCGGGGTTGATTGCCGGACAGTCCCTGTATAGGGGTTCGCTCTGGTGGTCTCCCTGGGGGAGTCCGGTGCGTGGCCCCGGGAATTCCCTCCGCTCCGTTTCGGGAAGGTATTTCGTGTGTTTGTTCTGCTGTGTTTGTTCTGCTGTATTTGTTCCGTTGTGTATCTACCGTGGTTACATATCATAAACATCTTGTACCACAAACTCGTCTCTGGCTGTCATTGCCCTAACGCTATCGAAATCCTCAAAACATACAATAGTATTACAATATATATATATATATATATATATATATATATATATATATATATTATAAAAAAAGTTTAAAAAATAAACTTTACATAAAAACCTGATTTAAAGAATATCTCATTTTAAACCTTTACATCAACAAATGTAAAATATAATACAATTCAACGTCCTTTAATATTTACTCTTACAATGGTCAGATCCAAAACAGCATTGTTATCATCTGCGTCCTTAAGAAAAAATAGTAAAGTACATAATATTCTACTTTTCGGGACTTTGTTAAGATGTTATGTCCCAGTGTAATGGTTTTCAAGACGCAGTATCAGCAGTCTGGGCTCTTTGATGTACTCACTGCTGCACCAAAGTAATTATTATTAGCTGGGAAACAAAATTTCTTAGATCTGCAAAGACCACGAGGATGTTCTACACAGGCCCCCTGTATCGCCCCAATAGTGGTACAATGGTGAAGATGAACAATTCATATCATTGCACAGGTCTGGCTCTTAACGAAAAAAATAATTTTTCACAGCTAAAAATGAAATAAAAAATGTCTATTAAGATTCACATCACAGGTTTTATTGATCATAGTTCTACGTGTTTCGCATCTAGCATACTCCTTCTTCAGGCACTAACAATTGCAATGACGACAATGTTATTGTTGGTTCCTGAAGAAGGAGCATGCTAGCTCCGAAACGCATAGAACTATGAGCAATAAAATCTGCTGATTTGAATGAAAATTCCTCTGAATCTATCTGGCAGTGTGGCACTACATCCCCTCTCTCCTGCTTCACTGAATGACAAAGTTCCTGAGAACGCTGGCTGGGCGCCGGCATTCATAGGAGATCATGATTTCTGCTCTACAGAACAATGCTGATGCTGATACACTGCTCTGAAACCGATGTATACACAATAGAAAGGTTTATTGAGAAATCATAATGACAAATATTGGGTGAAAAGGATACAACATTGAGCAGATAATTAAAAATAGAAACCAGGATCCGTCCTGTAATGAATAATATAATGAAATTGGAAGGTGTAGTACTGATAAACCACCACAAGATGTCATCAACCCAATATAGAGCATGTAGTACTGCAAAACCACCCCAAGATGTCCCTGACACCAAACCAATATAGTGGCAGTGTTGCAGGCATTCACATGTTTGGGACATAAAAGAAGCCCCTGAGAATAGCCATGCATAAAGATTAGATAGAAAATCAAAACACAAAAACACACTCACATTGGAGGGTCAGATACTGGGTGCGCAGTGTAAGGAGATGGACCACAAAGGCCAAAACCCGACGCACGTTTTGGTAATAGAAATTACCTTCATCTTGGAGTGGTTTTGCAGTACAGTACTGCATCCTCTATATTGGGTTAGGGACATCTTGTGGCTACACCTCCTAATTTCATTATACAGGATGGGTCCTAGTTTCTCTTTTTAATTATCTACTCAATGTTGTGTCTTTATCACCCAATATTTGTCATAAACTTTTCTATTTTGCATACATATGGGGATTTGATCGTTTTCGCTTTTCTTTGTTTGGTTTCTCCTTGAGCGATTAGCCCATTTTTGCATGTCCTCGCGCATACATGTTGCAATTTGTGACAGTGAGATGTGTATACACGTGTATATATGTTCACGTGTAAAGGTATATTCCGTCAGACGGAATATGTTCTGATTTGTATCTCAACCATCTGTGGGTCTTTTTTGTTTCTTGTAATTACTCTTTGAAACCGATGTGTCAAATGTTACAAACCAATGCAAACTTTTTGTGCAAATGTAACTTTTTATGCATGTTAACGCTAATACTTCCCAATGCTAGTAAACAGCGGGAATCCAAAATTTCTAATGTTATTAATGTTAGATTTTGCACAAAATGGACCTTTAAATCATGATAAAAATGATTATTTTTTTTAAGCCAAACCATGCCCATTTTTAAGTTTTGGCAAGGTATAGGCGTTAAAAAATGGGGCAAGACTTGGAGAGAAACTTTGATATAGTTGGTTTAGGCATTTATGGCAACGAAACGTTGCAGTGGAAACTGAAATTTTGTCTCAAAGGCAATAATAAATGTCCCACATCGTCTATTAAGCGTCCTAACTTCTTATTCTAGCAGCGCGCCTAGAACTCCCGTTACTTACTCTTAGGCCCCGTGATGTGTAGTGTTGATTTTGCCGATTACCCTATAAATCTAGTCTTGAGAGTTCGAGGAATAAATTGTCCTGTTTGTGTATTTCTCAGTGCTTCTGCTTTTCAATCCCGGAGTTGCTGAAAGCTCCGGGCACCAGCAGAGTGTGAACTTGTGTTGACTTTTACTACCACAGCCGGAATGAAATGGATTCTGTGGTGTCAGAAAATAGGCAACTTAGAATTCATTGGACTGTCTACGGCAGGTACCGGGGGTTTGCATATAGACATTTTGTTAGGCATTCCTTTTATTGTGGCATCGGTTCCTACAAGCCAAGTAATTTTTTTTTTTTGCAACCTATGTTTGTACTTGTTATACCGGCACTGTACCATGCCGGTGAATATGTTGGCGTCTTATAAATAAATTATAGCTGTATTAAATCTCTCGCCTTTCTTGACTAGTGTGTATTTTTGACCTCCTAAACTCTCTCCGCCGGATTCCTATTAATCTCTGCATAAGCTGAAAAATTCCCTTCCGATCCCTCAAGGTTCTACTTTCACCGGCACCTCTGTATTTATAGCATAAAACTGTGATTGAAACTTTTCAAATACATGAAGGGATTAAACACATACACACATAACACACACACAAAAGCAGAAAGAAAACGTAAGAACAAGATATTATGTTCCGGAGGTGGCAGAAGGCTCCGGGAATTGTAAAAAGAAGCTGAAAGTCTAAAGAAAAGGGTGAAGGAATTATCAAGGCGAATCCCAAGGAGAGGTGACGAAAAAAAAAACCCTCGTATGATAAAGGATTAGGGAACAAATAATAATAAAAGAGAACCCTCAACATTTTCTAGAGGTGCGAAATCCTTATTAGAAAAAACAGGTCAGGGATTAAATGTAATCAGAGATATTAAATGGAGGGCCAGGTGCTTACCTGCTAAAGAATAGACTCAATCAACCACTTTCAGGTTATTTATTTCAGATGCTATTTTAAACTAAATTCAAGTTTGGAAAAAAAACATTTTATTTTATTTTTTTTCTGTTCTATTATCTCAAGGTCGAAAAATATAGGCAGATGTTCAACACTTTAGATGTTTACTGTAGAAGGTTAAATGTGCGTTCCATACATTTCTCCCGGCACCACCATAGAAAAGACGGACCTATAGGAAAGTCGTCCACCTCCCGACACCGCCACAATAATCTTGACAATTGACATTTTCAAGAAAAAATATATAATATAAAGGGGAGGTC
Organism: Anomaloglossus baeobatrachus; assembly: GCF_048569485.1. Classification (NCBI taxonomy): domain Eukaryota; kingdom Metazoa; phylum Chordata; class Amphibia; order Anura; family Aromobatidae; genus Anomaloglossus; species Anomaloglossus baeobatrachus. The sequence goes on along the minus strand of NC_134360.1, from coordinate 214,540,959 downwards.
AAGTTTGTGATGGAGTGTGCAATAGAGCAGTAAAGGACACCAGGCCAAGGAACAATCCAACGAGATGTATTGAGGCAGGGAGCATGGAACATCCAATATCAAAATGGTTCTTTAGAGTCCATAATGAGTCCACACAAAGGAAACAGATCCGGGGACGCCACCCTGTAATCCGATGCCAAGGAAAATGCAACAACAGTCCTTAGATGAGTTCCTTAAATCCAGCAGCATGTAGAACAGGACACCCAACAGATTGTTGGGCTGATTCAGGAGACCATGTGCCCCCAGGATGCCCTCCACCAGCCCGAAGCCGTGACCCCACCTGGAGCTCAACACCTTGTAGCAGCTGATGGACAGGTTGATGTCGCACTGCGCCCGGTACTCCACGTCATTCTCCTGGGAGGTCTCCACGTGACGGGCATACACAGACAGGGCGCAGAGCAGGATTCGCACCGTCTGCTCCCAGCCGGGGAGCTGCATACTGACCACCGCCACCATCCGACACTACTACAGCTGACGTGTCACTTCCAGTTGACCTAACATCACCGCGGCCGGCCCCAGTCACCCTGAGTGACTGGGCTGTGAGCGGCATTTCACCACTCGTCACAGCCTAGCATTACAGTGCAGCATGTTGCAAACACACGCTCCTTCACTGCAGAGCGCTGCAAGCAGGAGCGATGCTGGGCTGTTACGCTGGGCTGTGACGAGCGGTGAAACTCCGCCTACAGCCCAGTTACTCAGAGTGACTGGAACCACCTTGGTGATTTCAGGTCAACTGGAAGTTGACCTGACATCACCGGATCCCACAGGTCATGGAGCCCCAGATGTCACACGATGGAGATAAGCGGACCGCAATAGCGCCGCTCAGAGGCAGAATTGACAACACAAGGTATTTATATAAAGCTTCCCCTATCAGTTTTACAGAGATGTGGTCCTTATTGCAGATGTAGTGAACCACCCCTTTAACATGTTACTGTATCTTTATCCTTACATGAGGATCTAATAGTTATTTGGAAGATCTCTCTCTCTCTCTCTCTATATATATATATATATATATAGAGATATATACTAGAAGGTGGACCGATTCTAACGCATCGGGTATTCTAGAATTTATTGTGTAGTTAATGTATGATTTTTGTTATATATATATAGATGTTGTTGTGTGTAGTTGCCAAGTGTTTGTGTAGGGCTGTAAATGTTCTGGGTGTTGTCTGGGTGTGGGGGGGGTGAGAGCGGTGTTGTTTGTGTGTTGCGTTGTGTGTGTTGCGTTGTTTGTGGAGCGCTGTGTGTCTGCAGCATTGTGTGTGTGTGGTGATGTGTGTGTTGCGCGGTTTGTGTGGGTGTGGGGTGCGTGTGTGTGTTTTGGGGGGAGGAATGTTTTGTGCAATGTGTGTGTGTTGCGCGGTATGTGTGTATATTTGTTTATGCAGCGGTGTTTGTGTGTTGGGTGTTGTGTGTGTGCGGCGTTGTCTGTGTTTGTGGGTGTCTGTGTAGGGCAGTGTTTGTGGTTCCCAGTGTGTGGTGTGTTGTGCGGTGCGCGTGTGGCGGTGTGTGTATGTTTTGGGGGGAGGTGTGCACCCCCATCGTGCTCCATCCCCCATGCTGCGCACTCCCCATCGTGCTCCATCCCCCATGCTGCGCACTCCCCATCGTGCTCCATCCCCCATGCTGCGCATTCCCCATCGTGCTCCATCCCCCATGCTGCGCACCCCAATCGTGCTCCATCCCCATGCTGCGCACTCCCCATCATGCTCCATCCCCCATGCTGCGCACTCCCCATCGTGCTCCATCCCCCATGCTGCGCACCCCCCATCGTGCTCCATCCCCTATGCTGCTCACCCCCCTTCGTGCTCCATCCCCCATGCTGCTTACCCCCCATCGTGCTCCATACCCCATGCTGCGCACCCCCCATCGTGCTCCATCCCCCATGCTGCGCACCCCCCATCGTGCTCCATCCCCCATGCTGCGCACCCCCCATCGTGCTCCATCCCCCATGCTGCGCACCCCCCATCGTGCTCCATCCCCCATGCTGCGCACCCCCCATCGTGCTCCATCCCCCATGCTGTGCACCCCCCATCGTGCTCCATCCCCCATGCTGTGCACTCCCCATCGTGCTCCATCCCCCATGCTGCGCACTCCCCATCGTGCTCCATCCTCCATGCTGAGCACTCCCCATCGTGCTCCATCCCCCATGCTGCGCACCCCCCATCGTGCTCCATCCCCCATGATGCGCACCCCCCATCGTGCTCCATCCCCCATGCTGCGCACCCCCCATCGTGCTCCATCCCCCATGCTGCACACTCCCCATCGTGCTCCATCCCCCATGCTGCGCACCCCCCCATCGTGCTACATCCCCCATGCTGCGCACCCCCCATCATGCTACATCTCCCAAGCTGCACACCCCCATCGTGCTCCATCCCCCATGCTGCGCACTCCCCGTCGTGCTCCATCCCCCATGCTGTGCACTCCCCATCGTGCTCCATCCTCCATGCTGCGCACTTCCCCATCATGCTCCATCCTCCATACTGCGCACTCCCCATCGTGCTCCATCCCCCATGCTGCGCACCCCCCATCGTGCTCCATCCCCCATGCTGCACACTCCCCATCGTGCTCCAACCCCATGCTGCGCACTCCCCATCGTGCTACATCCCCTATGCTGCGCACCCCCCATCGTGCTCCATCCACCGTGCTGCACACTCCCCATCGTGCTCCATCCCCCATGCTGTAATAGTTCTCCTATTATACTCAGAGAGGAGTATAATAGGAGGACTATAATAGGAGGAGTAGTCCTGGGGGGAGAGGAGTATAATGCCGGCTCCCTGCACATGTGTACCGGGAGCCGGTGTACACTGGTAACTATGATACACATCGGGTAACTAAGGGACCTTAGTTACCCGATGTGTATAATGGTTACCAGCGTTCACCGGCTCCGTCACGATCCCAGCAGCGCAAGGTTATGTCTGGCGATGCATGCGGAGGGCCGGGGCGAGCGGCCAATCCATGCGGAGGGCGGGGCCAGGCCGAGGCTAGCGACCAATCCGTGGGGGGGGGGCAGGGCCAGGCCGAGCCAGCGGCCAATCAGAAGGTTGTCACTGTAATGACACTCACCGTGACACAATTTTGGAGCAAGACAGACAGACAGACAGAATAAGGCAATTATATATATAGATATATATACTAGCTGTAGTACCCGGCATTGCCCGGGATAGTCACTGTCTCTCTTCCAGTCTCTGTCTGTGTGTTGCTGTCTGTCTGTCTCGCTGTCTGTCTCTTTCCTTTTCTGTTTCTATCTCTCTGTATTTGCATCAGTCTATCTGTCTCAATCTCTGTATCTGTCTGTCTCTCTCTCTCTTTGCTTGTCTGTCTCTTTGCCCATCTGTCTCTTTGCCCGGCTGTCTTCTTGCCCGGCTGTCTTTTTGCCCGGCTGTCTCTTTGCCCGTCTGTCTCTTTGCCCGGCTGTCTGTTTCTAGGTCTGTCTCTATCCTGGTCTGTCTCTTTCCAGGTCTGTCTCTTTTAGCGTCTGTCTCTTTGGGTGTCTGTCTCTTTTCAGGGCTGTCTCTCTCCCAGTCTGTCTGTTTTTTTCTGTCTCTCTTTATCTTACACTAAGTTTATTTTGTTCCTATAGCAACCACTGACAGTTGCTATTTATAGCCTATAGCTCCCAGCTGCATTCAGTTTAATGGCTGCAGGAATTTTGGAGAGTAACTGGAAAGCAAAGGGTTAAATTTTCCCGCCCAAACATAGTCTATGACGTTCCCTGAGTCACATGGAGTGTCTGTGCAAAATTTTGTGATTGTAAATGCGATGGTGCGGATTCCTTTAGCGGACATACATACATACATAGACACACACATACACTGAGCTTTATATATCTAATATATAAAGCTGAATGTGTGTATATGTATGTGTGTGTGTATGTGTGTGTGTATGTGTGTGTGTATGTGTGTGTATGTCCGGCTGTACCGCCGCAGCTACAGCCACAAAATTTTGCACACTCACACTTCTGGACCCCGAGAGTGTCATAGGCTATGTTTTGAGGGGAAATTTTAACCCTTTGCTTTACAGTTATTCGCCAAAAAACCTGCCTCCATTAAAGTGAATTTGAGCTGGGAGCCACAGTGCAGCCAGAACTTCAGAAGAATGCTCAGTCACGCCCTTATATGGAATGTTGGCGTGTCACAATGCAGCCAGGGAAAGAGACAGACACAGACAGGGAAAGAGACAGACACAGACAGGGTAAGAAGCAGACATAGACAGGGTAAGAGACAGACACAAAGAGACAGACACAGACAAAGAGACAAAGACAGACACAGGGAAACAGACAGACAGGGAAAGAAAGGCAAAGAGACAGACAGGGTAAGAGACAGACAAAGACAGGTAAAGAGACAGACAAAGAGACAGACACAGAGAAAGAGACAGAGGGAAAGAGACAGATAGGGAAACAGAGGGAAAGAGACAGACAGGGAAAGAGACAGATAGGGAAGAGATAGGGATAGATAGACAGACAGGGAAAGATAGATAGACAGACAGGGAAAGATAGATAGACAGACGGAGAAAGAGAAAGAGACAGACGGGGAAAGAGACAGACAGACAAAGAGATAGAGAGAGAGATAGAGAGATATATACAGAGGGGGAGACAGATAGAAAATGGGAGAGAAACAGAGAGACAGTTACTATCCCGGGCGTTAATACATTCTATTTATACATTCTATCCCGGGAATGTTAATACATTCTATTTTGTTAACAACAGTTATTAACCTGGGCGAATGTTGGCGTGTCACAATGCAGCCAGGGAAAGAGGCAGACACAGACAGAGTAAGAAACAGACATAGACAAGGTAAGAGACAGACACAAAGAGACAGACACAGACAAAGAGACAGACTGACAGGGAAAGAGAGGGAAAGAGACAGACAGGGAAAGAGACAGACAGGGAAAGAGAGGGAAAGAGACAAAGAAGGAAAGTGACAGAGATAGATAGACAGACAGGGAAAGAGATTGAGACAGACGGAGAAAGAGACAGAGACAGACAGGGAAAGAGACAGACAGACAAAGAGATAGAGAGAGAGACAGAGAGATATATACAGAGGGGGAGACAGACAGAGAATGGAAGAGAAACAGAGAGACAGTTACTATCCCGGGCAGCGCCGGGTGCTATGTTGTGAGGCGAAATTTTAACCCCGCTCGTTCCAGTTTACCAATCAATTTTGCCCCTATCTACATAATGGGGAAAAGTGAAACGAAAAGTGTTGGGGGCAAATTGACAGCTGCCAGATGTGAACAAGGGGGACTTAAAAAATGAGAGTGATGGCGCCAAAGAGTATATACCATACAGTTGCTAAGGTGGGGCCCCGACATGGGATACTCACCACACTCGGGGATATGAACACACACACAAAATGCGCCACACACTACCACGTGCTTGAACACATATACCACCCCCAGCACACATCTCCCCACACATACACCAACCTCACCACATAATCGCCCTAAAACACACACAAGTCTGGTATTATCCTTCACAAATAAAAATCTGATTAATAACCAAACTACAAGCACAACAAATGTACCACATAGGAAATACGGCAGCTGTCAGTCACATGACCTGTCTATATGTGTATGTGTGAGCTAATATATACTGTCAGGGGGAGGGCTTTCTGTTGCCTGGAGATTTATCAGGCTGCCAATAGCAACCAATCACAGCTTAGCTTCTATTTTGCTACAGTTAATTAATCTGAGCTCTGATTGGTTAATATAGGCAACAATTTAATAATTACATTTCTATCTATTTGTTTTGTGGTTTTTGTGTGCAGAAAACATTTTTGTTAATACATCCTATTTTGTTAACAGCAGTTATTAGCCCGGGCGAAGCCATATATATATATATATATATATATATATATATATATATAACATTTTTCAAGTTCTCCTAGACCTAAGGAGGATCATGCGATATGGTATATGTTCAGCTGCCATTTTACCTGATTTGTGCAAATTAAATTGCACAAATTTAATTGAGGATTAATGGGCACATTACTGTAAATGGGAAAATATTTTTACCCATTGTGCTTTCAGCAGCTGAACCCTCCATAATGTTTGTGCCTGCATACTGTTAAAGGGAATTTGCCATTAGGTTTTTGCTCCCCCATCTTAGAGCAGCATAATGTAGAGACAGAAACCCTCATTCCAGCGATGTGCCACTTACTGAGCTGTTTGCTGTCATTTTGATAAAATCACTGTTTTGTCCACTGCATATCTAGTAGTTATACAGAGCTCATGAATATGCTGGACTACCTGGCAGCAGGTAAAGTAGTCCTGTAATGATGAACTACTGCTGATTAAACAGTGATTTTATCAAAACTACACTAAGCAGCCCCGTAAGTGACACATCACTGGAATCAGGATCTCTGCCCCTACATCATGCTGCTCTCAGAATGAGTGGCAAAAACCTGGTGAAAGATTCCCTTTAAGTGGGGTGCGTATGACTACTACAGATGAGTGAATCACTTTGAGACATATTAAATTAACCACAAATTTCATAAAAAAAGTTGAATTCTTCTCCTAGGGCGATCAAGTAGGAAGCTGCATGGACAAGGCGAATGCAGAGGAAAGGTGAGTATAATTACATGTCTTTTTCCATTTTTATCACTGTACGTTCTAGGGTTCATAAAGATAGCTGTAATCTGTTGGATATATATATATATATATATGTAGATTAATATATATATATATATTAATATATGCAGTATATATACGTATATGTGTGTGTGCATATATATATATATATAGAGATCAGCCTGGAAGTGTGAAATGCACTGCAGCAAAAAAGAATGTTATTTCTTTTTTTATTTTTTTTTTTAAATTGTGAAAAGTTTATTCAGAGGGTCATTTATTATTCAACCCCTCAAACCACAAGAATTCTGTTTGGTTCCCCTAAAGTATTAAGAAGTATTTCAGGCACAAAGAACAATGAGCTTCACATGTTTGGATTAATTATCTCTTTTTCCAGTCTTTTCTGACTAATTAAGACCCTCCCCAAACTTGTGAACAGCACTCATACTTGGTCAACATGGGAAAGACAAAGGAGCATTCCAAGGCCATCAGAGACAAGATCGTAGAGGGTCACAAGGCTGGCAAGGGGTACAAAACTCTTTCCAAGGAGTTGGGCCTACCTGTCTCCACTGCTGGGAGCATCATCCGGAAGTGGAAGGTTTATGGAACTACTGTTAGCCTTCCACGGCCTGGACAGCCTTTGAAAGTTTCCACCCGTGCCGAGGCCAGGCTTGTCCGAAGAGTCAAGGCTAACCCAAGGTTAACAAGGAAGGAGCTCCGGGAAAATCTCATGGCAGTGGGGACATTGGTTTCGGTCAATACCATAAGTAACGTACTCCACCGCAATGGTCTCCGTTCCAGACGAGCCCGTAAGGTACCTTTACTTTCAAAGCGTCATGTCAAGGCTCGTCTACAGTTTGCTCATGATCACTTGGAGGACTCTGAGACAGACTGGTTCAAGGTTCTCTGGTCTGATGAGACCAAGATCGAGATCTTTGGTGCCAACCACACACGTGACGTTTGGAGACTGGATGGCACTGCATACGACCCCAAGAATACCATCCCTACAGTCAAGCATGGTGGCGGCAGCATCATGCTGTGGGGCTGTTTCTCAGCCAAGGGGCCTGGCCATCTGGTCCGCATCCATGGGAAGATGGATAGCACGGCCTACCTGGAGATTTTGGCCAAGAACCTCCGCTCCTCCATCAAGGATCTTAAGATGGGTCGTCATTTCATCTTCCAACAAGACAATGACCCAAAGCACACAGCCAAGAAAACCAAGGCCTGGTTCAAGAGGGAAAAAATCAAGGTGTTGCAGTGGCCTAGTTAGTCTCCTGACCTTAACCCAATTGAAAATTTGTGGAAGGAGCTCAAGATTAAAGTCCACATGAGACACCCAAAGAACCTAGATAACTTGGAGAAGATCTGCATGGAGGAGTGGGCCAAGATAACTCCAGAGACCTGTGCCGGCCTGATCAGGTCTTATAAAAGATGATCATTAGCTGTAATTGCAAACAAGGGTTATTCCACAAAATATTAAACCTAGGGGTTGAATAATAATTGACCCACACTTTTATGTTGAAAATTTATTAAAATTTAACTGAGCAACATAACTTGTTGGTTTGTAAGATTTATGCATCTGTTAATAAATCCTGCTCTTGTTTGAAGTTTGCAGGCTCTAACTTATTTGCATCTTATCAAACCTGCTAAATCTGCAGGGGGTTGAATACTACTTGTAGGCACTGTATATATGTGTGTAAATTAATATATATATATATATATATTAATATATACAGTAGATATACGTATATGTGTGTGTGTGTATATATATATATATATATATATATATATATATACAGTATATATATGCATATATATGTATATATGTGTATGTATATATATATATAGAAATAAATATATATATATATATATATGTGTAAATTACGGATTTGCTTATTTTTCAGCAGGATCCAGCTATCTGGGGTCTCTCACCACTTTCTCTCCTTCGTTACAAGCACAGCAGGCAAGCTTCACATACGCATTTGCAATCTTCTCAATTCTTTCATCCATTAGGACTGCTGTGAAAGTGATAAGTTAAATGTACGTTTTTTCAATTATGAGTTATCACGAATATTAGCGCAAATTATACACAAAATGTTGTCTTTAATTACATGTGAATTACACAGTGTAATGTTCTGCTTATCTAATCTAGCAGAGATTATTTGTGTATATTCATATACAAATCATACAACGTTGTACAAACGTGACACAGCCGGTGATAATATGGAGACGCTGTAACAGTGCGCTTAGTATGCAGAGTTATTGTAGAAAGTAATCAAATGCATACACTACCACAGAATTGTTCATAGTGGTAAGATGGTCAAGCTGCTCAACTGATAAGTGATACTTGTGTTTGTGCCACCCCCGTGCCAGCAATCCGGACCCGCTGCGTGGCTCGAGGAATCGTCCGGATCCGGGTGTCACGCGGACACGCCGAATGAAAAGGGGGACGTAGTTGTACGGCCTTGACCTTATTCGGTTTGTGACGCCACCCACGGTGTGTGGTGAAGAGGGACACCACCGCTGCTGGTGTGGGATACCCGGGGGAGATGTAATGGCAGTCGGATGTTAACCCCTCCGTGGGTAGGGATGGTTGCCCCGGGGCCCAGTGTCTCTGTGCAGGGTATGGCCTGCGCGCCCGTACGTACCAGGGGATGTTTGGTTACTCACAAGCAAATGAATCACACGAGTCTTTTGGTAAACCAAGGTGCTGGTGGCCGGCCACTGCGGCCGGTTGTACTCTGGTCCCCCACCCGGGCTGGTGGTCGCCGTCTCTTCCTCTGCACTGGTTGTGGTTGTGTGTTTGGATTTCCCGGTATGGAACACGGGAGTCCGCTCCCAGCTTTCTGTGTGCCTGAGGAGCCGTGCCCGCTGACGCTGACCCATGGTATCTATGGGCCCTGGCGGTTGTCCTATCCCTATCTGTGGGTGGTTATTTGCTTTTGGGACTTTGGTTGGGACAGGACCTGTAATCCTGCCCTCAATCGGTTGATTAGCTAGGCCGTTGGTTCCGGTCCTGGCTTCAGGGTCCGAGTACCCCCTCTGTGCACGGTTTCCGGTCGGGTCTCCGGTGTCGGTACCAGCGGGCTCCAACCCTGCTCTGGCCCTCCTCGGATCTGCCGAGTCATCTTCCCATCTCCTGCTGACGGAGACCACAGTCGGCCACCTAGCCAAGGTACCAGAGCTCCGATCCTGGCACCGTTGAACTTGAACTTCTCCTCTGCTGGAGCTACACCTAACTCCAACCTCCACTCCTCTCAACTTGAACTACAACTTCGTCTCTGTTTGTTTTTCCACCCTGGGCTGTGTAGACCCCTAGGTGGGTGTTCCCTAACCGCCTGGTCCCACCCACTGGTGTGCCCGTCTTGCCCTGAGGGGGCTGACCAGGGTTTCAGGTCGGCTGTATGTGACCTAGGTGAGGGATGGTGTTGTGCGGGGGCCTATGTGTGACTACCTGGTTTTGCCAGGGCGTCACATGTTTGTTTTGTAGTTGGGTGTATATTCATACATTCGTAGGACACATATGTCATGATATAATACACTGGCGAGCAAAAGGGTAACAATGTTTTGACCTTTTGACTTTCAGGCTCCATATTGCATCATCCACTACAGCTTTGAGCTTGAGACAACCTTCATTTTATAGACAATCATCTTGGCTATCTCATACATAAATTTGACTTGCAACTATTTAGCATATGGTTAGTTAGGCAGATTCTTGTAATGTCACTGCATTGTTACTCTTTTGCTCCTGGTGGAAAAATCTTTTTCTTCCTCTATACTACAAATTACAGCTAGAGATGAGCGAACCCGAGGTTCGGTGTTTGTACCAAAACAGAGTTCAGGTGCTTTACATATGAACATCACTTGTGCGAGTATCGCTGTTCTTGGGTACACTCGATGCTCAACCCAGTGTGAGCTGCTTGCAGTGTTTGATCATCTCACCCTGGGGGTAACAACCCCCAATAAAATGGAAAAACCTCAGCCACCTGCCCCGGAAGTCTCTGTTTATTGCTGGCTGCATGAGGGTGTAGACCCAAACTGCACAATTAGTGACTTCCATTGGGTTCAGGTTAAATCTGGGTCCCAAACCAAACTTTACCTAAAGTCCGTCTGAACCCGCAGAACCAAATTTCCATGGGTTCGCTCATCTATAATTACAACCTGTTTTTACATTCCCTAATAGCTCAGTGTATTATTAGGTTGATTCCCAAGTGAAAGTCATTGGTTCGAATCGAGAAGCAGCCATGAAGAAGATTTCCCAAGAAAAGAGAAACAGCATTGTGGAGACTCGGGGCTCAGTGGGTGCTCTCGTCCACGAAAACCCGCCACCTTTAGAAAGACAGTGTGTCTCAGGGCTCATCCCATCTGAACGCCGGCCTCCTTAACCGTGGGCGTAACACTACTCAGACAACACAGGGTGAGGGAACCACAATAATTAGACTTTATTGGATCCCCAAAATATTAACGGCACATAACACATAACCAGCAAAACACACAAATGTAACAGGCAACAGAGTCTCACTCTTCCGCTGGCTCACCAGGGATTTAGAATGTCCATGCCTCAGAGGTTCCAGGGCTATTTACTCCAATCCAGCAGCACCCCGCTTTTGTCGGGCACCCACTGAGAAAGGAATAGCGCCAGATTTAGGAAGCTGGCTGAGGTCTGCAAAGTCTGTAATAGGTGACTGAACTGTCCCAACCTGAGTGTCCTCCTTAGGTAGTCCTGGAATGATGATACAATCCTGGCAGCCGGAGTCGAAATCCTTAGGCTGTGGATATGGTCTCCAACCGGAACCGGAGTCCCTAGATTGAAGCCATAAGATATCCTGATCCTCTAGTCAGCTCCAAAGAGCTTAGACTGGATCCATCAGCATCCATCAACAACCCCCTGGTGGCTTAAAGAAGTCCCTTTTATAGCCACAGCCTTCCACTTAGATACACTGCGTCCTCATCGATTGGTTGGACAAGAGCGCCTCTCCCATTGGATGAATCTCAAGCTGCATGGACAATGTTCATCCAAATGATGTCTACAGAAAGACTGAGGGTATACATGTAGTCTGGGAGTCACCGACTAGACAATGGCTACTAAGTTAATCACATTAGCAATACACAACTACAATACAATGATTACTGGAAAAGTCTGGAGAAACAATACGTCTGGCTTTCAGTGGCCAACACAATTACATGAGTCCAAAAGAGTCTTGTAAAAACAATGAGGGACTTATCCCCCGTCTATAAACAATCTATCATCCTGTCTGGCTGAATGTTAAGAAACTTTACCCCATGAGAGTCCATGTTGTCACAAGCATCATTCAGCTCATTGATATGGGATCTCAAAAATGTCCAACTACATAATGAGGCCATGTGTCATGCTGCCACCAGGGGGAGCCGGAGCTCTGCAGCAGAAGACATTAAACAGAGTAACAAGAACCAGGAAGTAAATACACAGTGTTCTCGTACACTGCCTCACAGCACAGCTGGGGAGCAGAGCTGTGGGGCGTGCGAGGAATAGTCAGGCTAGCCGGGTCAAACACAGTACGGGCAGAAGGAGGACAGGAGGAACGACCAGAAGCGGAGTCAAAGTCAAGCTGAGATCAGTAACAGAGGAAGCAATCAAGTGGGGAGGTAGGAGAGGGGACAGAGGACTGGAGGGACGACCAGGGGACGGAACACAGACAAGGGCACGGGGGCACAGGAACAGACGGATCAGGATATCACTCACAGGACCAGCAATCACAGGCAAAGCAGCGCTAAGCTTATAGCCAGTGCTGGTTCACTGGAAATGTCAGGTTTTAAGGCATCCAGGTTCCGGAAGTGAGGCCCGGGAGAAGGCTCCGCCCCCTAGCCATGTGGATGGGAGGCGAACAATGACACATGACCAGTGAGAGAATAGGAAATTAAGTCCAAACATCTATTCAAAAGCCAAATGATGGACATCCAGGTAAAATATTGGAGTCAACAAGTCGGATCATCACAAGGTTTATCAGGTCTGGTGTAACAAACCCAGCAGTGGAGGCGGCTTGTCTGCTTCATAATAGTGAGATCACAGACGTCCATGCAAGCACCGTGCAATTGTAAGGGGGTCTAGGGCTCTGCCACCCACTCAGAGGTAAAAGTACTGTGTATATGTATAATAAAGGAGTATGTTATGTGTTGTATGGCCACTAGGTGGTAATGTTGTAAAGATCGCTTCCCTGGTAGTAGGAAAGGGGTTAACTGCAGGGAGGAGTGTAGCTTATAAAAAAGGCAAGTAACAGGAAGAGGACAGGAGAGTCCCCAGTGAAGCGTAAGAGAATAGTAGCTGCGGCTGCAGTAGGCCCAGCAGGCAAGAAGCCTGTTGAAATAATTTGGCCAGGTCTTCGAGGTCAAGGTTGGACACCGGACATATAGGGTCCTGTGCATGGAAGGACTGATTGAAACTGCGTTCCCAGGAATGGGTTGAGACCGGACAGTCTGAGTTGCGTCCGTTTCCCTGGAAGTATACCCAAAGAACACCCTCAAGAGACAGACGGTTGATGTGACCCTGGAGAGAGGGTCGGAACCGAACGTGAAAGCAGAGGTTGAACCTGGCACGTACAATGACATCCTTAGAGGAGATGAGGGGCTTAGAGGTCTTCTCAGAGGCTCAATTGCCAGGGTAGCAGTCAGCCTGCAAATTGAATATCGTGACTATTGCTATGGGGAACCCCGTCGGGGTTAAAGACTGTGGCCGCATATTGCGTGAAGAAGATTTCTGTTCTGTGTGAAACTGTCAAGTAAAGTTCCGGTGACCAAAAGAAACCTACAGTTTCTAGTTAACTGTGTCAGCAAACGAATAGCCTTTTGTTGCTGTGTTGCACTAAAGAGGCGATCGTGGTGCAGGAGAATGCGACAGGGCTGCGCTGCGGCCGAACAGCAGTCTCTGCTGCGACTACCAAGGCGCCTGACCGCCCCCGTAACACAATAATAGAAGGACTCTCACATTACACCACTTGCAGTATATCAGAAGTCTGGCCATGGGCACAAACCTACCTTTGTCCAATAAGTTGGAACAATACAGCAGTTGCCATTGACATTTCTTGCATTGTTTTACTGTATCACTAGTAGAACTACATTTTGCATTTGAATGGTACACAAAAAATCAAAGCCAATTCCCTGTTTATACTATTCAAATATTGAGTATCACATAAACTGACAAATTCATTATTGCATTCTTCAATTCACCAGAAAACCCAATTTTATTTATTTTTATTATACATAATTTTTGCCTACAAATAATGGTCATCCCAATTCATGTAAATGTCTGTATTATCATATTCTCTCATTATAATCCACTCATCAACCTCTTTTCTATTTACAGATTTATTCGCATTTTCATTACCGTCCGCTGTATATGGAATTGTAGATGAAATCCACCAGAATTTACTAATTCAGTTCTAGGTGTATATTGCTAATCCATGCCTAACCGTCCCTGTAGCTAGTAGCAGAGATAAAGAGATCTTTAGAAAAAGTATTTCTAAATATTCTTTATAATATGCTAATGAGGCGAGGGACTAGTCACAAGGTCGTAAATTCCATTGGCTAGTCGGCCCCCTTAGCATGTTAGCCACGCCCACAGGGGTGTGCTATCATGCTAGAAGGCTTACTAGCCAAGGGAATTAACGCTAGTCGCTGGCCTCATTAGCATAGTATAAAAGATCTTTAGAAATACTTTTTCTAAAGATCTCTTTATGTATGCTGCAAGATACAGGGACAATTAGGCAGGGATCAGTCATATGCACCCAGAACTGCTCGTGGTTCTTAGTGCATATTGGACCTAACAGGTTCCCTTTAAGGTAGATTCCCCAATTATCATACATTATTATATAATGATTTTTTCACACCATTGTTTTATTGTAACACGACAAAAAGAATTACAGGTCTTGTAGATGCTTTGTAAGCACACATGCAGTGCACGGCAAAACAGTATACAGTATCTGATTTAGTGTTATTTACTGCCTGACATTAATCTTACATGAAGAAAAAAATAAAAGGTTCAAAGAAAATGTGCTTATGGAGGAACTTTATAGATGTTAGTCCAAAGTGATGTTGTAAATAACATAAAGTTGTTTCAATTGTTTCTGTATGACAAAGTAAAAACACACAAAAAGAGATTTATCTATATACTGTTGCCCTAAAGCTTTCAGCCAGATGTATCTGTATATCATGGAGTACTCACATTATGCTCATGATTAGCTTTTCATGGGTGCAGAGGTGTTTTCGAAGCCTTGGAGGTAATTTCATGTCATTTAGATAGGAGGTCTTAAAGGGAATATGTCAGTATGTTTTTGCTATGTAATCTCGGAGCTGCATGATGTAGGGGTTAAAGGACTGAATTGAGGGATGTGCAACTTATTAGGCAGTATGCTGTTGTGAAAATTTTATCATCAGAAGATTATGACTGCTTGAGCTACAGGGCTTGTGAGCAGTTGTCCAACCATGCCCTCTTCTCTGATAAGCAGCTCACTGTCAATAGACAATGTACACAGAAGAGATCAGGGGTGGGGTTAGGTTTCTGAGCTCAGCTACATTGCACATCTAAAAAATCTGCTGCACCCAAACTAATAATACATCACTGGAATCAGGGTGTCACGGTTCTTTGTGCAGAGCATCTCACAGACCTGGAGATGCTCTGTGGTACTTAAAGATTTAGCAGCTTGGTCACTATGCTGGAGTCCAGGTTGGTTCTGGGAGGTGCTGATTGCTCAGCTGTTCCACCTTGTGAGTAATTGCTCAGGCTTCTTTACTGAGCATGCTCCTCCAGAACTCTGCCAGTTGTATTATGTTCTGGCTCTGCTGCTGCAAGTGTCTGTCTCCTGGTATAGTGACTGATCTTGGTGCTCGACCCTGGACTGACCTCCTGATTTGTCTCTGTCTTCTCACCACTGGCTTCTCCATTCCCGTCTGGCTCTTGACCCCGGCTTTCTCTCCTGACTACTCTGTTGTCTGCCTCTTGTGTTCATACTTGCTCTCCTGGATACCTGACCTCCGGCTTGTCTTATGACCTCTCTCCTGTCTGCTTCCTCGATCTTTCTGTTTCCTCTCGGTTCTGACCCCAGCCTGCCTGACTTCTTTCAGCCTCTAGGTATCCCCAGTGCCACCTAGTGTACAGCCTTATTACTGCTTCTATCACTCCTCTGTGAGAGGGATGTTATACAGGGTCTCTATTCTTACACTATATTGCTCTTAGATGAAGTAGCAAAAATCCAGTGACAGATTCCCTTGAACATAGGATAGTCATATACGTTAGACAACTATTGGTTTGGGGTGACAGCCATTTCTCCCATTACCATTATAGACAGCGTCACTTGACCGGTTGTGTTTTCTAGGTTAGACGTGGGGAATAAGCCACTAATAGTCTGCTCTACCGATGACTTTTCTATTTGAGAATAGAAAAAATCAGTTAGTATAAAATCTCTGATACTTATTTTCCTTGACAACTATATCTGATTCTGTCCCTATATTCATTAGATGGTCATCCACTCCAACATCCCTAGTTTAGCCGTTTTCCATCTATTCTACATGGCCATCTTTAGGAACAAGTCTAAACACTGGCAATACAGAATGGACAACGAGTCTCTGAAACATCTATCCTAACATCACTAAGGAGTACTTTGCACGCTGCGACATCGCTAGCAGATTCTGGCGATGCCTAGCGCAATAGTACCCGCCCCCGTCGCACATGCAATATCTTGTGATAGCTGCCGTAGCGAACATTATCGCTACGGCAGCTTCACACGGACTTACCTGCCCAGCGACGTCGCTCTGGCCGGCGACCCGCCAATGTGACCCCCTTGACCCCAGGGTTCACAGGTAATAACACCTACCACATACATCCCCCCACCCCCTGTGAGGTCACACACACGTCACCCGAAAGGGAGACCAAATGCCTCCCTCAGGGCCAGTAGAACACACCAGGTGGGCGGAGTCAGGCAGAAAGACACGCCCACCGAGGAGACTACTCTCCTGAGGCAGGAAGTTCAAGCAGTTGAGTTTGTACAGTGACAGTGAGTGGTAGTGGAGCAGCTGTCAGGGACCCGGGTAGGAGCCTGGGACCCTTGAAACGTCAGGCAGGCAGACGGTGGTGGCCGCCTGCAGGAGTACCGGTACAGCAACCGGCGGAACCGTACGGACCGGGCCTGGGTGGGAGCCCGCCGGTCCTGAACCGAGGAGTCAACCGTGTACCGGAGCACCAGAAACCAGGTACTCAGACCCCGTCCTAGCTTAGAAGCCACTGAGTATAGGCAAATTGACTGATTGCTGGCTGGACCTCACGGGTTCATCCACACCCAAAGTCCCGAAAGAAGGCAAATGCCCACCGAGACCGGGTGAGCGCCACCGCCAAGGGCCAAACACCCGACGGGCCAGCGCCAAGGGCAACCGAGGGCTCCTCCGGCAGCTCAACGCCGGGGAGCGGGCTACCACTGCCCAGGCAGGGGAGCCGAAACACAACTACCAGAGGTGCACAGGAAAGGGGCCACCATCAACCCCACAGGGGACATCAGCAGCCGGCCGCGGGGACCGACCACATCCGAACTTTGGTTTACCAGTGATTCTGAGTGTGAAATTAATCATGAGTACACCAGTGCCATCCGGGCACGACACTACACCGCGGCACGTCACCCTGCACCCCGACAACAACATCAGCGTATGCAGTCCCGCGAGCCGGAGCCCCGGAACACACCGCCCCTACCCACAGAGGGGCTGACATCTGAGCTGCGGCTGCAATACTGAACCCGGACGAGCCCACCCTCACTCCAGCTGCAGCGGTGGTGCATCCCGTCACCACGACCCGTGGGTGGCGTCACGACCCATAGGACGGCAACGCGACCCTCCCCGGCTGCGCGCCTCGTCCCACACCACCACCACCCCGCTACCTCTCCCCTCTAACAGAGTGACGTGGCCCCCGGTCCGGAGGCGCTCGTGCCACCGATAACCCGAGCCCCGACCTCGAGCGGCTCGGCCCGAGCAAGCGGAAGAAGCGGCCGGGCCCCTCTCAGGGCGGTACACTTCCTTCCTAAGGGGGCGGATTGTGCAGCGTCACAGCGACGTCACACGGCAGGCGG
Organism: Anomaloglossus baeobatrachus; assembly: GCF_048569485.1. Taxonomy (NCBI): domain Eukaryota; kingdom Metazoa; phylum Chordata; class Amphibia; order Anura; family Aromobatidae; genus Anomaloglossus; species Anomaloglossus baeobatrachus. Next base: position 214,523,269 of record NC_134360.1, on the reverse strand, counting down.
CCAATAGAAGCGGAGGGGCGGAGATAAGCGGGACGTAAACATCCCGCCCACCTCCTTCCTTCCTCATTGCCGGTGGAGGCAGGCAAGGAGATGTTCCTCGCTCCTGCGGTTTCACACACAGCGATGTGTGCTGCCGCAGGAACGAGGAACAACATCGTATCTCTTATTGGTGTGACATTATGAAAATGTCTGACGCTACACAGATCACCGATTTATGTCGCTTTTGCGATCGTTTATCAGTGCATTTAGGCTTTACACGTTGCGACGTCTTTAACGGTGCCGGATGTGCGTCACTTTTGATTTGACCCCGACGATATCGCAGTAGCAATGTCGCAACGTGCAAAGTACCCCTAACACTCAACCACCATTAGAGTTTGTACTCTCGCATGTATTTTATTGCATATACTTTATATAGAATCTTGGACCTTCCAAATTGTCCAATGTTTTGACTTGATAGAAAGAGATGAATAAAGGGAAAAGGAGACAGAAGCACCACTACCGTCAGATAATACTGTTTGGACAGGTGAAGTTTTGGCCGCTATGTGCATATAATAGTATTGTGCTAAAAATATTTAATGCAACTCAAATTTGTGTAGAATTTTATGAAATTTGCAAGTCCTGGTGAATTTGAAAAAATTGAGGTTGGATTTGTGCAAATTGCCCAAACATTGTTAGGCACCTACGTTATGGAATATATATAACATCACTTGTCTCACTAATTGCAGAATGATGTTAACTATAACAGCAACACTATCAGTTAATGAGGTGAGTGATGGTTTAGCACAAAATAGTCTGCCTGATTACAACTGATAAACAGGGATAATTTTTGGGCTTTTTTCAACTTTAAAAACATGATCTGTCCGTCAGTGCGCTGTTTTGTTACATAGGCTGTTGATTGCTACAATATGAAATTGAAAAATTCCACAAAAGCAAAGTACATTAAATGACATACAAATTGTCTACAAATGGTTAAAATTAAGGACCTGTTAAAGGGACTATGTGAAAAAAGGATGACTGTTCAAACCAAGAACAGGTGCTCTGTGCATCATGATGTGGTCAAACATTTAAATACAACTTGTTTACCATTCATCTCTAAGGGGCACTTTGCACACTACGACATCGCAAGCCGATGCTTGCGATGCCGAGCGCGATAGTCCCCACCCCCGTCGCAGCTGCGATATCATGGTGATAGTTGGTGTAGCGAACATTATCACTACGCCAGCTTCACATGCACTCACCTGCCCTGCGACGTCGCGCTGGCCGGCGACCCGCCTCCTTATTAAGGGGGTGGGTCGTGCGGCGTCATATCGACGTCACACGGGAGGTGGCCAATAGAAGCGGAGGGGCGGAGATGAGCGGGACGTAAACATCCTGCCCACCTCCTTCCTTCTGCATAGCTGGCGTGAGCTGCAGGACGCAGGTAGGAGATGTTCCTCGCTCCTGCGGCTTCACACACAGCGATGTGTGATGCCGCTGGAACGAGGAACAACATCGTAACATCGGTCATTTCCAAATTATGGAAATGACCAACGCTACACCAATGATACGATTACGACGATTTTGCACTTGTTAATCGTATCAAAAAGGCTTTACACACTACGATATCGCGTGCGACGCCGGATGTGCGTCACTTTCAATTCGACCCCACCGACATCGCACTTGCGATGTCGTAGTGTGCAAAGTGCCCCTAACACTCTCTGGCTCTATGAAGCTTGTGCTGTCAATTAAAGAAGACGGGATGGAGAAAGATGGAAAACAAGCAGGTGGGAAGGTGCAGTTAAATGATTAGCCCCACCATGACGCACCAAGCACCTGTACTTGGTTTGAACACTCATTCTGTGCTGACAGAGTACCTTTAAGATTACTCACAAAGTACAAGAGTCGGTCATAAAAAAGAGAGAAGGAATGCAAGGGCAACAGCAAAAGACCTCCTGAATATTCTACAGACTTCTGTTAGGGTACGTGCCTATGATCAGTGTTTGCAGCGTTTTGGTATGCAGCATGTTTTCACTGCATCCAAAATGCTGTGTTGAATAGTACTGTGCATGTAAAGCCAGCAGTGACAACTGACCTGTGCTTCAGCTTTTGAGCTGCAAGTGTAGCACCCCACGGTCGAGGGAGTTTTCACCCGACACGTTGCCGGGCCGGGGTTCAGATCCTCTGCGTCTTCACGGGCTGGCCCGATTCCATGATCCTGAGACGTACAGAAAGGGGAAGGATGGTGGTGGACGGGAGTTAGGATGGAGGATGGAGGTGATAGTGACGGTTTAGGAAAGTCTTTTAGGATCATGACGCCACCTGTGGTATGCGGCCAGGGATGGTGTCGCTCCCCGCAGGCAGTGCGGCATTACCCCGGGGAGGATGATGGAGGACGGATGGGGGTGGCAGTAGTCCCCATTGGCGCCAGAGCGCTGGGCGACAGCGCCGATAAAGGAGAGGTAGAGACGGGCTGCGGTTCCAGGTATTTTTACTCACAAGTCATTCAGGTGCTGCCCCCAGAGTACCAGTCTCCACCACGATGGGCTCCAGCTGATCCCGGATCCGTGAAAGGTCAAGTTCAGTGTGTGTGTTAGCCTGTGAGCCCTTCCTCCTTTGATGTGCTAAGTATCGGATGCCCATGGCGTGAGCATACCGGTGTCAGTAAAGTGTCCCGTTCTGTATACTGATAGCACGGTTCCATTGTGGGACCGGTCCTCAACCCTGGATCCTTTATGCTATTTGGCTGCAGTCTCGTTGGGACGGGTCCGTTGACTGTTCTTGCCGTTACCCGCGACCCTTGTAGAGTTGGTAGATAACGGGAAGTATATCTGCCCTAGGATTCTGTATCCTGATTGCACCGGTCCTGTGAAAGTAGCCGCCTGCTTCTCCCCAGCGACTGTGTTGAACTCCCTGGCCCACAGAGCCGCTCACGGCACGTCCGCTCTGCCCTTTGTCTGAAGCTGTTCTCCCTTGTTGTAGTTGTGTTGTGTGTTCCGATTTGTTGCCACCAGCCGCTGCCACCGACTGGTTCACTACTCTCACCAGGTCAACCTGCTCTTCCCACTGCGTGCTCCTCACTGTCTCAGGTGGTTGTTTCCCCCTGACCCTGGGTCCCAGCTCCAGTGGATCTGGGGAGCCCCTGGTGCCTTGGCATCCTGTAAACCCACCACTCTAGTGACTACTGTGATCCGACCCTTGCCCAGTCCCCATTGGGGATGGCAACCCAGTGTTACTGTATGTTTGTGTGAGTGGAAACCGGTACCGACCTTCCCTGGACTAAGGATAAGTACTACACCCTAATGGAGGTGCAGCACCCTATGGTGCCTGAAGCCTCAAGGGCAACACCCAAGCATGTCATTTCCTTGCTGCGGAGTTCATAGGAAGAATACAAGTGAGAGACCACAGAGCCCCAAACCCTGATCGTGGGCACGAGCAGCTGCGGTCTCCTGCTGTCTCCTGTGGAGGAGGCTCATGACACCAAGGTCAGGACCTGCCATGTCCAGGACGCAGTGGGTACTGATCGCGGGCACGTACCCTAAATGTGTCCATGAAAAAAGTGAACAAGAACGGTGTTTTTGGAGGACAACCAAATTCTCCTGCACAGGCAACTGTACGTCTGTTCTTGACTAATATTTCACATTCTTCAGTATTTTTGGGTTCCAAGTGAGCTTGAGTATGAGGAAACTTGTAATGGTCACCACTAAATGTCAATGGAATGCCTTTTCCCCTATTTATTAGTGGTGGCGGAGGTCCTAGCTCCCTGTCCTTCTCTATTAGAAACTTTTGTCTATAGGGCACGTCTGAGGTTGACCTCAGTTCAGTGTCAATTGAACTGAATATAAATGTTAACACTTCCAGTCTGGTTGCTGAGAACTTGCTATCTGACAACCAAACTAAAAGGTGATCACTGATCAGCTAGAAAGCTTTATTGGCCCTTTGATTCTTTGATGACAGAAGAGTAGTATAAAGCAGTGTCTAACAGCCATACTGTTACCCATATGCTTTGTTTTAGGTGAAGAACCTTTTAAGAAATATTTGCAAAAATAGTATACACAGTACCAGGTTACAATGTGATTGTATATCCTCAATATATTAAAAAAATATTGTCTACAATAATAATGAAAATGCACAGTTAGAAAAAAAGAAAGTTGAATTTAAGCACCTAATTCAAGGTTTTCTATTATCCTCCACATCACGCTGTACTCTATAGTCTTCTCCTGTTTTTCCCACGTATATTTCATTTATATTATTGTCTGCTGAATGAATAACATGATGTAAAAACACCTTTGGAACAGACAGTATGTTTAAAGACCTTGATCAGGACAGAAAATAGGCTCTGCTGTGCGCTCATAATGAAGCAAATGGAGGCAGCTGCCTCAAACAGAAGGTTTTTGTGATGGGAGAGGAAATGGAAAGAATTAATTATAAAGTGCAAATGGCACAAAGGCTATTTTTATGTTGCAATGGTCTACATGGTTAGTGCTCCATTCCTATTGTAATATTGCATATTGGTTAATATGACAATATTTGTCTACAAAAAAATCCATTCATCCACATTTAATGGACTCAATAGATGTAAAAGTGTTGAATTTTTCATTTAACTGTTTCCTCTGTTTTGAGTTAAGATCATTTACTAAATTGAGGATCTGACACAAAAATGTTCCTGCGGAAAACAGCTGTGGATTTGATTTTAGAGACAAGCGTTTACCACTGAGTTCATTTTTTTCAGGTTCATTTTAGAGATGAGTAAATTGGTTAGCGGCAAATCCAATTTCATAAAATTTTTTCAAAAATTTTAACTCTTTTTAATTAGACCTGAGCCGACCCGTGGAAGTTCAGTTTGGTGGGTTCAGCTGGACTTTAGATAAAGTTCGGTTTGGGGCCCGAACTTGACCTGAGCCCCAATGCAAGTCGCTAATTGGGCAGTTGGGATCTCCGGTCACATGCAGTCAGCCATCAACAGATCGCTTCCGGGGGAGGGTGAGCAGACTTTTTCCTTTTCTTGTTTTTTTTTGTGTAAACTACATCTGATCATGCTGTTGTTACACCCAGTGCAAGGCGTTCAAACACTGCAAGTGGTTCGTACTGGTCTGAGCACCGAGCGTTGCCAAGCACAGCAATGCTTGTGAAGCGGGGAGCCTTATCCCGCCAAGGGTCACTTTCTTCCCTGCTTCATTCAAGGTGTATGTCCATGTATTGCTCTCTTTGGGTTGTGCGGCACTTAAAATGACATTCGGTGTTAACTCTATTTTCACTGCTGGTCCTCGTCGTAAATGGGGAGGGCTCAGGGCGACACAATTGACACATCACTCTCTTGTAAAATAGTTCACAAATCAGTTTATTCGAGGTCACAAATTCTCTCTTACTTCAGACCGACAGGGCCCCTCGTGCTGTCACTGCTCTCCCTGGGGAGAGGGGGTTTCTACCTTGTCCAATGCATGCTTCCTCCACCATGTCTTTCTTAGCTGCTACCGTGTCTCATGTGGGCCCTCGGACAACTTAGCAGCTCCGACCAGTTCAAGGTCCCGCTGGTGGTCTCTATACCCCGATGTCCCACCGATCTCAGGACACTCTATAGCCCATCTGCAGGGTGAGGTCTTGACACATGGGAGGATTTCATCCATCCCGGAAAGGCCCTCACTTCTGACCCTAAACACACTGACACTGTACACTTGGACCTCCTCAGCTTCACTAACTCTCTTGCCTGCTTTCCTGATCCTAACTACCACTGACACCCCACTACTGCACACTTGGTCCTTAGTTACACTACACTAAAACATCCTATCTATGACTATGTTATTAATACTATATCTAGCTTATCCTTAACCCTTTATCTACCATACTCCTGGCTCTCTACACTTTGTCTCCCGCCTGACACACTGCGAGGGGCCAGCATCTTATAATACATTACACATTTACTGTATTCTAAAGCATACATATAATAAAATACATTACATGCCATAAAACTTATGATACCTGCGGTCTCTAGAGGGCACTGAATGCTGCGCCCATCCAGCCCGGTTAAATCCTACATTAAATACATTACACTACTATATACATTATATTTGTAATACAATAGCACTTCTACGTATGAGTGGACGTAATTTGCCCACCTCCTACACTCGTGTGAGTGGTTAGCAATGCGTAAAGCACCTGAACTCCGAACCTGAACTCTGTTTTTTTTGTAAAGTCTGTGTTTGGTACGAACACAGAACACCAAACCTCAAATTTGCTCATCTCTATTCTTAATTCTTCATGAAAATTCAGCAATAAGGTATAGCTATTTTCATGTATAGTAAACGCAAGGGAAATGATTAAAAAAACACATCTCCACTCACGTGTCCAGATATTGCTGCAGCCCCCTGTGAAGTTCGGTTCGGCATCTTCTTTCCATTGGTGCACAACATCTCTGGTGCAAAATGAAGTTGCCAGGAGAGGACATCGAGTGCTGAAGGACAGAAGAGGCTGGACAGAGCTTTGCAACGGATCAAACGTGGGGCTGTAGCAGTAGAGGGACGGGTGAGCACTGAGCAGTGAAATATTATATATATTTTTTTCTTAAATTTTCTTTTCTTCTATTTGTTATTCACTGGAGTCTGAAGTGGCCCCAAAGCAAATTAAGGAACAATCAATTCTCATCAAATAACTGTGATTCAAAACAAATTTCCTGGCGAAATTCAAGCAAACTGCTGAAATATCATTTTGGCAGATGGATTCGATTATCACTAGTTTATTCACAAACAACCTATTAAAACGTATTGATGATGTGTCCTCTGTGTGTGTCGCGGGCGGGGAGGAGGGTGTCAGCACACCGCGCTCACCCCTTCTGCTCGGGTCCGGCAGTTGCTCCTGGTGGCTCGAGCTGCGGGCCGGATCCCGGGGTGTCTCGAGCGACACTCCTCGCCCGTGAGTGAAAGGGGGGTGTTTGTTGGGGTTATAGTTCGTGACGCCACCCACGGTTGTGGTGATGGCACCACCGCTGCTCAGTGTGGGGGTCCCGGGGATGGTGATGGGAGCAGCCAGGTGTTGTGTCGCCCCTCCGTGGGTAGGGGTTGGTGATCCCGGGGCCCGGTGAAGAGATGTAAAGTGTAGGGCCTGGAGGGCGCAGGGACGCGGGGGCAGCGCTGTGCCTTGCGGCACTGTGGTACTCACTCAGCCTGAGACACGGACACAGTTTGTACGGTAAACCAACGGCTGGTAGGACGGTCCCACAGACGGCTGCACCTGCACTCCCGGTAGGTGACGGTGACGTCTCTCTTCCTTGCACCTGTGTTGTCTGATGGTATCGGTGGATTCCCTCCGGTTACCCGCTCCCCGACTGCAATCTGGGCCGGAGGAGCTCTACACTTTGCCCGCAGGCGCTGGCACTGGGGAAACTGGTGCCCTGGCGGTGGCGGTGTCTCCCCGGTAATGGTCGGGCTGTTGCCGTCAATCGGGACTTTGTTGCTGGGGGATCTACGTCCCCTTCACTGACGGATTCGGCAAATTTGGCGACTCCTAGCCTTGCCGGGGTCCGAGAGGCCCCTGCCCTGGTGCTGACTGTCCTTCGGAACACTGCTTCAGACCACCGGGCACACAGCCAACGGGGTCCTTCCAGGAACTTCCAAACGGTCCCCCTCCGAACAGTCACCGCCGTCGCTGACCTTGCTGTTCTAGCCCTACACACAGCTGGGCTCTCAGGCTTTCCTTTCCTCTTGCCACCTCACTTGCTTTCCTCCTTTACTACTTTCCTTTCCTTCACTTTCACTTCTTGTTGTTTTCTCTAGCCCTTCACTGGACTTCACTCTTCCCCTGCCCGGGGCTAACTCCTGTTCACTCAAGCCCTGCCTGGGCTACTCTGCCTGGTAACTTCCTGCCTCAAGATCTGTGAGCTCCTTGGTGGGCGGAGCCAACCGCCTGGCCCACCCCCTGGTGTGCATCAACAGACTCTTGGAGGGAGGCAACAAGGATTTTTGGGTTAGCAGGTGTGCCTACCTGGAGTGTGGGGTGTGGTGGTGTTGTTACCCGTGTCCCCTGGCTTGCCCAGGGCGACACATTCCCCCTTAGCAAAATGCAGACCGTCCGTGGGCTGCCGTCCTACACCGGTTTTATTTTTCTGTAAAAAGGGGATAACAGGGTTAAACAAAACAAACATTACATTTTTTTAATCAACTCTTCCCAAGACGGGAGGCACATTTTACTTTAACGTTTCAACGGTGTACGGTCACGGTTTCCGCTCTCTCCCACCCAAGCAACCTGGCCCTGATGCTGCCCCTAAAACCCAGGCAGCACCCCTTGACCCACAGTCCAGCACAAGTCACCCGAGCGGGATCTGTCCTTCCCTCCAGAGGGTAGCCACCGGTTCCTTTGGCGGCTGGGCCCTGGCCTGCTCTGCTCAGGGCCCTCCCTCCAACCTGCCTCTCCGGAGGCGGCAACTGCGGAAACGGTAACGGTACCCAACATATTTACAAGCCACTTAACGTTTGTGGTGCCCTGCAGAGTTCACGGGCTTGTCCATGGATAGTTCCCATGCATTTTAAACTTAAACGGTCCCCACGGGGACAACGGTGCCGGCTCCAGCCGGTTGCTAATCACACAGATAATCAGGTAACACTTCGGTAATCATTTTTCATTTTTCAAAACTTTCAAACAAACAGATGGTCCCAACGGGGACGGTGCTGCGGGCTTCCATTGCCCTACTCCGGTCTTTCAAGCGCTGGGGCTGCTGGCAAGGGATAGAGGTCTGCGCTCGCTCGGGCCTCCGGGCCCCTTCTGAGGTTAACGTCCAGCGCAAACCATCCTCGCTCCCCAAAGTGCCGGGTATACTGCACAATATGTCCCGGCATCAGGTTACGGCCGGGATGTTCTTTGGGCAGGTGAGCATGCACGTCCCGCCGGGCTACAAACACCTCGGCCTCCAGGCCCGGCTCATAGATGAACCCGTAGCCCCGGCGGACATCAAACCGCCTCACCTGCCCCTCGTACAGCGGTCCCCGGTCACGGAAGGTCGCTTGCCGGAGATTTTCTTTCTCGCGGATCGCTCTGGCCACCAGCTCGGCCTTCTTTCTCTCTCTCTCGGCGATCTCCAGGCCCAGCGGTACCGGCTCCCTATCCCAGTACGGCGCTGCTGCCAGCGCCGGCGCACGGGTCGGGCCCCGCGGGACATCCAGAACGTTACCCACCGTCAGGAAGGTGGGCGGCGTATCCCGCGGTGTCATGGCCTTGGGCGCTGCCTTGCAGCAGCAACCCGGCGCTACCTCAGCCGAGGTGTGGGGGATGGGCTTAGGGGCTTTCCGCTGCCGGGCCTTCGGCTCGGAGCGGGTCTTCGGCTCCGGCTCGGGGAGTTTCTCAGGGGATGCCTCCGGTTCGGTCTTCGGAGTCTTCCACGGCAACACCGCTGACCTGCTGCGAGCTCCGGCTACAGGTTGGCCCGCTTTGGCGGGGACGCTGGGTACTGCTACCGGTTGCGGTGGTAGCAGGCCTAGTGGCGGGGTCACGGCCTCCGGGACGGGTGGCGAGGGAGGCAGCAAAGGGAGAGGGCTTGGACCGGGCCCCACAGCCGCAATGACCGGCCCCTCAAGGGCGTCGGGACGTGGGTCACTCACCCTCCCTTTCTCCGCTTCCTCCTCGCGTCTCCGCACGGTGGCTACAACGTCCGCCATATCGGCCTCCCACTCCTCCATGAGGAGCTGCATCTTCACCTGCAGCCGTTGGTAGAGCTGCGCGGTCCGGATCTCTACCCACGCCGCGGTTCCAGGCGCGGGGGGCACGGTGTCGCGGGACGGCATCCACATGACGGCTGGTTCGTTTGCTTCCAGGAACGGGATGTTTGCAGAGTCCTGGCGTCCCTGCTTTTATAGCGGCGTCTACATGCCGCCAGCCGCCATCGCGTCCCCCTTAGCTCTTTCCGGCCCCTCCTCTCTCGGGGCGGCGTCTTGGCCTTCGCGCCTCTACTGCTTGAGAAGACGCTCGAGCGGGAACTTTTCGCGCCAAAGATGGCGGCTTCTGAAATTTTTCTGCCGGATACCTCCGGCGGTAACAAGGCGCACCTCTACCAGACGGCAGAGCGGTAAGATCCTGTTCGTGACGCCAAGTTGTCGCGGGCGGGGAGGAGGGTGTCAGCACACCGCGCTCACCCCTTCTGCTCGGGTCCGGCAGTTGCTCCTGGTGGCTCGAGCTGCGGGCCGGATCCCGGGGTGTCTCGAGCGACACTCCTCGCCCGTGAGTGAAAGGGGGGTGTTTGTTGGGGTTACAGTTCGTGACGCCACCCACGGTTGTGGTGATGGCACCACCGCTGCTCAGTGTGGGGGTCCCGGGGATGGTGATGGGAGCAGCCAGGTGTTGTGTCGCCCCTCCGTGGGTAGGGGTTGGTGATCCCGGGGCCCGGTGAAGAGATGTAAAGTGTGAGGCCTGGAGGGCGCAGGGACGCGGGGGCAGCGCTGTGCCTTGCGGCACTGTGGTACTCACTCAGCCTGAGACACGGACACAGTTTGTACGGTAAACCAACGGCTGGTAGGACGGTCCCACAGACGGCTGCACCTGCACTCCCGGTAGGTGACGGTGACGTCTCTCTTCCTTGCACCTGTGTTGTCTGATGGTATCAGTGGATTCCCTCCGGTTACCCGCTCCCCGACTGCAATCTGGGCCGGAGGAGCTCTACACTTTGCCCGCAGGCGCTGGCCCTGGGGAAACTGGTGCCCTGGCGGTGGCGGTGTCTCCCCGGTAATGGTCGGGCTGTTGCCGTCAATCGGGACTTTGTTGCTGGGGGATCTACGTCCCCTTCACTGACGGATTCGGCAAATTTGGCGACTCCTAGCCTTGCCGGGGTCCGAGAGGCCCCTGCCCTGGTGCTGACTGTCCTTCGGAACACTGCTCCAGACCACCGGGCACACAGCCAACGGGGTCCTTCCAGGAACTTCCAAACGGTCCCCCTCCGAACAGTCACCGCCGTCGCTGACCTTGCTGTTCTAGCCCTACACACAGCTGGGCTCTCAGGCTTTCCTTTCCTCTTGCCACCTCACTTGCTTTCCTCCTTTACTACTTTCCTTTCCTTCACTTTCACTTCTTGTTGTTTTCTCTAGCCCTTCACTGGACTTCACTCTTCCCCTGCCCGGGGCTAACTCCTGTTCACTCAAGCCCTGCCTGGGCTACTCTGCCTGGTAACTTCCTGCCTCAAGATCTGTGAGCTCCTTGGTGGGCGGAGCCAACCGCCTGGCCCACCCCCTGGTGTGCATCAACAGACTCTTGGAGGGAGGCAACAAGGATTTTTGGGTTAGCAGGTGTGCCTACCTGGAGTGTGGGGTGTGGTGGTGTTGTTACCCGTGTCCCCTGGCTTGCCCAGGGCGACACATGTGCAGTTAAAAGTGGACATTTACAGGATCTATCTAGACGGAGAATAGGCTCAGGCTACTTCTGACCTTTGGGATTTGACCCTATTCATCAGCAATGACAGAGAAGGGGCTGGCTTAGCTTATGAAATTGGCAGTCATCCTGCCTCCTTATCACATAGCACTGATGACATGCCGTGATGGGAAAACTTCCCTATTTTGACCACAGGACTATAAGAACAGCTGCTAAACTGGGATGAGTTGAAATAGCTGAAGATTGTGGCACCTATTGAAGCATAATTGTCACAAGGAGGCTTTTGCAGGAATTGCCGACTGTCATGGCTGCATCAGAATCTGGGGAAACTTCAGATTCCTGCACTCTGCCTACTAACATTCCTGATGTCTGTGATCAGCGCAGGGTTCCAACTCACAGACCTGTCATTCATGGTCAGGCTAGCAATAGTTAATCTTTGCTGGACAGCTTGTTAGTCTCCTTGGTCATGTGCTATGGGAGAGCCAGTCACGTTTGCTCGCCTCCTATATTAGCTGGCTTCACTGCTCTCATGGTGCCAGTTATAGCTTGACTATACTTGGCCTGGAGAGGTGGATTTATCTAGGCTTACTGGTGGCTGTGAAATTTTTGTTGTGTACGGTTTTGTTGTTAACATTGGTTGTCCTTTGGTTGCTGATGGCTTACTTCTCCTTTGATCAGTGCAGGGTGACTCGTGCGTCGATTCACAGACCTGTGGTTCATGGACAGGCTAGCAAGAGTTAATCTTTGCTGGATGGCTTGTAGTCTCCTTGGTCACATGCTCTGTGAGAGCCAGTTATAATCGCTATCCTCCTATATTAGCTGGCTGCACTGTTCTTCTAGTGCCAGCTATAGCCTGACTATACCAGGCCTGGAGAGGTGGATTTATCCAGGCTTACTGGTGCTTGTGAAATTATTCTTGGGTGCGGTTTGGGTGTTAACACTTGTTGTCCGTTAGTTGCTGCATTACTTCTCTTGCTTTGCCCTTTAGTTTCTTACTGTTTATTCTTATGAGTTTACAGTGTAACAGTGTTTCTATTATCTCTATTGGTCTCATCTGTGTTTCAATAACTCTCCAGCCTTTTCCTTCCCTGGAGAGAGTCCGGTAACAGATCAGCTTTATTCAGGAGTATAGTAAGGCATGGGACTCTGGCATCTTCACCATTAGTTGTAATCCTGAGATTAGGGATAGCCTAGGATCACCTAATATGAGGAACAGTATAGGAGTCCCCTGTCCCTCGCTATCCTACAGTCACATTGTGACGATATTACTCTTTTATGCACATCAGTACAGAAGTCTGCTTAAATGGTCAACTGTTGAGAGTTGTCCAAAATTAGAAAAAGTATGGCTTTCTTCCAAAACCAGTATAGTTTTGCCACTCAGCCCAATTAACGTCAATGGGCTTAAGCTGTAATACCACATGCAACCTATTGACAGCTGAGGTGCTGTTTTTGTTAAAAAACAAAAAAGCAGCCATATTTTCCTAATCCAAGACAACCTTTAAAGTGAGAATGGTTCTTTAGACTTGATACATCATACTTACCTGCCTAGCGACGTCGCTGTGGCTGGCGAACCGACTCATTTCTAAGGGGGGCGGTTTGTGCGGCGTCACAGCGGCGTCACTAAGTGGCCACCCAATAGAAGTGGAGGGGCGGAGATGAGCGGCCGGAACATCTCGCCCACCTTCTTCCTTCCTCATTGCCGGCGGCCGCAGGTACGAGGTTGTTCCTCGTTCCTGCGGTGTAACATGTAGCGATGTGTGCTGACGCAGGAACGCCGAACAACCTGCGTCCTGCAACAGCAACGATATTTGGGATTAGAACTACGCGTCAACGATCAACGATTAGGTAAGTAATTTTGATCGTTAACGGTCGTTCCTGTGTTTCCCACGCAACAACGTCGCTAACGAGGCCGGATGTGCATCACGAATTCCGTGACCCCAACGACATCTTGTTAGCGATGTCGTTGCGTGTAAAGCTTCCTTTAGGTGACGCTGAGGCTCCAATGTTCTGCAATAGTTGGGTCATTTGGCTTTATTACGATTTTTATACTCTAGAAGAGAGACTAATATCGTAGTCATCCTACACTGAATCACGTGTTACCATTATAACCACAAATACTAAAAATATCAATTATGTTATTTTATCCTACAGAGTATCAGGAACATTAAAATACATTAAAAATACAATAAATGAAAAGAAAAGAACACATTTCCTCAAAAGCATCAAAACACATTAATTATAATCACATTAAAACATTTCACCTACTTATTTATGTGTCAGCAAGAATGTGTATTCAGAGATAACAATAATTTCCAATCAACACACAAGTCTCGGTAGAGTCCCTACATTTATGCTCAAGAATGTAATAAATTAGTGTTAAGCATCAGTTTTCCAAGCAAATAGTAACATTGGTTGTCAGAAAGGATTTTTATAGGGGAACAAAAAATCCCTTTAATCAAAAGTGAAAACATTCTGTAAAAGTAATACATTTTTTCAAAATACAAAAATGCCATTATTCCTGAGGCGGAAAGTAGTTTTTGTTTATATTTCACACAAATTAATTAAACCATAACTTACAGATAATTCTACAAGATTTCACAATACAAACTGCATGCATTTATTAAAAAGATCAGTTGTACCTGATGAGGCCGGTGTACTTGCTTTGAAAATACAGTGGAACCTTGGTTAACAAGAACAATCTGTTCTGGGACTGTGCTTGTTAACCAAGTTACTCATTCAGCAAAGCCAGATTTCCCATAGGAAATCATTGTAATGCAGACAATTCGTTCCACAACTTGTTAAATGTCGCATCCTTGTCCCCTATTGTGCCAACACACAAACACACACACACAAACACACACACACAAACACACACAAACACATATACAGTGCCTACAAGTAGTATTCAACCCCCTGCAGATTTAGCAGGTTTGATAAGATGCAAATAAGTTAGAGCCTGCAAACTTCAAACAAGAGCAGGATAAATTAACAGATGCATAAATCTTACAAACCAACAAGTTATGTTGCTGAGTTAAATTTTAATAAATTTTCAACATAAAAGTGTGGGTCAATTATTATTCAACCCCTAGGTTTAATATTTTGTGGAATAACCCTTGTTTGCAATTACAGCTAATAATCGTCTTTTATAAGACCTGATCAGGCCGGCACAGGTCTCTGGAGTTATCTTGGCCCACTCCTCCATGCAGATCTTCTCCAAGTTATCTAGGTTCTTTGGGTGTCTCATGTGGACATTAATCTTGAGCTCCTTCCACAAGTTTTCAATTGGGTTAAGGTCAGGAGACTGACTAGGCCACTGCAACACCTTGATTTTTTCCCTCTTGAACCAGGCCTTGGTTTTCTTGGCTGTGTGTTTTGGATCGTTGTCTTGTTGGAAGATGAAATGATGACCCATCTTAAGATCCTTGATGGAGGAGCGGAGGTTCTTGGCCAAAATCTCCAGGTAGGCCGTGCTATCCATCTTTCCATGGATGCGGACCAGATGGCCAGGCCCCTTGGCTGAGAAACAGCCCCACAGCATGATGCTGCCACCACCATGCTTGACTGTAGGGATGGTATTCTTGGGGTCGTATGCAGTGCCATCCAGTCTCCAAACGTCACGTGTGTGGTTGGCACCAAAGATCTCGATCTTGGTCTCATCAGACCAGAAAACCTTGAAACAGTCTGTCTCAGAGTCCTCCAAGTGATCATGAGCAAACTGTAGACGAGCCTTGACATGACGCTTTGAAAGTAAAGGTACCTTACGGGCTCGTCTGGAACGGAGCCCATTGCGGTGGAGTACGTTACTTATGGTATTGACTGAAACCAATGTCCCCACTGCCATGAGATCTTCCCGGAGCTCCTTCCTTGTTGTCCTTGGGTTAGCCTTGACTCTTCGGACAAGCCTGGCCTCGGCACGGGTGGAAACTTTCAAAGGCTGTCCAGGCCGTGGAAGGCTAACAGTAGTTCCATAAGCCTTCCACTTCCGGATGATGCTCCCAACAGTGGAGACAGGTAGGCCCAACTCCTTGGAAAGGGTTTTGTACCCCTTGCCAGCCTTGTGACCCTCCACGGTCTTGTCTCTGATGGCCTTGGAATGCTCCTTTGTCTTTCCCATGTTGACCAAGTATGAGTGCTGTTTGGGGAGGGTCTTAATTAGTCAGAAAAGGCTGGAAAAAGAGATAATTAATCCAAACATGTGAAGCTCATTGTTCTTTGTGCCTGAAATACTTCTTAATACTTTAGGGGAACCAAACAGAATTCTGGTGGTTTGAGGGGTTGAATAATAAATGACCCTCTGAATAAATTTTTCACCATTTAAAAAAAAAAAAATAAAAAAAGAAATAACATTCTTTTTTGCTGCATTGCATTTCACACTTCCAGGCTGATCTACAGTCCAAATGTCACAATGCCAAGTTAATGCCGAATGTGTAAACCTGCTAAATCTGTAGGGGGTTGAATACTACTTGTAGGCACTGTACATTTTATGCTCACCTTACCTTCCGTTCCATCGCTGGTCTTCTGGGACTTGCAGTTCGCTGGTACAGGATGTGTATCGGGTAACCATCGCGACCGATGCCCCGGAGCTTCCGCTGCCAGAGCGCTGACGTCAAACGCAGGAGCCGCTTGCCTCTGATTGGTCAGCGCACTGCCTTTGAGTAGTGGCTGGCAGCGGAAGTTCCTCCCTCGTTGCGACGGTTACCCGATACACATCCTGTACTGGCGAACTACAAGAACCGTGAGGCCGGCGAGGGAACGGAAGGTAAGGTGAGCATAATATGTATGTGTGCGTGTTTGTGTATGTTTCTGTGTATTTGTGCATGATTGTGTGTGTTTATGCGGATTGCAAGAGCGGGTTAGAGCACGGTGGATGTACGGAACCGGAAGTGTGTGCGGTGAGTATTTTGCTCGTACAGCAAAGGTTTCTCGTAAACCGAGTTACACATTTACAGCAAGCTTTGCTCATTAAGCAAAATACTCACTAACTGGGTTACTCGTTAACCGAGGTTTCACTGTATGTTAAAATCATTTTTGAAGTTTTCTTAATTGATATTAAAATGAGCCCAGTTCACAAAATGCTCATCTCAATATTTGGTAAGAAAATTTTAACAAAATGTATTAGACAGCCATTTTGAACTGGATTTTCAATGCTTTTTCAGCTTCTCCACCCTCGCTCTCATAGCACACAGCCTCACAGACAATGAAGGCTGCTTTCTAAAGGCTAACACAATGATGTAGCTGTGCCCTACTTTTGATACCTCTGAGGACACTTTCTATTTCACATGTTCAGTATTATCGGGAACTTTACTATTACCTTATCTCTCCACTCAAACATTCAGAAATATTATTATTTAACAATCTCTGGAAACCCCTTGTCACGGGTGTGTCACAGGTGACAGACAATCATCTGGTTTCTGGCTATAGAAGGTCACAGCGTTTGGCTGTGCGGAATGTTCCCTGACTTTCCATTGTTCCTGCTGTCAGTATTCATTGGTATATGTAGCTTTCTTTCTGGATTCATCTCTCTCTCCCCTTTTGGACCCAGCAGGGGCACGCTTAATACCCAGCTGCTGATCATCAGCATTATCTTGTTCTTAAATACCCCTTCCTTCATTGGACTGATGCTGGTGATATTTTCAGTTCATTCAAGCCTTGGTTGGAAGCAGGTGACTTGTACTCCTCTGTGGTATCGTTACTAAAACTTCTACCTGAGTCATCTGTAGATAACCAGTTCATGCTATTTTACCTGTGTGTCCTTGTGTTGTCTATAGTGTTTAATGGGGTTGACGAAGAGCTCATCTCATCTGTTCCTTATTTAGGGCCTAGCACTGGGGACACATAGCGTCAGATATCCGTCTCGGCACATAGGTGCAGAACCTATCTAGGGTGGTGAGGGACCCCAGTGCCCATCTGTAGGTTTGATCAGACGTCACCATCTTCCCTTTCCCTAGACACAGGGTTTCTCTTCTCTTCCCTTTCACTGTTCACTTGGTACTTCCCCGTACCTAGCGTGACACTCCTACCTACTATAAACCAATTTGGCATCCACTTTTTTTATGGGATGAGTGATTCTTCTTCATTAGAATTCTGACAGCACTATAGGAGCTGGAATATCCTTTTCCTCTCTTTGCAGCATGTATTGTTCATGTCAATGTCTAATGGTTTGCCTACCCCAAACTAAAAGCCCACCTCTATGTTATATCAACAACAGATTGTGAGCAGGAGTAGATTTATCAGGTTAAGCAGAGGGGAGACATCTAATGGTTGGCATTTTTGAGTATTGCATATTTATAAAATCAGTAGTAGAATATGTTTTTCCAGCTTAAGTGGCTGAAAAAATAAAAGTTTGGATTCTTTATAGACCATATGAAACATGGACAAACTCAATTACCCAGAGTAAGAGACGCAATTCTTAGAAGTTGTTTGCAGAAGGGACATTATGAATAGGGCATAAAAAAATAAATTATTGTCATCAGCAAGGTAACATAATTAGCTTGATAGCAGCATGTGATATGTAAACCATTCATATCAGGAATTCACATGTAGAATACTAGATAGGCAACACTACAGCCATTGTATTATTAAAGTCTTGAATTTAGACCACTCAAAGGGAATCTGTCAGCAGGTTTTTGCTATGTAATCTGTGAGCAGCATGCTGTAAGGGGTTTAAAAACAAAAATCAACTATGCCTCTCTTATCAGGCTGTGTGCTGGTGTTTACTTAAACTAAAAGCTTTATCACATAGCGATTATCATTGCTGGACTACAATATCCCATGCAGGGCAGTCCTGGTAGAAAAAAATATATATGTACACATATATATGAGAATCGGGTTTTAGCCGCGCTGAGAGACCACTATTTTCAGGCTGTAGTTTATATTAAAAAAACTCTTTCTTTATTACAACATCCAACGCGTTTCAGAGACATGAACCGTCTCCTTCTTCAGGGAAAAAGAGAATGCATACACAGTACACAGGCTAGTTACTTATAGAGGAGTACATAACGCCATGCTGCAAGCTATGACGTCAATGCTCTCATGGTAACGGAGTGACTCATAGACACGTGAAAAATACAAAGGAGGAGCATTGACTGCTAACAAAACATATAACAAAACATTTGAAAGAGTATACATAAAAAAAATATATATATGAATAGCACAGAGGTTTAAATTGAAAAAACATTGACCAATAAAAATATTGACCAATAAAAAATATATATATATATATACATAAAAATGCATAATGCTTGGTTATTTAGAGTGTGTCTGTATAATGACAGGTGCGTGTGCTTACTGTGATTCACGAGCTCAAAAGTTAAAGATCACTCTGTAATGATGCATAACCATGGCTCTAAAGTTAGTCTATTTATAAGAGAAAAAAAAGAAACGACCAGTAGGGCAAAAAATATATATAAATGTGTGATTTTTTCCTGATTAAGTAAAAGGGGTGTATATTAAATTTACGAATTAGGTGCCCAGAGTGTTAAAAGGATTCCTAGAAAGCAGGAGATAGTGTACGAGAAGGGCGCTTGCGCGAAGACACAGAGCAAGTTCTCAATGAGAGAAAGGGGTGAAACAAGTTCAAACCGTGGGAATTGAAGGTGTACGCATGCGTGAAAGCACGGTGGAATTGACACGAACGTAGCAGAGCCTGGAGAAAAAGAACAGGCTTTGCTCAAAGATACAAGGACCAAAAAAAACACACTGTCCCACTGAGGATTAAAGTAAATGCTGATGCTTACATTGCACAAACATAAAAATATAAAAGGGGGATATAAAAAAAGAAAAACAAAAAAAGGGATATAAAAACTGCTTGATTGTTCAAAGCATGTACCAGATGTGCATATTAAATGTGATTCCCGGACTCAAGACAAATGAGCACTGTGATGCACACTCAGGATTCGTGGGCATCCGTTACTCGATGGGTTTGCTGATTCAGAAGTGAATTGATTATAGGAAAATTACTAAAAGTGCCATAGTGGTAAAAGAATTACAATTAGCTCGTATGTTCAACCTGAAAACTATTTACTAAAGAAAAGAACGTGTGTTCAAGGGGAAAGGAAGGACCGGTTTTTGAAATAAGGCAAAGCAAGTTCAAACCGTTGGGGACCACAGGAGTGCATGTGGGACGCACAGGGACCCAAAAAACTGGGGCCACATCCAATATCCCGAATATAAGAAGTAGTGCAAGAGATTGCTTTGAGACCAGTGCTGAAAGAAAAAAAAAAAATAAAAAATCCAGGATAAAAATCCAGGATAAAAAATCCTTACCCAGTTGTCTGAGCAGTGCAAAAAAAGACCTCATATAACAAAATGATTAATTGTATAAAAATTTGTAAAAACGGAATGGAAATTATGCCTGTGATGCATAGATGCATTCTCTTTTTCCCTGAAGAAGGAGACGGTTCATGTCTCTGAAAACGCGTTGGATGTTGTAATAAAGAAAGAGTTTTTTTAATATAAACTACAGCCTGAAAATAGTGGTCTCTCAGCGCGGCTAAAACCCGATTCTCATATATATGTGTACATATATATTTTTTTCTACCAAGTCTTCACGGGGCTGCTGCTGGAACCACGCGGACACTCATATGCTATACAAGGGGTTGTGACTGGCACAACCGCTCCAGGTGAGTGTATCTTTCTATATCTTTGCACGGTCAATACCGAGTAAAACCCTATTTGCGCCTTTTTCCCCCTTTCAGCAGTTATGCAGGGCAGTCCGGCACACCCCCTCCTCTGATTGACAACACCTCACTGTCAATGTACAATCTCTATAGAGAGCCTGGGGTGGGCAGGGACAGCTCTCTCCGCTCTGTTGCTTCTCCTACATATAAAAGTTTTGATTGTGTCACAATGGCTGCAGCCAGTAATTTAAGTGATACATCATTGGATTCAGAACCTCTTTGTCTACACCATGCTGCTCTCAGATGAGATAGCAAAAACCTGCTGACAGATTCCCTTTAAAGCTAGACTAAATGTGCCAAATTGATCACAAATGCTAATACTATATGAGAAGTTTGGCGCAGCTTCATGAATTTTTTTGTCTAACCTTACGCTACCTGTTGGTTGGCTTACTTCAGCTCCTTTTCCTTAAATCCACATTCCTGAAAGGCACAAAAGGTCCCTAAAATACATATTGAAGTCTCAACTCACCAAAGTGTTTATGCCAGAAAACTTTCATAAAACACTCAAAGTTGTGCTAAAATGGAGTGACTGAAAGAGTTTTCATGCCAGTTTCCCTAAAATGGGTGGAGATGGGTCAGAGTCAATGTGGGACAAGGTGTGGTAGTGCCTAACCTTTAGATTCATCAATAGTGGTGGCATTTCTGAGTAGCATTGCTGAAGAGGTGCAAGGATGAGCACTAGGGATGATCAAATATTTCGATTATTTGGCTTCGCGAATATTTTCCGAATATCTCGCTGCTATTTGACTATTCGCTAATATTCGATGCGCAAGGTAAGTCTATGGGAAACCCGAATAACAACTATTCGGAGCTATTCGGGGTTCCCATAGACTTACATTGTACATCGAATAGTCGAATAGCGGCATGGTATTCGGAAAATATTCGCGAAGCCGAATAATCGAAGTATTCGATCATCCCTAATGAGCACGCTACTGCGAAGATGCACTGAAGTCACTTAGCGGCATCCATTTCTTAATAAATTTGACGCATCATGCTCCAAAATGTCCCTTCATTAAACTGGCAAGTACAATGAGAGCCTTAACAAATAGGGCTCTAAATCTGTCACATAAATGTATGTTAGGTGTAGTGCAAACTGAGACAGATGTTTGGCTAATTTATATTAGTAAATCTGTCTCATTGTTCTAAACTTAAAAGGTAAAATTTGTTAAAGTTCCTCACAAGAATAAAGTCATGAGTCGGCCGATTCCTGTACTTCTGTACCCTTCTTCCTATAACATCAGACCTGTGATACTTCTCAGACACCTTGGATGCAGTTGCTACCAGTGCCTATATACGCCCTTGGAAAAAGCCATGGCGAAACGCACGTCGGCTGTTCCTCTGGTAACGTTTCTTAGCACGTAACTGGATTGCATATACACTTGGGCTGCTTATGGCTGCTTTACTTTTTTGAACATTTGATCTGTTTATCAGGATGTTTTCTTTATTGTATTATTTAGGATCACTGTAATATTGTAATAATGTATTTTTATGTCACCTCGTGACATTATTTATTTATAATTGCGGTTGTATTTCATCATCAGTATTATTTTGTATGTCCTGGCTTATGTATAATATCCTGTCATTGTAGCGACAATATTACCAGTTATTTACCCAGGTATGCTTTGCCTTTTTTTCATTATCCATACGCTGTGCATCTGTTTTTAGTGTTGCTATTGTTCTTCTAATAAAGATGTAATTTTTTTTATCATTACCTGTGTAGTCTTATTCTATAGGTTTATATTTTCCACTGGTGGACTACTTTGTGGTCTGTACTATTGGCATTCTGGCTTTAAGGTTTTTGAGTGGTGATCAATATTATAGTTTTTTTCAGTGCGTATTAGTGACATAACTTGAAGCTCATGGACCCAATGCAAAAGCTCAAATGGGGTCCCTCAATTATTGCAAGTCTTAAATAGTATTGGTCTTTTTATAAAAGTCAAAGGGACTTCTTGGGCCCTCTAGGATCCAGGGTCTGGGTGCGATCGCAACCCGTTTCAATAGCAGTTAGGCCCTTGCCCTTTTCTAGCATAACTGTTTATAGGTAATTGCAATAGCAGTACTATGTACGCTTTGTTAAAGAGGTTGACCACCACACGTTGGTGACCTGATTTTGTAGGAATTACTACACTCTTTTGGTATCCTCTCAAGCAGAGTCATCAGACAGTCAACTGGAATGGCTTCCAACAATCAGATCCCAAAGTGCTGAGCGTTTGTTGGTGTAAGGTTCGGGTTTTCCATGGAACTTGTGTCTTCTTGCCCTTATCCAGGATGGGGTATGTTGCCTTGTGTTGCCCTTTAACGTCCAGTCTGCCTTGCTTATAAGCCCGGTATGGGACTTATCCCTTGCCTGAGTATTTTGCTGTTTCTGGCTCCTGAGTCGCTCCTGACTTGCTACTGGACTTCCTGCTGCCACTTGTTTGGTGATCTGCTTCATTACTGCTCAGCCGCCTGCAGTCCTCGGTTCATAATCTTGTTCCTGGCTGTGGTTTCCTCCCTCCAAGGCTTCTAGGAGAAGAGCTTCAGACTGCTGGACATCCTTGCTCTGTAAGGACTTTGATTCTCTGTTTGTGATCAGTGTACCTTATCCTGGACTCGATCTGTACAGGTCTGTGTGCTTGACGTTAGCGGGACTTTGCCTATCCTGGGAGGTACACTGATAACCATTTGTTTGCTGTGTTCACTCCTGCTTGGTATTCTGGACATTCACGTACACATTATTCTGGACTTTCACATCTTACACATATATTGTGCTGAGCATTACTGCATATTACTTGTGGACATTCACGTGTTAGTGCCGGCTGCATCACTGTATAGTATTTCTGGACTTTCACGCATTTGTGCGAGTCATTTAGTATTTCTTGACATTCATTTATTTGTGCTGGTTGCACTTGCATTTAATTTGTAGTTGCCACTGTTATTCTCTGTTTCTTTTCTGTGTGTTTAATATTTGTCAATACAAAGTATTTACCCTACCCTTGTCTCAGTTTCGCTATATTCAACACTATCAGATTCTAGAGTATCTACATAAGTATTATAGTTGGCTTCTTGGCCTTCACTCTGCATCCAACTCATAAAAAGCCATCTCATTTGGGTTGAGGTCTGTTGATTGTAGAGGCCATTTAACCTGACGCAGTGCTATAATTATTATTATTTATTTATTTATAGAGCACCATTAATTCCATGATTCTGTACATAATAAGGGGTTCCATACAGAATACATATCCAAGTTACAATAGATAGACTAGTACAGAGGGAAGAGGACCCTGCCCTTGCAAGCTTACATTCTATAGGATTTTGGGGAGGAGACAATAGGTGGGGTGTTGGTTGGACGGCGGCGGCTCCGCACGGTGGTGAGGTGGCAGCGGCTCTGCACGGTGGTGAGGCGGCGGCTACAGCCCTCTCCTTCTTGGTCACATTGCCCTTACATAGCCTGGAGGTAAAGAGTAAATAATACAACTTAGCAATATTGTCACAATGCAACTGTAGGATAGCAATGGACAAGGGGCTCCTATACTGTCTCTCACGCTAAGCAACCCTAGGCTATCCCTAATCTCAGGATTACCCCTAATGATGGAGATGCTGGAGTCCTGTGCCTAAGGCGTACTTTGCACACTACGACATCGCAAGCCGATTGCTGCGATGCCGAGTGCGATAGTCCCCGCCCCCGTCGCAGCTGCGATATCTTGTGATAGCTGCCGTAGTGAACATTATCGCTACGGCAACTTCAGATGCACTTACCTGCCCTGTGACGTTGCTCTGGCCGGCGAACCGCCTCCTTCCTAAGGGGACGGGTCGTGCGGCGCGCCTCTGCTTCTATTGGCTGCCTGCCGTGTGACAGCGACGTCACACGGCAGGCGGCCAATAGAAGCAGAGGGGTGGAGATGAGCGGGACGTAAACATCCCTCCCACCTCCTTCCTTCCTCATTGCAGCCAGGATGCAGGTAAGGAGATGTTCTTCGCTCCTGCGGCTTCACACACAGCGATGTGTGTGGCCACAGGAACGAGGAACAACATCGTAACATCGGTCCTTCTGAAATTATGGAAATGACCGACGCTACACCGATGATACGATTTCAACGCTTTCGCGCTCGTTACTCGTATCAAAAACGATTTACACACTCCGATATCGACAGCGACGCCAGATGTGCGTCACTTTCGATTTGATTTGACCCCACCGACATCACACCTGCGATGTCGTAGTGTGCAAAGTACCCCTTACTATACTCGTGATTAAAATTGATCTTTTCCCCCCAACTCCCCAGGGAAGGAAGGGGCAGAAGTGTGATGGAAAGACAGATGACACAGACAGAGATAACAGAAACTCAATCACACTGCAAACTCATAGGAATAAATCGTAAGGTCACTGTCTTGTTGCAACACAAATGATGGTCCCACCAAGTAAAAACCAAATATGTATGAGTAAGTGCCATATAATCATGTCACCGTATTGGTGACATATTTCATAAATTAATGATAAAGTAGACAACCATTTTATAAAGGCAAAAACATTAAAAACTATAAAAGGTCGATTAAAGAAGGAAAATCTTTTGACACTCACCAGTCAGAATGCGTAAGCAATCCAATGTCCTCATTTAACAATGATTCCTGGGGCCAGTTATATTTAGCATTTTTTTAATAGATTTTATTTAATTCATGTTGAACAAAATCTCTTTGATGTGAAATCTGAATTTCCTGGTGCGCTTTTAAGTGCAGTGGTTGACCTATCATGAGATCAAACACTCCATATGCGGCGTGGTAAAGGGCAACCTACCACACGAGGGACAAAAAAAGCACAACTGATATGAATGAATAAATTCCTGCTATTTCAATAAAAAGTATTCAGGGCAGTGTCAGCAAGTGACAGAAGACATCTAGAATTATCCTGCATGCTTGGGTTAGCCTACTTTCACACATCAGTTTTTTTCCATCAGGCACAATCCGGAAAAAAAAGGATAAAACGGATGCGTTTTATCCCCATTGATTTGTATTGACGGATTGTGCTGGATGGCCTTGTGTTGCATCCGGCGTAATTGGCTAATGCGGCGGCCGGATGGAACGTCTCTTGTAACATTTTTTGTCTCTGACAAAAAAACGTGACTCGCCCACCCCAGGGCTATGGGACACCCGGTGCCGGGCCGGACTAGTCCAGGGGTCGTCAGTGGTGGTGGGGCCCGGCTCCGTGGCCCTGGTGGGTGTCAGTTTAAATATGGCTGATGACTTGGTGATGAATAAAGTTTGTGTTCGTGACGCCACCTGTGGTATGCGGCTATTAAGCCGCCGCTGCTGTGTAAGGCCTCCGGGGTGATGATATGGCAGCAATGATGGTACTGCTCCCCACAGGTGGAGCAATGCCCCGGGGCACACTGTTGGTGCTCGTGAGAGTCTATGGTGTAATGGAAGGCTAAGCAGATAAAAAAACAGAGACCACTCCAAGGGTGCAGTTTCAAGTTCTTTACTCACACGTCCTGGTATGCGCACACTGGTGCCCTCAGACGACTGGAACCCCCTGTCAGGGACCTCCGCCGTTTCTGGGTGATTCTTGGAGTAAAAACCGGTACCCTTCTCTCTAAGGTGTCTCTATCTTCAGCTGTCTTCCTAAGCCTAGCTCTTTTAGGGTGAACCTGCTCGGCCTCCACTACAGCCTCCAGGCTAGGGGGTCACCTGTCGGATGATTATCCCCTTTCTAGAGGTTCTGCTGTGGGCTGTGGCCCGGGGAGTTTACAACTTTCCCTGGGCCTCGGTTTTTACTGTTTGGAGATAATTTTGCACTCCTCCGGTTTCTAGGGACCGTCCCTTGTTGCAGCTTGATCCCTCCACCGATGTTCCTGTGGAACAGGCCACCACAGCTCTACAGCTATCCGTGGCCCTGGAATCCCTTCTTCTCTCTGCTTGGTGTCACCTGGACCCTCTGAGTCCCAGGATCTTCACCAGGAAGCGTCTCTTTCTTCTTCTCAGCTCCTGACTGACTTGGAGCTCTCTTTCCTTCTCTCCTCCTTGCCTGCCTCCTGCAGACCTCCTCCTCCTTCCCCACTCTCTCTCCTTCTTCTGTTGCTTTCTCTGTGCGGACACTCTGAGCTCACAGAGCTCCTTTCTCTTTCACAGCTACATGCTGTCTCCTCACTCTCTCACTCTCTGAGGTAAACTGAAACTAACTTGACCTTCCTTTCTCTGACTGCTCTCTGGTGGCTCCTCCCACCTCCCCAGTTGCTAAGCTGTACCCTATAGAAGCAGGGATGGGTCTTACGGCCCCTCCCAGCATGCAGCATGGGAGGGTAACTGCCACTGTCCCTGGTCCCAGTATGTACCTAACAATGGGTGTTGTGTAGATTTACCAGGGGACCGGTGTTCACTCCTTTCCTCACCCAGAATGGGGCATCACACCGCTGGATGGGGTGCAATGTCCTGTGGCGACGGAAGCCTCAGGGGCGCCACAAACGCATCACGCCGGATCTGGCGTGATACAGCGTGATTTACAATGGAAGCCTATGGATGCCGGATCCGGCATAATGCGGCAAAAACCGGATGCGGCCGCCGGATACGTTTTTTTAAACTGCGCATGCTCCAATTTATTGTAAATAAACGGATCCAGCAAAAAAAACGACAAAACTTATGCAAAAACGGATGCGCCGGATCCGTTTTTTTACGCATTTGGTATACTGGATCAGTCAAAAAAAGGATCCGGCGCATCCGTTTTTGCATATTCTGCGCCGGATCCGTTGCATTAGGCACACGCCGGATTGTGCGTAATGCCAAAAAACTGATGTGTGAAAGTAGCCTTAGGCCGGCTTTGCACATTACGACATTGCATGCCGATGCTGCGATGTCGAGCGCGATAGTCCCCGCCCCCATCGTACGTGCGATATCTTGTGATTGCTGGCGTAGCGAACATTGTCGTTACGCCAGCTTCACACGCACTCACCTGTCCGGCGACGTCGCTCTGGCCGGCGAACCGCCTCCTTCCTAAGGGGGCGGGCCGTGCGGCGTCACAGCGACGTCACACGGCAGGCGGCCAATAGCAACGGAGGGGCAGAGATGAGCAGGATGTAAACATCCCGCCCACCTCCTTCCTTCTCATAGCAGCCGGGACGCAGGTATGGTGATGTTCCTCACTTTTGCGGCTTTACACACAGCGATGTGTGCTGCCGCAGGAACGAGGAACAACATCGTACCTGTCGCAGCACCGGCATTATGGAAATGTCAGAGACTACACCGATGATACGATAATGACGCTTTTGCGCTCGTTCATCGTATCAAAAAGGTTTTACACACTACGACATCGCAAGTGACGCCGGATGTGCGTCACTTTCGATTTGACCCCACCGACATCGCACCTGCGATGTCGTAGTGTGCAAAGCCGGCCTTAGGCTACAATGTGCCATGACATAAAAACACACAATGCCTTCATCCATTGGAATACATCGACTGCTCCGTTAAAATAAAGTGTGTTGTAATGGCAACGGTTGTTTCCAATTATATGTATAAAATCATCAAATTGTACTATTAGTAAAACATTTAAAAGACCAAGCATAGTGGAGAGACCAGGCCTCAAATAAAAAATTAAAAGTTGTGCAACTTTCTATTACACCTTATATATAAAATCTTCATTATCATCAAAATCGTTGCTTGCTGTTGTGTGAACAAAAGTAGAGTATATATCGTTTGTATTCCGAAAGTTCTCCAATACATACAGGTCACCAATATGCTAAAAGTGCTACTGACATGAATTTCTCACCAGATGTCGGTAACAACCCATCCAATCCACACAGGCAAAGAAAACAAACCATTGATGTCCATGTTCAAGATTTCTCCTATATGGAGAAACTAGTCACGTGCATTGCTCAGATGTGATTTTATGCACCATTCTTCCACACAAAGGCACAAACACTCAGTCTTGAAATCCTGAAGGTTCCATTGGCTCCTTCTATCACCTCTTAGCTTTAGTTCTTTTCAAAAATTTTCTATTGGATTCAGGTCAGGTGATTGGCTGGGTCTTTCTAGCAGCAATATTTTCTTTCTCTAAAACCAGATGAAAGTTTCTTTGGCTGTGTGTTTTCAATCATTCTCTTGTTGAAATGTCTATCCTTGTTTCATCTTCATCATCCTGGTAGATGGTAGAAGATTTTTATCAGGAATTTCTAGGTACATTTGTCCATACATCCTTCCGTCAATTGCATAATGTTTGCCACTGCTGTATGCTGAAAAACAGCCCCATATCATGATGTCCCCACCTCCATATCACCTGTACGTCACTGTTGGTGTTTTTGTGGTGATTTGTTTTTTGATCTCCAAACATCATGTGTGTTGCGGAATCCAAAGAATTAAATTTTGGTCTTTTTGACCAGATCATATTCTCCCAGTCTTTCTCAGCCTTGTATAAATGCTGTTGAGCAAACTTAAAATGTGCTTGTACATGCGTTTTGTTCAGCAATGGAGTCTTGCGTGGTGAGCGTGCATACAGGCCATGGAGGGGGAGTGTATTACTTATTATTTCCATTGAAATAATTGTACCTCCTGATTCCAGCTCTTTCTGTAGCTCTCTACTGGTAGTCCTTGGCTTTTGTACAACTCTTTTCATAATTATTTTCACTACTCTCTCTGAAATCTTGTGGGGAACACCTGGTTGTTTTCTTTTCACTTCTGGATTATGGCTCCAACAGCACTCACAGGAACCTTAAGTAATTTAACAATTCTTCTGTAACCAATGCCATCAGTATTTTTTTGCAACAATAGGGTTGAAAAGTTCTTAGCATAGCTCACTGGTTTTACCCATTATGAGTTGTTTCTTGTGTGTTACCTTGGTAGTGAGACACCTTTATGTAGGACATCAGCTAAACCAGCTGATACTATTTTTTCACTAAATAGCAGGATTGCTTTCTAATTACTCATAGATTTCAGCTGGTGTCATGAACTTCCATGGCTTTTTGCATCTCTCATTGTGTTCAATACTTTTTCCCTGTATCATTTCTCATTATTACACATCCTTTTTTTACATCTATGCTTTCATTTCTTTGCGTAAATTGGATAAGTTTGTGAGAAACTTATGTCATTAGCACATTTAGAAACACAGTTACTTAGAAAATTGGTGACGAGTTCAATACATTTTTCACCCGCTGTAGCTTTTCAAAAGGGTTGTCTTGTTTGAACAATATACAGTGCTTTGTGAAAATAGTCTTAGAAAATTACTAGTTGAGAGAGGTCTGATTGAAGAATTACCTTTTAATGTGATTACTCAGGACTTTACCCCCTGTGAGGCAAGCAGTTGCTAATTACCTGCCTGTTTTGCAGTGTGATGATCTCTTCCAGTTCAGAGCTCTTAGGCCCACGTCACATTTAACGACTTACCAGCGATCCCAAAAACTACGACCTGATAAGGATCGCTGGTAAGTCGTTGGGAGGTCGCTGGTGAGATGTCACACAGTCAGATCTTACCAGCGATGCAGTAACGATCAGTGACCTGTATAGGAGGTTGTTGGTAGGTGTCAAACACAGCGATGCGTCCTGCCCAGCAGGACATCGGCTTTGAAGAAAATGAACCAGAACAGTGTGTAACGATCAGCGATTTCACAGCAGGGGCCAGGTCGCTGCTTAGTGTCACACATAACGAGATCGCTGGTGACATCACTGTTACGTCACAAAACCTGTGACTCAGCAGCGATCTCGCTAGCGATCTCGTTACGTGAGAAGTACCCCTTACACTGCTTGTGACTCCTGATTCCTATTATGTCAAATAGACAAAGCAGTTCCTTCTTTTCTGCATTACCGTGATTTTTACCACTAATCCGATTACCTGCATCTCCCTTTGGGAGCTCACGGGGCTGCTGCAGCCAGACCAGGATCTCATGATCCAATTGATGCTAAATCAAGGGATAGGTGTATCACCGTAACCGTGATCACGGGACCTTCTGACCCAGAGGAGGAGCTGCTGCCTGACGCCGGTCCGGCGGCTGTGTGCTGCACGTGGGTTTACACACACATCGTGTGAACGGCCGCCTAAGCCAGGACTCTTGCGGGTCTAAGAGGACAGGATCCCTGCTGGTGAGGAGCGGTGAACCCTCAATTCCCCTTCAGCACCTTTAATAGCGTTGTACCTGCTGTACAACATCATCAGGTGAGTGTGTATTTTACACCACCATTCATTGTGAAATTAAGGTTCCATACAGGAGCGCCCTCTTTATTTCTTTATTTCCACCCCGACTTCCTCATACACAGGATTGCTCGGAGCCGCTACCAGAAACATCGGCCATCAGGAGGCCCTTATACACATTAGATTGATAACCAATGTTGCCGATTATATGCAGATTTGTCCAACTTAATTACAATTAGTTTTGTTGTTTTTTTTAAATATGCACAACTTACACATGCACTTTTATTACTATACTATATTAAAGTGAACCTGTCAGGTGCAATATGCACCCAGAAACACAAGCAGTCCTGGGTGTATATTGCTAATCCCTGCCTAACCGTCCCTGTATACAATAGCATAGATAAAGAGATCTTTAGAAAAGTATTTCTAAAGATCTTTAACCGTATACTAATGAGCGAGGGGATTAGTCCCCTGGGCGTTAGTTCTCCTGGCTAGTCGGCCCCATTAGCATGTTAGTACGCCTCTGTGGGTGTGCTAATATGCTAATTAATGAGCGGTGTCAGAGGTTGACCTCACTCACCACTTCGGCTGCCATGGCCGCCCGATGCTGGATCTTGGCTCAGTGCTCATGACCCCAGAGTTTCGGTCGTGCGCACTATGAAGCCGGGTGTACGCGTCCTGGCTTCAAACTGAAGTAGTGCGCATGACCGAAACTGCAGAGTCATGCGCACTGAGCCGAAATCCAGCGTCGGACGTGATGGTAGTGGAGAGGTGAGTGCGACCATCCTCTGACGCTGTGTATTCATTAGTATGTTAGCACGCACACAAAGGGGCATACTAACATGCTAATGGACCTGACTAGCAAGGGGACCTAACGCCTAGGGGACTAGTCCCTGCGCTTATTAGCGTACGATTAAAGATCTTTAGAAATACTTTTTCTAAAGATCTCTTTAGCTATGCTAGTGTATACAAGGACAGTTAGGCAGAGATTAGCAATAGGCACCCAGAACTGTGCATATTGCACCTGACAGGTTCCCTTTAATGTCCCTCATTAGATTTGACTCAGGAGAGAGCTTCTTGTGTTGGGACATTACCAATGATATTGATGTCGATAGTAGTTCCTTTGTTTGAAAATTTGTGGAAACTTCTCATACTCCACATCTTCCCCAATGAAAAATTACAGTACTGCCCATGCAGTACCAAACAGTCTTAAAAGCCAACAATGATTTCCAATGGTAAAAGTGTCCCGTATTTGGATGTAATAAATAGAATTTTAGAGATACAAGAGGCCATCTCAGCTCAGAGGAACACGTATCCTTGCAGTAGCCTTAATTAAATATTCCTTGGGGTAAATGAAATATGATCGAGTACTAGTCGATAGCGTAGATATTGACGCCAGATGTTTGAATCTTCTTTCACATCAAACTCAAGAGATTGCTCAGCAACAGCACGAGTCCTAAACTATATATGTAGCATAAAGGTGCCAAATAACTGATAATTACAAAACTGTGAATGCTTAATTTTCTTGTCTGCACACGTTTTTATATAGATATTTCTCTCTATAGATATAGCCTGTTAAGGATGCAGCCTATCAATAATAAAAGAAGCAAATCCTTGTAGGGTTTTTAGCAAACAATAAAACTTTTTCTACAGACTTTTATGGTTACAGCAATAATAAATATGTATAGTTTTGTTACATTTAACTATTTCTTCTTTTCTAATTTTGTAACTTTTTCTCTTAAGTTTAATCAAGTTTACTTTATTTTTTGATCACATCACATAACTTTTATTAATTACTTATTCTAACATGCTGTATATAAGAGCCCAGGCCGCTGTGATAACATAAAAAACACTTTATAATACTTACCTAACGGTCGCTCTGCTGTAGAATAGGGCCTAATGGGCGTCTCCGTTGTCCGGTGCCGGAGCCACCTCTTTCGGCCATCTTTGTTCTCCTTCTTCTCTAGCCGTGGTGCATGATGGGTCCGATGTCATACACACTCACCGGCATTCAGGTCCTGAGCAGGGCAGATCAAAGTATTGTAGTGCACCTGCGCAGCACCGGCGAGTGTGTATGACGTAGCCGCGTCATGCAACCAGGTTTCAGAAAGAGGACTAAGATGGCCGAAAGAGGAGGCGCCCATTAAGCCCTATTCCACCGCAGAGCGACCACTATGTAAGTATCATAAAGTGTTTTTTATATTCTCACAGTGGCCTGGGCTCTTATATACAGCATGTTAGAATGCTGTATATAAGAGCCCAGTGATGGTTGCTGCAGCTTATAGTCCAAAAAAGTGGTGACAGGTACCCTTTAATAAGCATGGTGTTATGTAAGTCGTAACAAAGGTCCCTGGTAGTGTTGAGTGAGTAGCTAACTATTCATACTCGCTATGCTGTTAGCGAGTAATGTCCGCTACTCACATATTCGTTACGAGTAGTGGGCCAATGTAAGTCAATGGTAAATACTCGCTAAGTAGCGAGTAACCCGAAAGGCATACTATTCGATACTCGCACGAAAAGTACGGCTTTCGGGTTAATCGCTACTTAGCGAGTAATTTGCATTGACTTACATTGCACCCGCTGCTTGTAACGAATATGCGAGTAGCGGAGAGTACTCTCGCTAACAGCATAGCGAGTACGAATAGTCAACTACTCGCTCAACACTAGTCCTTGGCTGCCATGAAAAATGACTGTCTTCACACTATGCTTTTTTGTAAATGTTTAGTGCCACAATTGTTAATGACCGTAGCACTTAAGGAGTTAACAGCCATGATCAGAGTCATAAGGATCAATTTGACACCTTTTCACATTCAGTAGCCATCTCCTTCTCTAGCACCTTCTCTTTGGTTGGCAGCCTCAAGAACAGCCACTATTATAGCATTTTCTGCACCTAAGGCCGCAGTCACACTTGCGAGTAACTCACAAGAGTCTCGCATCGCATCCCCCAGCATGACCGGCACGACCGCATACTCTCCGGACACGGAAATAGAAATACATGCAGCCGACTCGCTCCTGTCAGTGAATCTCTCAGCAGAATCAATCTTCCTGAGCAATCTATACGGGCATGCAGGTCATAGAAAGTTGAATAAAATGATACCTTGATATATGTGATGTCTTATTTCAAAGAAATCAACCTTTTCATAATATGTAAATGAGCTGTTAAGATCTACCTTACTGAAAATCTGCCTTCAGGGCTTTTTTTATGTGAAAAGAGGCTCTGTAGTGAAGTCAGAAAAACAGACTGTCAGTCATTACATGTTTCACACTGATAATGACTCCTTTCATATAAAATATCGTATTTTTCATTTTATAAAATGCACCAGATTATAAGACCCAAATTTAGAGATAAAAATGTAAAAACATGGGGTCCGTGTTATACTATGTGATGCCTTACCAGAGTGGCGGTGGCAGTGGTGGTGGAGCGAGGTCATAGGAGGCAGGGCAGGTGCTGGAGTAGGGTGATGCAGCAGGCGCTGTGGTGGGGGCTCTGCTGGCTGTGGTGGGGACTGTGCTGGCCGTGGTGGGGGTTGTGCTGGCCGTGGTGGGGGTTGTGCTGGCCGTGGTGGGGGTTGTGCTGGCTGCGGAGGCTGTGCTGGCTGCGAAGGCTGTACTGGCTGCAGGCGCTGTGCTGGCTGTGTGGAGATGGGCAGTGCGGTGGATGTTACAGGTGCTCTGTAGGTGGTGCTTCAAAGAAATGGCACCCGGAGTCGGTGCGTGTGCCGATTGAGCTTTCGACTCAATGTCAAACCAAGAGCTCATCTGCGCATGCGCCACCTTCCAGCACCATTGTCTTTAAGTCCGCTGCTGGGAGATCAATAGGTCGGAGGCGGCACATGCGCAGTTGAGATCTTGAGCCAAGAGCTCCATCTGCGCACGCGCCGACTCTGGGCGCCATTATTTGAAGCCAGCACGGCCAACAGAGCATCTCACCCACTGCACCGCCCTGCTCTACACAGTCCCCACAGCAGCCAGCACAGCGCCCAGTCTCCACTTCCTGGTAAGCTACTTTTGCATTATAAGACGCACTCCTCATTTTCCTCCCAAATTTTTGGGAGTAAAAGTTCATATTATAATCCTAAAAGATACAGTTCTAAAGGCAGATTCTAAGGGTTTTAAGAGAAAAAACTTCCAGCTCCTAAAATTCCTATTTATTGTACCAAAATATTTTTAAAAAATCTAATCCACAAAGCAGTAAAAGCAACGAGTTTTAAATGCACACAGGCGTTCTTTGTCAAAACTCTTGCTGGCTTTTTGACAAAGAATGCCTGTGTGCGTTTGAAATGCGTTGCTTTTACTTCATTGCAGATGTGATTTATTTTAATCTTTGAAACAATAAACAGGAATTATAGCAGCTGGAAGTTTTTTCTACTTTTTACGTTATATGCCCATGTGTGTTCATGGACTTCCTCTGCTTCATGCACGCCCGAGCCGAAGTATGCAATTGAGCAATTTTTTTTTATCAGATTCTCAGGGAAAGCTGTTTCTGGCCCATAGATCTTAACAGCTCATTTACATATTAAAAAAAATAGATTTTTCTGTTATAAGACATCAGATTTTAGAAATACAAGGTATCATTTCATTCAAATGTCTATGACCTGTGTAGTGTGGTGCTGCAGCTAAAAAGGCCAATACAATTCTGGGATGTATCAAGACAAGCATCGAATCTAGATAAAGAGAGGTCATTATTCCCCTATACTCTGCCCTGGTCAGACCCCACCTGGAATACTGTGCACAGTTCTGGGTGCCACAATATAAGAAAGACATCGATATATTGGAGCAAGTCAAGAGATGAGCAACCAAGATGGTAGAAGGTCTGCAAACCATGTCATATGAAGAACGGCTAAAAGAATAAGTAATGTTTAGTTTGAAAAAGAGAAGGCTGAGAGGAGACTTAATAGCGGTCTACAAATATCTGAAAGGAAGTCACACAGTGCAGAGGGAGCCACCCTATTTTCATTAGTACAAGGAAGTATAAGAAGTAATGGGATGGAACTAAAAGGAAGGAGATTCAGATTAGACATTAGGAAAACATTTCTGACAGTGGGGGCAGTGAGAATGTTGAACAGGCAACCACGGGAGGTAGAGAGGGCAGAGAGGGGAACAGGCGGCCATGGCAGGTAGTGAGTAAAGTCAGAGAGTGGAACAGGCGACCATGGAAGATAGTGAGGGCAGAGAGTGGAACAAGTGACCACTGGAGGTAGTGAGGGCAGTCAGTGAGTGAAACAAGTGACCATGGGAGAACTGAGGGCAGATAGTGGAACAACGGCCACGGGAGGTAGTGAGAGCAGTCAGAGAGTGGAACAGGCTGCCACAGGAGGTAGTGAGTGTCATCAGAGAGTGGAACAGACGACTATGGGAGATGGTGAGGGCAGAGAGTGGAACAGGTGGCCACGGGAGGTAGTGAGGACAGTCACAGAGTGGAACAGTCTACCATGGGAGGTAGTGAGGACAGTCAGAGAGTGGAACAGTCTACCATGGGAGGTAGTGAGGGCAGTCAGAGAGTGCAACAGGCGGCCACAGGAGATAATGAGGGAAGTCAGAGAGTGGCACAGGTGACCACAGGAGGCAGTGAGGGCAGTCAGAGAGTGGAACAGGCGACCATGAAAGATATTGAGGGCAGTCAGAGAGGGAAACATGCTACCAAAGGAGGCAGTGAGAGCAATCAGAGAGTGGAACAGACTACCATGGGAGTTAGTGAGCTCTCCGTCAATGGAAATCTTCAGGAAGCTGGATAAACATATAGCTGGGATGATTTAGGAAGATCTGCACTCGCAGGTGGTTGGACCCGATGGCCTTTAAGGTCCTTTCCAACTCTACCATTCTATGATTCTATGACCTACATGCCCATTTAGATGGCTTAAGAGGTTTGATTCAACTGACATCTTCCCTTTAAGGGACTGTAACCAAATTATTAGCTCTTCAACCTAGAGGACCACTGACATAACCTACAATGTGTGGATGTGTTTTCTCACCCAGTGGCAGAAGCTGCAAACATATCTATAGATTTCTACGACTATCTTCCCACTTCTTTCATATTTGCTGTTCTAGAGTATATGTTTTCCATGCCAATGTGAACTGTGCCCAAGGTAAGATGAAAATGCCAACATGACAGCACATATGTACTGTGGATACAATCTAAGCAAAAGTTTTAGTTCATTGGTAAAAAAAACCCCAAACTTTTCAACTTATTAGACAATTGTTTCAGAAATAATTATAAGGCACACAATGCCTAAATACATACTATGAAGTTATTAGCGTACTCCAGAGACGCCCAACCAAAAAAATAAAAAATTAAGCAAATAACTACCCACCGAGCATTCGATTCCAGCCCTCACTATCTGTCTTAAACGCTCTGTTTTTCCATCTCTATTCGTTTGTGTTCTAATTATGTTGATCTGCTTCAAAAGAACAGTGAAATGTGAAAAACACCACGATACGACGGGAACAGGAAAGTGGAGGAATACTACAAGTCACAGACTAATTATTTCTTAACAGGAAAGGAAAAATAGATTTGAGAGTGTTAAAGAAATGAACCTTTATGCACCTCTGCGAAAATGTGATCGTTAATTAGAGAAGAGCTAATATGGATGACTAATATGATGCAAATTGTGTAGTACTGAACAGTCTACGAAACGTGCGCTGCTTCCATGAATATTTTTGCAACAGACCCGTGGTCGTAGGTTTTCTTGTGTACGTTTTACAGCTATTGTAAAAGTTTTATTGTTTGCTAAAAACCCTGCAAGGATTTGCTTTTATTATTGAGCGTTAGGTGCATAAATGTTGTTTTTATACAATTCTATTTGACCAAATACGGCAATGAAGGGGATCAATTTATAATGTGCAGTATATGCTCACATTTTAGTAGAATAAAGAGGAATATTCACAATTGCTCAAAGTGCGTTTATCTTCTTTAAGTGTGGCTATTAGGAAGTATTTACTGGTAAGACAGTGTCATTTTTGCTAGCACCAAATCCTAAAAGCAATGTATGCAGAATATTTAAACTTAAAGGGGACCCACCACCAGGATTTTCCTATATAACCTAAAGCCAGTTCTATACTGGTACTATCAGGCTGATTCTAAACATACCTTTAGTTGTGAGATCGGATGTATACTTTCTGAAATACAGGCAAGTAAAGTTTGTGAAGTGCACTGTTATTTGATTGATAGCAGCTACAGAATATCTAATAGGTGGGTTGGGTTTTGCTAGTTATTCCCGCCCCTGTCTACCTGCCTGTCCTTCCTCTCTACTTCTTCCCCCTGTAATAATGTGGCGCCCTGGACAAGCCAGGGGCCACAGAGAACAACACCAACACACCCCACACTCCCGGTCAGGCACACCAAAGTCAGACACAAACCCTTATTGCCTTCCTCCAGGGGCTGATGTCCACACCAGAGGGTGGGCCAGGCGGTTGGCCCCGTCCACCGAGGAGTTCACAGTCCTGGAGGCGGAAAAAGCAGGCAGATCAGATCAGATCAGTGAGGGAAGTGAAAGTGAGAGGAAGGAAAGTGGCAGTTAAGCAGCCTGAAGTTGGTCCGGGTGTGTGGCCCAGACAGATCAGCAAGGTTGGCAGACGGTGGTGACCGTCTGCAGGAGTGGCCTATCGGAGTCTACCGTAAGGATCGTGGACGGGCGGTGGCCCGGCGGTACCGGAACGGTACACAAAGAGAAGTCAGCACCATCTGGCAGGGGCTTACGGACCCCGGCAAGGCTAGGAGTCGCCGTGAATTTGCCAAATCCGTCAGCGAAGGGAACCTCCTGGGTTTCCCAGCAGCCAAGTCCCAACAGAAGGCAACAGTCCAACCATGAGAGGGAAACACAGCCACCGCCAAGGCTACCGTTCCCAGGGCCAGAGCCTGCGGGCAAAAGGGGCTCCTCCGGCCCATATCCAAGCTGGGGAGCGGGTTACCGGTGGGAACCCATTGGAACCGTTTACAGTACATAGGTGCAGGGAAAGGCAGTCACCATCAACCTGCCAGGAGAAGCAACGCCGTAGCCGTCTGTGGGACCCGTCCATCCAGCCGTGTGTTTTACCGAGAACAGTGTCCTCATCATTGGCTGAGTGAGTACCACCGTGCCATGCGGCACAGCGCTGCCCCTGTGACCCTGCACCTCACCAGGCCCCGTAACCCGCCTGCCATTCATCCCTACCCCAACACCGGGCCCCGGGACAACCAACCCCCTACCCACGGAGGGGAGAACTAACATCAAAGCTGCTCCCTGTCACTGCTCCCGGGATCCCCGTCCAGAGCAGCGGTGGTGTCACCAACTTCACCACAACCGTGGGTGGCGTCACGGACAATCACCAAATCCCCACCATCCAATTAAATCCCCCTTTTCACTCACGGGCGAGGAACGCCGCTCGAGTCCCCGGGATCCGGCCCACCGCTCGAGCCACCACCGAGCAGCGGCAGCAGCAGCCGGACCCGAGCAGTGGGAGAGTGCAGCGTCCCCTCCTCCGCCCGCGACAATAACAGAGACTGTGAGAGGAAGGACAGGCAGCAGATAGGGATGGGAATAATTAGCAAAACCCAACCCACCTATTAGATATTCTGTAGCTGCTATTAATCAAATAACAGTGCATTTCCCAAACTTTACTTGCCTGTATTTCAGAAAGTATGGGAAATGCACTGCTATTTGATTGATAGATGCTGCAGAATATCAAATAGGTGGGTCAGGTTTTGCTAGGTATTCCCGCCCCTGTCTGCTGCCTGTCCTTCCTCCCTCTGTCCTTCCTCCCTCTGTCTTTCTTATTACAGGAGTAGGAAGGAGGGAGGAAGGACAGGCAGCAGACAGGGGCGGCAATACCTAGCAAAACTCGGCCCACCTATTAGATATTCATTAGCACCTATCAATCAAATAACAGTGAATTTCCCAAACTTTACTTGCCTATATCTCAGAAACTATTCATCCGATCTCACAACTAAAGGTATGTATAGAATCAGCATGGTAGCGCCAGTATAGCACTGGCTTTAGTTTATATAGGAAAATCCTGCTGGTTGGTCGTCTTTAATCTATACCCAGGAGATCACTAAAACCAAATATAAAACATACCAAGATCTAGCATAATATCTTGATGCAGAAAACTGTAAATTGACCCCTAATTTGACATGTTGGATGGCTCATGCTGTGTCGAAGGAATTTTTCCCCTTTTTTTTAAAAAAAAAAAAAAGTAAACAGAGGGATGAGAACTTTTTAACAGCTTCACCAGCCGGCGATTTTTCCATTTTTTGTTTTTGTTTATTCCTCTCCTTCTTCCAAGAGCCATAACTTTTTATTTTTCCATCAATATAGCCATTTGGAGCTTGTTTTTTTTGCAGGGTGAGTTGTTCACCAATCATTCTGCTACATATTCTACTGGAAAACAGGGAAAAAATCATAGTGCAGGGAAATTGCAAAAAATAGTGCATCTGTACTATGGCTTTTTGTTTTTTTTTATTTACCATGTTCACTATAAGGTAAGACTGACCTGATATTATGATTCCTCAGGTCAGTGCCAGTTGGTAGATACCAAACATGTGTAGTTTTATTTCTATTTAATTGGTAAAAAAAATGCAAAAATTTGTCATAAAAAATTTGCGCTTTTGTTATTGTGGCGCCCCTGACCTGGTCAGGCACCACTGAGTACTGCACCCATGCTGGGGACAGTACAATACAGGTAATCCAGAAGGCTGACAGGGGTGTGGTACACAGGCGCATAGTGATCAGGTCTCACACATGTACCCATGAGAGGACCCCTGGGGATCCCAGGAGGGGGAAAAGCCTTGACCTTCACTGGAATAGTGGAGGGGGCCAAAAGCCTCCATCTTCTCTCAAGGGGTGTGGTAAGAGAATCTGGTTGCTAGGTGGCGTAGGCAAGAACAGGAGAGGAGGGGCAGTGAGTCAGTTAGAGCAGAACTCCATAGGGCTCAGTGAGGAGCAGACCTGTGGGGCTGTTGCTGTCTAACAGCGCCCGCGCAGTGGCTACTGACGGGGGAGAACGGTCAACTAGGAGTGCTACCCGAAATCCATCTTCAGCTAGAGAGAGAGCAACGGAGTGGGAAGTAAGGAGACTGCTAGAGAGAACCAGGCCCAAACGGGCGGCAGATCCCGAAGCGGAGATAGATCCAGCTTTCTTTTGCTAAACCTGCCGGTGTGGGGCTCTCAAAGCCCACGCCACAACACCACAAAAAGCCGCAGCCACGTAGCCACAGTTAGGGCCCATAGCTCACAGGAGGCAAGAAGCTGGAGTGATCTGGCCCAGGCAACAAGCACACGGCAAACGAAGGGGAGTGAGGCTTCAGCAACTTCCCTGGGTGACCCCCATAGGGACTAAAAGTCGGGGTCACCCCAAACCAAAAAGGGCTAAGGAAGGCGAGTTAGTAGTCACCCTCACAAGTCAGCCTGAAGGACACCTGGTTCCCGCCTGGTTCATCCCAGCTACGCCCGGGTTACTCACCCTGCCACCTGAAGTGAGTAAAAACCCTGAAAGACATTCTGCCTGTGTGGAGTTATTCTGCGCCTTGTGGTACTACGCACCTACACAGGGCCCTGGGGCTTGCCTCACTCTCAGGAGGCTATTCCAACTAACTGCACTCACCATCAGCCCCAGGCGTCCCTCAACCTGCAGTGGCGGTCCCTACTGGCCGCAATACTGAGAGTGGCGTCACGACAAGAAGAAGATCTCCTACCTGTGACCAGATCCAGCTGAGTGGAGTCCCTGAAGGTAATGCACCGACACAACACCTGTGGGGCTTCACATCTGGCGTCACGAACAGGATAAGGACTAGACCTGTTCAGACAGGTGACCATGTGCCTGGGCGGTCCGCTTGGAAAATTGGAAGCGCCGCCATATTGCCACCATGAAAAGCGCGCTGAAAAACAACAGCAGCCCGCGCTGGAAGAAGTTACCGCCCACGAAGAGGTGTGGCTACCCAGAGATCCCCTGCAGAGTTCTGACCTTGCCAGCTATGAGAGTGGAAGCGTCCAGAGACGTCGGGACAGAAAGGGAGCCACAAGCCTGCTGCTGGGAGAGGAGCTGCTGAAAGAGGCAGAGCAGAAACTGAACAGCTTGCTATCAGAGGCAACGGCGAGTCCACAGCTGGAGAGTCGTGCAGAAGAGGGCGCAGAAGAAATGGCGTCTGACCGCAGAAACCCAGAACCGGGCTCCGCTGCCTGGTGGTATCGGGAGCTGGCCCAGTTCTGCGACCGACTGGAGACCCGGGTTGTGGAGCAGATCCGGGAAGAACGAATGGAAATGCTGGAGATGACCGCGGCGGTTCGGGCCTATGAAAGGAGAGCCGCGCGCCGAGTGCCAGACAGGACGGCGATGACGCAGACCCCGATGCTGCCACCGGTGGGTGAGTCGAGTGATGCCCCGGCCAGCGCAAGTGCCCCGACCCCTGCTGCCACGCCCGCGGTCCCCGAAGAGGCGTCCGGTGCGGCGACGCTGAAGCAGGCCGCAGCCACGCCAGGTGCGGCCTTCAAAGCCTCGGCCGCCGCAGCGATGCCCTGCTCGGCCCACCAAGACCCGGTCCCTGCAGCGACGCCCAGCCCAGCCTGCACCGATTCCATCGCGACAGCGACGCCGATCCAGGCCGCCGCCAAACAGGGCGCGGCCCGCCAAGACCAGGCCGCCGCCATGCCGGGCGCGGCCCGCCAAGACCAGGCCGCCGCCATACAGGGCGCGGCCCGCAAAGAGATTGCATCACCATTTACCCCGGCCTGCAAGGCCAGAGCAGACACCGCTCCCCAGTCCAAAGAGGTCCCTGCTAGGAAGTCCCTGATAGGAGAGGACCCCGAATACTGGAAGCTGAAGGCTGACCTAGAGGCCCAGTTCCCACAAGAGATGGTGGATCGGTATCTGCTCCCTCCGCACACCCCCAAGAGGGTTCCGGCAACCCCTGCAGCAACCACGCCAAAGAGTCCCCCGCCTGGGCCTGCTGAAGAAAGCCCATCCCCAGCACTGCCACCAAAGGAGTGCCAAGAAGAACTAAGGGGGAGAGGAGGCCA
Source organism: Anomaloglossus baeobatrachus (assembly GCF_048569485.1). Classification (NCBI taxonomy): domain Eukaryota; kingdom Metazoa; phylum Chordata; class Amphibia; order Anura; family Aromobatidae; genus Anomaloglossus; species Anomaloglossus baeobatrachus. Next base: position 214,481,198 of record NC_134360.1, on the reverse strand, counting down.
AGAAAGCAACAGGTGCCGCAGCCCTACAGGCCCAAGCCCTGGTGAAATGGAGGAGTAAAGTAAAGAAAGAAGTTATCAGTTAAAGTTTTGAAAAAGTTTGTTTTGCAACGTTCTCAAGTTCAAGTAATGTGCCCACAAAAACTATTGTGAGAAATAAACCTTAAGGCTATGAACTGGCTATAGCCACAAACTCTCGCAGTGTAAATAGTTACACCAAAAGGGCACCACCACCACCAGAGTCAGCCTGTTTAGGGGCTTGGCTCGTCTGCAACCAGGAGGAGCCCGTCCGTATATAGGGCCTTGGCTCACCTGCGACCAGAGAGCATGCCTGTTTATGGGGCCTGGCTCTCCACCACAAAGAGGGTACCTGGTCAGCACCAACTGTGGAGGCCGCCTCTGCATCCTGCCAGAAGAGGCTGAAGGCGCGGATCCACCAGGCCAGGTATACCCTGAAACCACCAGCCCATGTAAGCCGCCTCTACATCCTGCCAGAAGTGGCTGAAGCCGCGGCCAACGTGAAAGGGTTTTGGGTGGGTTAACGGACTTGTGGGTGGAGGGTGGTGATGTATGGTACCTGGTGCTTTTAAATGTTTTACATGTTTTAATGTTTTATGCATTTTAAAATGTTGTCTTGCAGCCCGAGGACGTGCTGGTGATAACTAAGGGGGAATGTGGCGCCCCTGACCTGGTCAGGCACCACTGAGTACTGCACCCATGCTGGGGACAGTACAATACAGGTAATCCAGAAGGCTGACAGGGGTGTGGTACACAGGCGCATAGTGATCAGGTCTCACACATGTACCCATGAGAGGACCCCTGGGGATCCCAGGAGGGGGAAAAGCCTTGACCTTCACTGGAATAGTGGAGGGGGCCAAAAGCCTCCATCTCCTCTCAAGGGGTGTGGTAAGAGAATCTGGTTGCTAGGTGGCGTAGGCAAGAACAGGAGAGGAGGGGCAGTGAGTCAGTTAGAGCAGAACTCCATAGGGCTCAGTGAGGAGCAGACCTGTGGGGCTGTTGCTGTCTAACAGCGCCCGCGCAGTGGCTACTGACGGGGGAGAACGGTCAACTAGGAGTGCTACCCGAAATCCATCTTCAGCTAGAGAGAGAGCAACGGAGTGGGAAGTAAGGAGACTGCTAGAGAGAACCAGGCCCAAACGGGCGGCAGATCCCGAAGCGGAGATAGATCCAGCTTTCTTTTGCTAAACCTGCCGGTGTGGGGCTCTCAAAGCCCACGCCACAACACCACAAAAAGCCGCAGCCACGTAGCCACAGTTAGGGCCCATAGCTCACAGGAGGCAAGAAGCTGGAGTGATCTGGCCCAGGCAACAAGCACACGGCAAACGAAGGGGAGTGAGGCTTCAGCAACTTCCCTGGGTGACCCCCATAGGGACTAAAAGTCGGGGTCACCCCAAACCAAAAAAGGGCTAAGGAAGGCGAGTTAGTAGTCACCCTCACAAGTCAGCCTGAAGGACACCTGGTTCCCGCCTGGTTCATCCCAGCTACGCCCGGGTTACTCACCCTGCCACCTGAAGTGAGTAAAAACCCTGAAAGACATTCTGCCTGTGTGGAGTTATTCTGCGCCTTGTGGTACTACGCACCTACACAGGGCCCTGGGGCTTGCCTCACTCTCAGGAGGCTATTCCAACTAACTGCACTCACCATCAGCCCCAGGCGTCCCTCAACCTGCAGTGGCGGTCCCTACTGGCCGCAATACTGAGAGTGGCGTCACGACAAGAAGAAGATCTCCTACCTGTGACCAGATCCAGCTGAGTGGAGTCCCTGAAGGTAATGCACCGACACAACACCTGTGGGGCTTCACATTATCATTTTCCGAGACCAGGAGTGTTCTCATTTTTCTTCATCTGAGGCTCAGTGGTGGCTTATTTTTTGCATCCTTAGCTAACGTTTTTACTGATACCATTTTGTGTAGATGCAATGTTTTGATCGCCTCTGCATTTTACTGCAATGTTGCGGCGACCAAAAACCAGGTATTCTGGCATTTTGTTGTTTTTTTTCTAGGTACATTTTTTACTGATTTGATTAATTTATTTTATATATTGATAGATCGGGCATTTCTGAATAAATGTGTTTTTTTTTTCTTATTGTTTTATTTTCAATGGGGCAAAAGGGGGTGATTTGAACTTTTATGTTTTATTTTCAAGTTTTTAAGTTTTTTTTCCACTTTTTATTAATTTTTCTAGGGGACTTGAAACTGACACTGTCCGATTGCTTCTGCTGTTCAGAGCGATGCTTCAGCATCCCTCTGAACAGCAGAAATGCTGATGATCTGTGAATGCCAATGCTCAGCCAGTGTTCACAGGAACTACATCATGATAGTGACAGGGGTCATCAGATGAACCCTGGCTGTCATGAAAAACTATCAACACCCCATGATTGTGTGTCGCCAGGGGTTAAGGGGATACCCAGAACCGGGCCAAGGGGTCGCTTCTGGAAAGGGGATCACGGTGTCGTGACCCGGTCTGTGCTCCCTGGTTCCACAATAAAAAGGGGGGTTATGTTCGTGACGCCACCCGTGGAATGTGATCAGAGATGACCACCGCTGCTGCAGAACCTCCGGGGTGATGGAAGGCAGCTTGAGATGGGACGGCTCCCCACGGGTAGAGCCTTTTCCCCGGGGCAGTGTGTTAGTCTATAGGGGGAGTGCAGGACACGAGCACAATAAACAGGCAGACTCATGGTTTTGCAGTTTCTTTGTCCTTTACTGATGATGGTATTCAGCAGAGTACTGTCCACGGAGTCTGTGAGGGGTTCAGGGCTTCTCCCACCCAGCCGGGCCGTTTTGGCTTCCTTGTCTGCACTGTGTGTCTGTGGCCCTGCTGCTGTGTGAACTATGCAGCCGGCTCTGCTCTGCTCCTAGGTACCGACCTGACAGGCAACTCGAGTCCTTCCTAGTATGTTCCTGAACTCTGCGTTTGTTGCTTGTGTCTGTGGTACAGGTGAAAGGTCTGGAATCTTCACTTCTCTGGTGTTAACTGTACAGTATGTAACCTGCAGTCTCGGATCCAGCATCCGTTCTGTGTGCTCCACTGGTATGAGCTCAGCAATGCTCTGCCTCCCAGGAATGTTCCTCTGTGTACGTACGCTTTCTCCTTTCCTCAGACCCTCAGCTAGGCCTGGAATTGGTCAGTGGATCCTGAGGTGAGCTAAAGCCAGCTTCCAACCTGCAGAAATCCTTTCTCCTCAGTCTCTGCACTCAACTCACAAACTGAAACTACCGACCATTTCCTCCTTCCCACCAGAATATACAGGGAAGCATCTTGGTCTCCCCCTTCTGGCCAGGAGGTCTTGGTGTTGTGTGTGGGGAGTTAACCCTTTGTGTTGTTACTGTGGCAACCCTGGGGTGCCACATTCCCCCTTAGTGAAGAACAGTACTCCAGGACTGTGAAACAAACAAACAAGTTATCACAACAATTATATATATATATATATACAAAGTCTCAAAAGGAAAAAATACAAAAACCTTAAAGCTCAAAAAGAGTCCAAAATGTTCAAAAATATGTAAGTGTTCATACAGGATAGTCTCTGTAGGTACTGGGCTTTTGGTCTTAATGTTGCAATTAGATAAACATTTAAACAACCAAACGCTTCTTACAGGTGTCTCTACTCTGGTCGTAAGTGCAGTAGGCCTCACGGCCCTCGGGCCACCAACAATGTGATCAAGTTGTAACTCTCCGTGCTGCCACCTTACACCACTCTTCTCTCACCTTTTCTGTACACTAAACTGTTACGGTTTTTCATATAAATATTATAACATATGTACATTTTATATGCAATTCCACATTAGTCTTTATATCTTGCTGGTATCTGACCCTGAGTACTACGCTGTGACCTGCGTACTGCTGGTGTACTGGGTGTACTTAGCATAATGGTGTGAGTGGAAGTGTACCTATTTGGTGTTTCTGGTACTTGTGAGGATGGGGGGCTGACTGTAGGACTGGCAAGCTCACTGGGACCAGGAATCTGTTCTTCCTCTACGGTTTCGACTTCCAGTACTTCTTGTCTTGAGACTTCTTGTGGTACGAGTTCTGATGCGGGTTCCGCCACTTGAGGGAAGGCGATCATTGGGACTACTACTGCTCCATAGTAATTTGGCCATGTTTTTGGGAAATCTCCTAAGACTGTATGGAACACGTCTTCTTCCTCCTTGACAGATTGTACTTGTATGGGTAAGGTGACTTCTGGTGTCTTCAGGGTTTCAGGACACGGTTTGAGTTGATCTCTTGACACGACAGCTGATGTCCTTCCTTCATCCTTACTGATGAGACACACTTTAGGATTATCCATACTGGATGGTAAGACTGTATATGGGGTGGTTTCCCACTGATTATCCAATTTGTTTGTGCGCCGTTTCCTCTTGAGAACTTGGTCACCAGGTTGCAATGGGGTTGCTAGAGCATGCTGGTTGAAGGTTCTCTCCTGTCTTCCCCTAGCTTGTTGGAGACTTTTCTCTACGCACTCTTGTACTTGGCGATACTGCTGCTGACGTAGGGTATCCCAATTGGATTCTTGAACTTCCGCATCTGGCTTCAGAATTCCCATATCTAAATCAATTGGCAGTATACCGGGCCTTGCACGCGTAAGCGGGGATGCAGTTTGTAGAACTCACCGGGACATGATTGTACAAGTCCACCAAGTCTGGCAATTTCTCTGGCCATTGATTTCTTTCTGACTCTGGTAAGGTCTTCAACAGGTCAATCACAATATGGTTCATCTTCTCACATAAGCCATTTGTTTGGGGATGGTATGCTGTTGTGCGAATCTTTTTACAGCCATACATGTTGCAGAATTCTTGGAAGATCTGTGATTCGAAAGCTGGACCTTGATCTGCAAGGACTTGTTCTGGGTAACCATGGGGTCTGCAAAAGTACGTCTGGAATGCTTTAGCTGCTGTTCTAGCTGTAAGGTCTTTCACGGGTACCACCACTAAGAAGCGTGAGTAATGGTCCACGATGGTTAAGGCATAGACATAGCCGGACCGGCTTGGTGACAACTTGACGTGGTCTAATGCGACTAGCTCGAGTGGTTGCTTGGTTACTATGGACTGGAGTGGAGCTCTCTGGTTCTGTTGATCCTTTCTTCTGAGGTTGCACGGTCCGCATTTTCTACACCAATCTTCAATTGATTTTCTCATGCCAACCCAGTAGAATCTTTCTCTTAAGAGCACTTCCAACTTTTTCCAACCAAAATGACCAGCACCGTCGTGGTAAGCTTCCAGAACCATCTTGACGTCTCTCTTGGGCACGATGATCTGCCAGACCAACTCATGTGTTTTTGGATTGGTGTTCCTTCTACAGAGCTTCCCTTGGTACAGGAACAATTTACCTCTCTCTTTCCAGAGATGTTGTGTCTCAGCTGGGGCATTCTGATTAGGGTAAGCACCTTGTTGTGTAAGTAGTTCTTTCACTAGCTTCACAGCTGGATCACTGTCTTGTGTTTCAGCCCATCCGTGGTATGCTAATGGGTTGAGAGTTGCCTGCTGTTGTTTTTGGTAGACACTCGGTTGATACTTTCCCACCTTAGGACGGTGAAAGGCCGGCAGCTCAATTTCTTCCAGTCCCTCCGGTTCCTCTTCCACGTTCCCCGAGTGTGGCATCCGGGATAAGGCATCTGCATTCCCATTCTTGTGGCCTGCCCTGTACTTGATGACAAAGTTGTAGTTTGACAGTCGGGCTATCCATCGCTGTTCCAGCGCACCTAATTTTGCAGAGTCCAGGTGGGTCAACGGATTGTTGTCAGTAAAGATGGTAAATTCTGCAGCTGCCAGGTAGTGTTTGAAACGCTCTGTTACAGCCCAAACTACTGCCAGTAGTTCTAACTTGAAGGAGCTGTAATTCTCTGGGTTTCTTTCTGTAGGCCGGAGCTTCCTGCTTGCAAAGGCAATAACTTTCTCCTTGCCTTCCTGCTTTTGAGACAATACTGCTCCCAGTCCTACGTTGCTGGCATCCGTGTACAAAATGAAGGGTTGATGGTAATCTGGATATGCCAGGATCTCTTCTCCTGTCAGTGCCCACTTCAACTTCTTAAAGGACTCTTCTCTCTCATCACTCAACTGGAAAGGAGGATTTCGGGCTGCAGACTTCTTTGAATGTCCTACCAGGATGTCTTGTAGGGGAGCTGCTAGCTTCGTGAACCCTTTTATAAATCTTCTATAGTAGCCCACCAGTCCCAGGAATTGCCTCACCTCTTTCACGCTGGTGGGTCTCGGCCAATCTCTTATCACAATAACTTTTTCAGGATCTGGTGCTACCCCTTCTGAGCTCACGACATGTCCCAGGTACTGTACCCTTGGCTTTAGAAGGTGACACTTGGATGGCTTGATTTTCATGCCGTATCCGGATAAGGCTTCAAACACTTCTGCCAGGTCTTGTAGATGCTGTTCATAGGTCTTGGAATAGACTATGACGTCATCCAGGTACAGGAGGACAGTTTCAAAGTTCTTATGTCCTAGGCAGCACTCCATCAGTCGCTGGAAGGTTCCAGGTGCGTTGCAGAGTCCAAACGGCATACAATTGAACTCACAGAGGCCCATCGGCGTGGTGAACGCTGTCTTCTCCTTATCAGCCTCTGCCACAGGAACTTGCCAATACCCACTAGTCAGATCTAGGGTGGAAAAGTAAGTAGTGGATTTTAATGCAGCCAATGACTCTTCTATCCTAGGTAATGGGTATGCATCCTTGTGTGTAATGCGGTTGATCCGTCTGTAGTCTACGCACATCCTCATGGTCCCATCTTTTTTCTTAACTAGCACTAGTGGGGCTGCCCAGGGGCTACAACTGTCTCTTATTACCCCTGCTTCTTTCATTCCTTTGAGCATGTCTTTGGCGCATTGGTAGTGAGCCGGTGGTACTGGTCTATACCTCTCCTTTATGGGTTGATGGTTACCTGTGGGTATAGTGTGCTCTACCCCTTTGATCTGCCCAAAGTCTAATGGGTGTTTGCTGAATATTTGTTCATATTCATTCACTACCCTGTATACTCCATGCTTTTGATGGGAGGGTGTAGAATCGGTACCTACATGTAGCTTTTGGCACCAATCCTCCAGCTTTCCCTCTGAGCCATTGTCCTCCGCCTGATTTGACGGCTTCAAGGGCTCAACGGTGGTGATGGCGTTGTTATCAACCGTATATAGCTTAGCCATGGTAGCATACTTAGATAGGGTGACCTCATCTTCCCCACAATTTAGAAGGCGTATTGGCACTCTCCCCCTGTGTACCTCAACTATTCCTCTGGCCGTCAGTACAGTGGGCCTACTGTCTGAGTACACGGGTTCTACCAGGGCCTGATAGTCTCGCCCTCTGATGCCTATTGCGGCTCTACACCAGACCAGCATTTCAGTTTTGGGAGGAATTACAATAGGTATTGGGTCACTTACCCTTGCACTGCCAATTTCACCTCCTGACATTTCTACCTGCTGCTTCAGCATCAAGGCTTTAATTTCCTTCTGCAGGAGTCTCTGTTGCCCAGGTTTGGCAGTCTCGACGATCTGCTGCAAGACAGTAATTACCTCTGCAAAACAATTTTCAATTACATTCATTCCTAGCAGCATAGTTGGTTCACGTTCTCGTCGGTCAACATCAACAATGATAATACCCTGATTCTGCAATTCTACTCTCCCAATCTTAATGCTCATTGCTCTGAAACCAACCTGTGGTACTAATTCACCATTGCTAGCCCATATATTCAATGCAACATTAGATGGACCACTGCTAACGTCTGAATCAGCCCAGACCCTCTTATAAAGGACATGCGGAATTGATGTTATTTGGGAACCAGTGTCCAGCAAGGCGTTGAGCGGAATGCCATCCAGCACGATGGGAATGACTGGACGTCCTCCCACATACTTGTCGTGCCAGGGTGAGGGACCTTGAGAGTTCATTCCTGAGGAGCGGCCCGCCTCCCCAGGGGATCCCCATTTAAAGCACATTCACGGGCAAAGTGACCTGGCTCCTTGCAACGGCGGCAAATGGGCTGTCCATCCGGCTGGTAGCGGTCGCTGGGTCGTCCTCTCGTCGCTTGGTATCTCCTAGGCCTCATCCACGGGACATCCTCCTTGCTGGTCGCCAGCTCAATCTTGGGTGCAGACTTGGATCCACGCAGCTCCTGGACGATTCTAGCCATGGAAGCAACAGTGTCTGTCAGGGCATCAAGCCTTTGATGGAGAGCCTCATTAGTGATGGGCTCCAGGTGGTTAGCAGCAGCCGCTGACATGGCCGATGTCACTGGCACTACTGGCTGCTGGGGTGCCACTGTAAGGTGTTGAACAGAGCCTATATCCTGCGGCTCCTCCACCTGCTGGAGGCGGATGGCTCTATCCTTTAGCTGGGCAAATGTTAGTCCTGGATCCTGGATCACCATCATGCTCAGTTGTCCGCGGTGGGAAGGGGATGAGAGTCCATCCAGGAATTGGTCTATCAGCAGCTTATCTGCTCCAGGGGCTAAGGCAGGTTCTGCTAATTTAAGTGCTCTGAGCGCCTCCTGCAAGTTTAAGGCAAAGTCTCTTGCGCTCTCTCTAGGTTTTTGAGAGAGACAAAAGCCTGGGACACTTTTCTGAGTTTTCGTTCGGGTCGCAGCACCGAGCGCACCTCCTCTGCAAGCGGTAGGCGGAGTCTTAGTTTAGGCGCGATGTTTTCCCACGCGTAGCAGGTAATGGCGTGATTAAAGATGGCGCCTGGAAAATTTTACCAATGATGTTTTTGGATTTTTCCAGGTATCTTTGCAAAGTTTAAAGTCCGTTCTTTGTTGCAACAATTCACAGTGCAAGTCTTTTATGCGATGCAATAAGTCTTTACAGGCACACGTCACCCGGGTTGCAGCCGGGTCCAGTCCGTATCCTGTTCGTGACGCCAAAGTTGTGTCGCCAGAGGTTAAGGGGATACCCAGAACCGGGCCAAGGGGTCGCTTCTGGAAAGGGGATCACGGTGTCGTGACCCGGTCTGTGCTCCCTGGTTCTACAATAAAAAGGGGGGTTATGTTCGTGACGCCACCCGTGGAATGTGATCAAAGATGACCACTGCTGCTGCAGAACCTCCGGGGTGATGGAAGGCAGCTTGAGATGGGACGGCTCCCCACGGGTAGAGCCTTTTCCCCGGGGCAGTGTGTTAGTCTATAGGGGGAGCGCAGGACACGAGCACAATAAACAGGCAGACTCACGGTTTTGCAGTTTCTTTGTCCTTTACTGATGATGGTATTCAGCAGAGTACTGTCCACGGAGTCTGTGAGGGGTTCAGGGCTTCTCCCACCCAGCCGGGCCGTTTTGGCTTCCTTGTCTGCACTGTGTGTCTGTGGCCCTGCTGCTGTGTGAACTATGCAGCCGGCTCTGTTCTGCTCCTAGGTACCGACCTGACAGGCAACTCGAGTCCTTCCTAGTATGTTCCTGAACTCTGCGTTTGTTGCTTGTGTCTGTGGTACAGGTGAAAAGTCTGGAATCTTCACTTCTCTGGTGTTAACTGTACAGTATGTAACCTGCAGTCTCGGATCCAGCATCCGTTCTGTGTGCTCCACTGGTATGAGCTCAGCAATGCTCTGCCTCCCAGAAATGTTCCTCTGTGTACTCTTTCTCCTTTCCTCAGGCCCTCAGCTAGGCCTGGAATTGGTCAGTGGATCCTGAGGTGAGCTAAAGCCAGCTTCCAACCTGCAGAGATCCTTTCTCCTCAGTCTCTGCACTCAACTCACAAACTGAAACCATTTCCTCCTTCCCACCAGAATATAAAGGGAAGCATCTTGGTCTCCCCCTTCTGGCCAGGAGGTCTTGGTGTTGTGTGTGGGGCGTTAACCCTTTGTGTTGTTACTGTGGCAACCCTGGGGTGCCACAATTGCATCATGGCTACCAATGGGGGCGGGGAATGAAGCGTTCCTTGCCGGAGCACATTACATTCCGATGTCAGAGATTGTTAACAGGCTCAGGTGGATCGGAAATCCACCCAAGTCTGTTAGCTGCACATCTCAGCTGATCAAATCAGGCGACATGTGCAGGGAAACATGCGGGCTCGTTGCATGAGTGCACATTAAAGGGACAGACATGGCCTTAGACCTACTGTTACATCCAAGATTGTGAAGGGGTTGAAGGAATTAAACACATAATACCACTAGAATTCAACCCCTCTTAGGGCAGGGTCAAAGGGCCAAAAGTTCTCTTCCGAGAGAATCGGAAGGATTATGTAAATGACACTACACTCAAACTCTGTTCTGAGTGTTCGCTTAGTGTGATGCCATTCGGATAAATAAATCAGACGGCAATGTGAAAAGATGGTGAACAAAATTTCTCCATCTTCTCCATTCCATGAGTCCTGGAAAGTGGTGTAATCCGAGTGCAGTCCAATCAACAGATCAATAGACTTGCATTGCCGAATATTTTGGATCAAACTTTTGCTTCTAGTGATTTTTTCCTCAGACAGGCCCTGTCCCGAGCAATAAATCTGCCGATAGACTAATGGCCACTTTACACACAGCGACATCGCTAGCGAGCGTACCCGCCCCCGTCGTTTGTTCGTCACGGGTAAATCGCTGCCCGTGGCGCACAACATCGCTAACACCCGTCACACATACTTACCTGCCTAGCGACGTCGCTGTGGCCAGCGAACCGTCTCCTTTCTAAAGGGGCGGTTCATGCGGCGTCACAGGGGTGTCACTAAGCGGCCGCCCAATAGAAGCGGAGGGGCGGAGATGAGCGGGACGTAACATCCCGCCCACCTCCTTCCTCATTGGCGGCTGCCGCAGATACGATGTTGTTCCTCGTTCCTGCGGTGTCACACATAGCGATGTTTGCTGCCTCAGGAACGACGAATAACATCGTACCTGCAGCATCAACGATAGTTGAGATTAGAACAACGTGTCAACGATCAACGATATGGTGACTATTTTTGATCGTTAACAGTCATTTCTGTGTTTCACACGCAACGACGTCGCTAACGAGGCCGGATGTGCGTCACGAATTCCGTGACCCCAACGACATCTCGTTAGCGATGTCATTGCGTGTAAAGTGGCCTTAACATTGATCCAAGCACGTTCCGATGTTTTTCACTTCGCATTCGGATGGAAATTACCCTTGTCTACCCTATCCTTGCAGCTTCGACACTCTCCTGCTTTCAGGAGACCACTCATTAGCGTAGATGTAAGATACAGAAATATTTTTTTTATACATTGATTCTGCTAAATTTCCTTTGCTATATAGATGCACTATTGCAGTATATTATCTGATTACATTTTATCACCTATTCGTGCTAATTAATGACATAACCCGAAAGGCTGTTGAGCCAGAAAATGTAAAGGTATCATCAGTATTCAGTGTTATCTTGTAATATTATCAGCATATTGCCTCCTCTTTCATCATAGACATCCTGCCCGCATATATCTTTAGCATACGGTACATATCGTATGTACTCTGCAATTATACTTTTCTATTTGTAATTTTCCTTCATCTGGTGATATCGAGACAATGAAAACAATTGTCAGGTGAGTTGCGATTTTACATTTCACAATTGCACCTTTCGGCAGTGATAGTACGCAGAATTCACTGTTCTTGTAAGGTCTCATTAAAGGGAACCTGTCAGATGCAATATGCAGCCATAGTCACCAGGAGTTCTGGGTGTATATTGCTAATCCCTGCCTAACTGTCCCTGTATACACTAGCATAGATAAAGAGATCTATAGAAAAAGTATTTCTAAAGATCCTTTATGATATGCTAATCAGCGCAGGGACTAGTCACAAGGATGTTAGTTCCTGCGCTCATTCCGACCTCTTAGAATGTTAGCTCGTCCACAGGGGTGTACTAACATGCTATTCAATGCCAGCATCACCAGTGGTGATGAGTGTACCTGTGTCCACTGTCACCACTGATCTGAATGCCCGGCAGTTCCGGTCATTTGCACTATGAAGCCAGGTGTACGCGTCCCGACTTCAAAGAGGTCTAGTGCACATGACCGGAAGTGCTGGAACTTCTGATCATGCGCACTGACCCTAAACTCGGCGTCTGAGGTGGTGACAATGGACACAGGTACGAGCGTCACTGTCGATCACAATGCAATGAATAGGATGTTAGTATGCCCCTGTGGGCGTGTTAACATGCTAGGAGGGCAGACTAGTGTGGGAACTAACACCCTTATGACTAGTCCCTGCGCTCATTAGCATATCATAAAGGATCTTTAGAAATACTTTTTCTATAGATCTCTTTATCTATGCTACTAGATACAGGGACGGTTAGGCAGGATTATCACTATGCACCCAGGACTGCTCATATTGCACCTGACAGGTTCCCTTTGAGGACATTTAGATGGTATTTTGGTAGTTTACCTAAGGTTTATCCTAAATCTCTACTAAATGATTTTATTTTCTAACATGGATCAGGAAATTCTATGGATTTTAAGAAATAACATTAGCCTTAAAAGGGTTGTTCATTTTCATAAATTTATAAATAAAAAGCAACCTTTCTGATATCTGCTGATTGTGATGATGCTGTGGTGGTCCCTGGCATTCTCTATTTAAAAGCTGCCAGGATGTTACCGCTGCAGCCAACCACTGACTTCCAAAGTCACGCCCTGAACTTACTACACCATGTGTTCTTGTGCTGTGGAGTGATGTTTGCCATGCAGCCAATTAGCAAAGACCCCACGGACACGCCAGATCATTGGTGCAGAACAGAAGAGGTTAAAGCGGGCTTTACACGCTGCGACATCGCTACAGCGATCTCGTTGGTGGTCACGGAATTTGTGACGCACATCCGGTCGCTTTAGCGATGCCGTTGTGTGTGACACCTATGAGCGATTTTGCATTGTCGCAAAAACGTGCAAAATCGCTCATTGGCGACATGGGGGTCCATTCTCAAATATCGTTACTGCAGCAGTAACAATGTAGTTTGTCGCTCCTGCGGCAGCACACATCGCTCCGTGTGACACCGCAGGAACGAGGAAGCTCTCCTTACCTGCCTCCCGCCCGCAATGCGGAAGGAAGGAGGTGGGCGGGATGTTCATCCCGCTCATCTCTGCCCCTCCGCTTCTATTGGGCGGCGGTTCAGTGAGGCTGCTGTGACGTTGCTGTGATGCTGAACGAACCGCCCCCTTAGAAAGGAGGCGGTTCGCCGGTCACAGCGACGTCGCAGGGAAGGTAAGTAGTGTGATGGGTCCGGGCGATGTTGTGCGACACGGGCAGAGATTTGCTCGTGTCGCACAACCGATGGGGGCGGGTACACACGATGGCGATATCGGTACCGATATCGCAGTGTGTAAAGCGGCCTTTAGGCTATGTGCGCATGTGTTTTTGTGCATTTTGCTGCGTTTTGCTGCGTTTTTTACTGCATTTTTCTCCATTCAATAGGTGAAAAACGCAAAAAGAATTGACATGTTGCATCTTTGTGGTCACCACAAAAATGCAACTAAAAAAACTGTACTGTGCGGACAGCAAAAATAAAATCTCATAGACTTTGCGGGGGAAGAAGATTCATGTAGTTTTTAGAGCAAAAACGCGCAAAAACGTGGCAAAAACCGCAGCGTGCGCACATAGCCTAATTTTGCTTTGATACTTATTTTATAGCTCTTTTCTAGGCTTCAGAAACTGGACAAACCCTTTAATTGACATGATTAACACAGTATCTCAGAGGTAACCTTGAGTTCAGTGCCTCGAGAGCTTTCATTTTTCTCATAATTACTTTATGGCTTCCAATATATTTGTAATTCACATTTGAGTGTAGACATCGTTTATTTCTTTGGTGATTATATAATTCTCCAATTATGTTGTTGAGTAAATAATAAAACAGCTGAATGTTAAATAAACTCCTATGAAGATAAAAAATAAATAAATTGGGTCACTAGAATTTGCTAGTAAATAACAAGTTTCTCCTCAAAGACTAATGATACATACAAATTAGCTCAACTTTTTTCATTTATAATTATTGATCCTGGTTTTCAAATTTCTGATTATTCCTTCTCTTCTTGCTCTCCCAAACACTATCCTGCAGTATTGTTTCAATCTGTAGTTCATACTCCTTTAGAAGCTGCTTTCAACTGCTGCTCAGCGCTTACAGAGAGACAAGTCTACTAATAGGCATGTGTTTATTTAAAAATATTTTATCTATTTATATATCTATTTATTTTGCATGACCACAAAGAAACCTTACATTTTAAATTGTGCTCACTATTTTGTAGAAATTGTTTTTATATATTGGATGAACATTGGTGATGCTGAAAACAGTGATTGGTGACTTTTTTGTGTTTTTTAATTTTGTTTTATTTATCTCCCTGCTCTCCCAAACACTATGCTGCAGTATTGTTTCAATCTGTAGTTCATACTCTTTTAGAAGCTGCTTTCAACTGCTGCTTAGTGCTTACAGAACGACAAGTCTACTTATAGGTATGTGTTTATTTAAAAATACTTTATATATATATATATATATATATATATATATATATATATATATATATATATTTATATATTTATGTTGCATGACCACAAAGAACCTTTATATTTTATATTGTGCTCGCTATGCTGTAAAAATTGTTGTTTAATTTTGTTTTATTTATCTTGCAGATCTCCCAAACACTATGCTGCAGTATTGTTTCGATCTGTTGTTCATACTCTTTTAGAAGCTGCTTTCAACTGCTGCTCAGTGCTTACAGAGAGACATGTTTACTTATAGGTATGTGTTTATTTAAAAATATTTTTTTTATATATATATATATATATATATATATATATATATATATATATATATTTGTTTATTTTGCATGACCACAAAGAGCCCTTAAATTTTAAATTGTGCTCACTATTCTGTAGAAATTGTTGTTATATATTGGATGAACATGGGTGATGCTGAAAACAGTGATTGGTGACTTTTTGTGTTTTTTTTAATTTTGTTTTATTTATCTTGCTGCTCTCCCAAACACTATGCTGCAGTATTGTTTCAATCTGTAGTTCATACTCTTTTAGAAGCTGCTTTCAACTGCTGCTCAGTGCTTACAGAGAGACAAGTCTACTTATAGGTATGTGTTTATTTAAAAATATTTTATTTATTTATTTATTTTGCATGACCACAAAGAACCCTTAAATTTTAAATTGTGCTCACTATTCTGTAGAAATTGTTTTTATATATTGGATGAACATGGGTGATGCTGAAAACAGTGATTGGTGACTTTTTTCTGCTTTTTAATTTTCTTTTATTTATTTTTATTTATTTAGTTATTTATTTTTCCATTTATTTCACACATTATGATCCCTTAAAGTCATAAAAGACCTATTTCTGGCATTTCAATATTTAAATGTATTTTTCTATTACTGATTTGTGACTTTGGCCAGCAATTTAGCCTAAGTTACAGGTCAAATTCAGCTTCCGCTAGCCCTGCAGAGATAATCTGGGCCTGATAGGACCCAGAAGAAGCTTTTGCTCACTTATGGCACTCAGTGATCACATGATTTCTGGGCTCGGAGAAGGAAATGATGGAATTATAGTGTGTATATAGCCATCAGGAAGGCCAAGATGGCGATTATGGGGAGTGCCACCATCTTTGACAGCCTGCAGTTGCAAAATTTTGTTCAGCTGATTATTCTGAAATTATATGCTAAAAAACCCTCTCAATAGTAATATGCAGATTGATCAGACATTTAAAGTTTATGGGGTTGTGTTTTAATGATGATCAATGTTAAGATCTCAGCTTGTCAGTGAATACAGGGACATACATGATATGACGACCCATTTCGATGTAGATCCATTGTGTTGGTCAGCTAATCGCTGTAAATATGCCTCTCGTCAAACTTGCAACAACAAAAAAAAACATATTTTAATACGGAAAGCCATGTGCAGTCATGCTTTCTATTGCATTCAATGAATGGCTGCCCATGTATAATATGGATTGCTTCAGTTTTCTATAACAGGTGCAGCTCTATGTTCTATTTTTTTGAGTGGGTCCATCAGAGATCGCTTTAATAGGGGATTTAGACTAAGAAAAAAAACACTTACCGTATTTTCCGGTGTGTAAGATGACTTTTTAACCCCTAAAAATCTTCTCAATAGTCAGGGGTCATCTTATACAGCGGTGCACGGTGCCGTCATGACTTTACTGTAGTTGTTTACAAACAAGATATTCAAGAAAAGATATTCTCACCTCTCCTCTGTTCCCGCGGTGCCTCCAGCTGTTTCTTGTAGTCCGCAGGCACACTGACTCCTCCGTGATAGCATCCGGTGTACGGAGCGGTCGCTGCGGGATTTCATCATGGCTTTACTGCAGTTGAATGCTTTACAGCACAGTGACTATATTCTGCAGCGACCGGTCCGGACACTGGACACTATCACGGAGGAGTCTGTGTGCCTGCGGACTACAAGAAACAGCTGGAGGCACCGCGGGAACGGAGGACAGGTGAGAATATATTTTATTATTTGTAAACAACGGCATAATAGCAGACAGAAGAGAAGCAGCAGGAGGGCATTACTATACAATGGGTCCATTACTGCCGGGCACATTACTAAGCAATGGGGACATTACAGCAGGGGGCATTACTAAACAATGGGGACATTACAGAAGGGGACATTACTAAACAATGGGCACATTA
Source organism: Anomaloglossus baeobatrachus (assembly GCF_048569485.1). Lineage (NCBI taxonomy): Eukaryota > Metazoa > Chordata > Amphibia > Anura > Aromobatidae > Anomaloglossus > Anomaloglossus baeobatrachus. The sequence continues at coordinate 214,464,643 of NC_134360.1, read as the reverse complement.
CAGCAGGGGGCATTACTAAACAATGGGCACATTACTCGGGTCAACTTATACTCGAGTATATACGATATATTCCAAACTCTTTATTTTAACTGGAAAAGTTGGGGGTCATCTTATATGCCCTGTCGTCTTATACGCCGGAAAATACAGTAATATTCTCACACATATGATAGTTTGTTAATTTTCTGTTATGTATACAACATACCTCTACTAAATCTGTTCCTGCCCTTAACCACGGGCGTAATGATTGTGGCCACAAATGGTTGTGATTGTGACTGGACCCATGCTGGAAGGGGGCCCGCCGAACCACTGACTCTTTAAGCTGAATGCTCATTGCTGTGCAAAGACCTTCCAGGTTCCTGCACTGCTATACACACCAGCAGCCAATCACAGGCACCTGATGCTACTCACTGCCGACACATGGAAGGGATGTTTTGCACCTCCCTTTGTTTGCACATTGAATTAATTTGCCGACTATAGAAGAGGACACTGTGCATTGTTGGGGCGGGGTAAGGTGTGAAAAAATATATTGTAATCTTTTTTTCTACATATGCTGGAGAAGAGCTGCAGAACAGGGACATTATTACTGGAAGGGACCCAGAATGAAAAACATTATACTAGGATAAGAGACATTGTAAAGGATGGGAGCATTATACTATGAAGGAGCCTAGGGTAAAGGACATTATACAGGATGGGAGCATTACACCAGGAAGGGGCCCAGGATGAAACACATTATATAGGATGGGAGCATTATACCAGGAAGGGGCCCAGGATAAAGGACATTATAAGGATGGGAGCATTATACCAGGAAGGGACCCAGGGTGAGACACATTATACAGGATGGGAGCATTATACCAGGAACGGGCCCAGGATAAAGGACATTATACAGGATGGGAGCATTATACCAGGAAGGGACCCAGGATGAGACACATTATACAGAATGGGTGCATTATACCAGGAACGGGCCCAGGATAAAGGACATTATACAGGATGGGAGCATTATACCAGGAAGGGACCCAGGATAAAGGACATTATACAGGATGGGAGCATTATACCAGGAAGGGGCCCAGGATAAAGGACATTATTCAGGATGGGAGCATTATACCAGGAACGGGCCCAGGATAAAGGACATTATACAGGATGGGAGCATTATACCAGGAAGGGACCCAGGATGAGACACATTATACAGAATGGATGCATTATACCAGGAACGGGCCCAGGATAAAGGACATTATACAGGATGGGAGCATTATACCAGGAAGGGACCCAGGATGAGACACATTATACAGAATGGGTGCATTATACCAGGAACGGGCCCAGGATAAAGGACATTATTCAGGATGGGAGCATTATACCAGGAACGGGCCCAGGATAAAGGACATTATACAGGATGGGAGCATTATACCAGGAAGGGGCCCAGGACATTATACTAGCATGGGGACATTATACCAGGAAAGGGAGACATTATTCCATTAAGGGTCCCAGGATGGAGGACATTATACCAGGAAAGGGACATATTATACAAGGAAGGGTCACGGGATAGATGACATCATGTCAGGAAATGGGGATATTATAGTAGGAAAAGGTCCAGGATAAAGGGAATTATGCCATAATGGGGGAAATTATACTAGAATGGAAACATTATACCAGGAAAGGGAGACATTATACCAATATAAGTCCCAGGACGGAGGACATTATTCAAGGAAAGTGAAACATTATACCAGAAAGTAGCCCAGAATAAAATACATTATACCAGGGTGAGAACAGGTGACTTTACTGCAAGACTGCTGGACATGGCCATGACCCGCAATCCGACAGCCCGGACGTTGGGTCACCTGAGATTACACTGGAGGCTCTCCCGCTGCTCTCAGTGAAAGTGCTGTTGGATTGTCAGACTGCAGGAGACGGCCGTGACCCGCAATCCGACAGCCCGGACATTGGGTCACCTGAGATCACAGTGGAGGCTCTCCCGCTGCTCTCAGTGAAAGTGCTGTTGGATTGTCGGACTGCAGGAGACGGCCGTGACCCGCAATCCGGCAGCCCGGACGTTGGGTCACCTGAGATCACACTGGAGGCCACTTTGCTGCCCTCAGTGAAAGTGCTGTTGGATTGTTGGACTGCAGGACACGGCCATGACACGCAATCTGACAGTCCGACAGTGGCTTCAACTTTCACTGAGGGCAAGTGTTGATTGTTTTTAAATGAAGAAACTCGGTATAGTAGTCCTTTTATGCAAAGGATGACAAGGTTGTTCAGAAATATTCGCACTAGACCTGTCTACAGGATATGTGGGGTATTACATCTCCTTCTACTTTAACGGAACTGAGCTACAAAAACACACACAATCTATGGATGTGTGTGGTGCTGTTTTTGGAATCCTTGAAGACCATTACATATCAAAATTCCATAACACATGGAAAACTTACTATACACCAACCATAGAGAATTCCTAATATATCCCTGAACGAATTCCTAATCACAAGGACTTTTAAACCAATGCATTCTTTATCAGTCATAACGATTCTGTTCATGTTCTGGATCTATTAGATATTTCCAACTCCTGCTGAGTGGTAATCCTTTATTCTTGCTTTAGCATTTATGTTTCATATATCTGTTTGTCTTAATTCATTAAATTACCGGAAATTGTACAACTCTGTGTAAACTGTTGATATTATAAATTATTGCTTCTAATAATGGTTGTTTCCCTCAAAGCCTGTATGACTTTCCGATAACCCATCGGAATAATCAGGAGTCAGGTTGCCAAGGAAACATTACTAATTGAAACATATAGTTCTGTATTTCATAAAGGCTTGTGTCCGGATGAAACACTGATAAACCACAAGCTAGAAAGCTGCAAGTATTACACATTGATAAATGGAGAGCTCCACGCTTAAAAAAAAATGGGGGTTGTTATTTAAAGGGAACCTGTCAGCAGAATTTTCGCTATTAAACTAAAAGAATCCCCTTCTGCAGCTCATGGGTGGCATTCTAGAAAGGTTCATCTTGCTACTGGCCCCCCTTTCAGACCTACATAACTTTATAAAATATTACCTTTTGCTATGGTAATGAGGTTTGTTGGCTGTATTTTGTCTGTTATCCCCCTCCTGCCGCTGTTCACCATCCCCCAGTGTTCATTTACATAGATGAGGCCACCGCCCTCATCTTTCTCAGTGCTTCGGGAGTCTCGCGCATGCGCAATAGCACTATCGCGGGACTGAGCACTGTTTTCAAAACACGAGCGCCGGTGATGTTATTGCGCAGGCGTGAGATTATGGGCGGCGCTGTGAATGTCATCACCAGCGTCATCCAATTACCCATCCATAATCTCGTGCCCATGCTTTTACCTCTGCTTCTACTGTTATGCGCTTGCGCTGGCCATTGTTTATTTTTATCATCCCCGTTTACCTTTTTTTGAAAACAGTGCTCAGTCCCGCGATAGTGCCGCTGCGCATGCGCGAGAATTTCGGAGCACTGCGGAAGATGAGGGCGGCAGTTTCATCTATGTAAAGGAACACTGGCGGATGGCGAACAGCGGCAGGAGGGGGGATAACAGACTAAATACAGCCCGCCCCCGGGGCCAACAAGCCTCATTGCCATAGCAAAAGGTAATATTTTATAAAGTTGTTATGTAGGTCTGAAAGGGCGGCCAGTAGCAAGATGAACCTTTATAGAATGCAGCCCAGGAGCTGCAGAAGGGGATTCTTTTAGTTTAATAGCGAAAATTCTGGTGACAGGTTCCCTTTAAGCAAAATGTACGGCAGATTTGAAAGAGTGTTTGGAAGTAAAGATTTGCAAAATGTTTCTTAATTAATTGAATGTGTTACAAATTTCTCTAAAAATTCGGTTTCTGACCAATTCAAAATTTTGGAGATTCAATATAACAGAATCCATCAAAATAATGACAAGTTAGGCACCTTTCACACATCAGTTTTTTGCCATCAGTCACAATCCGTCAAATCCGTTTTTTTCTCATAGACTTGTATTAGCGACGGATTGCAACGGATGGCCTCCCGTTTCATCTGTCGTTCGACGGATCCGTCGAAAATTGTTTGTCTGTCAGACAGAGACAACGGACAAAGTAACGTTTTTTGTCTACGTAAAAAAAACGGACAGTGACGGATCCGTCGCCATCGGTTGTTTGGTAGAATGGAAGCCTATGGGCACAGGCACCGTTGCAATCTGTCATATAACGGAATCCGGAGTCGGATTCCATTTTTTTTAACTGAGCATGCTCAGATGGGGTGTAAAAACACTGTTGGGCTGAAAAACTGATGCAACGGATCCGTCACATCAGTTTTTCCGCAATCTGTGACGAATCTGTCGATCCATCGAGCCAACGGATTGTGACTGATATCAAAAAACTAATGAGTGAAAGGGGCCTAAGCCATTATTTTGCTGCCTTTTTTGGAGGATATTGGAAAGAGTTAAAAAAAAAAACAACCCAAAAATACTTTATATTCACTTACCCTTAAGCCAGCTTTACACTTTGCAATTTCGCATACGATATCGTATGCGATTTGCAACACCCCCATCGTATGTGCGGCACGTTCAATTTGTTGAACGTGCCGCACAAACGATTAACCCCCGTCACACATACTTACCTTCCATACGACCTCGATGTGGGCGGCGAACGTCCACTTCCTGGAGTGGGAGGGACGTTCGGCGTCACATCGAGCTGAGCGGAAACATCCCGCCCACCTCCTTCCTTCCGCATTACCGGCCGGGAGCCGCAGGACGCAGGTAAGATCTGTTCATCGTTCCCGGGGTGTCACACACTGCGATGTGTGGTATCTCGGGAACATTGAACAACCTGATGTTCAAGCCATGAGGAATGAACAACGTGCGTGCGATGAACGTTTTACCGTTCAATCGCAATCGCACGTACCTGTCACACACTGCAATGTACCTTACGATGCCGGATGTGCATCACTTACAACGTGACCCCGCCGACGCATCTTAAGATACATTGCAGCGTGTAAAGCCAGCTTAAAGTGAACCTGTCATCAGAAATTTAGCTATAAACCTAAAAGTTCCCCCCTCTGCAGCTCCTGGGCTGCATTCTAGGAAGCTTCCTATAGTTTTTGTGGCCCCTTTTATTCCAAAATAAATACTTTACAAACTTGTACGTTTTCGTATGCAAATTTCTTAAATCTTCCATGGGGGCGGGTTGCTTGATGTACGTTGCTGTCCTCCTGCCGATTTACGCCGCCCCTGAACGCTGAATTTCAAACCTCAGGACGCCGCCCCTGGGCGCCCGTGGTCCCACGCATGCGCTGTGCTACTGTAGCGGTGCCGTGCACTGTGTGCACATGTGACCGCTAGTGACGCTTTGCGCGGGCACGAGGTTATGGGCGGCGCTGTGAGTGTCATAAACAAGTGCCGCCCATAACCTCGTGACCGCACTTTCGCCTATTCCTCCAGCATTCTGCGCAAACGCTCGCTGGCCAGATGACCGGACGTCACCTCCTTCCCATCCTGCTCAGCAGCAGGAAATAGATGGGAGGAGCGGACGGAGCAGTCGGTGCCCGCGCAAAAGCGTCACCAGTGGTCACACGTGCACGCAGTGCACGGCACCGCTACAGTAGCACAGCGCATGCGCAGGACCACGGGCGCCCAGGGGCGGCGTCCTGAGGTTTGAAATTCAGCGTTCGGGGGTGGCGTAAATCGGCAGGAGGACAGCAACGTACATCAGGCAGCCCGCCCCCATGGAAGATTTAAGAAATTTGCATACGAAAAGGTACAAGTTTGTAAAGTATTTATTTTGGAATAAAAGGGGCCACAAAAACTATAGGAAGCTTCCTAGAATGCAGCCCAGGAGCTGCAGAGGGGGGAACTTTTAGGTTTATAGCTAAATTTCTGATGACAGGTTCCCTTTAAGTGCACCCCACACCTATTATCCTTTGGGACTTGGAGAGATCTTAGTGCACAGTTAATCTGTTTTTGTCAACTTTCAATTAGAAGTAATTTTTCTTTGAACCAAACCAAATCTGCTGTCCGAATTAAGCGATTTGGCTGGAAAGAAATTTTGGGAGGTTGGGTCATTTCTGATTGGGAAACCTCAAATCAGAAGAATACACAGAATTTTAATTAAAGAAGAATTTACAAGTTTAGAAGTATTCACAAGTTTGGAAGTTATCCCTATTTCCTACCAACAAGATTGGGGATAACTTCCAGATCACTAATAGTCCAACTGCTGGAGCCCCCACCGATACCGAGAACCAGGGAGCCTTCCGTGAATGGAGTGATCATGCGCATTATATCAATTTATTTTTTTTTTTTACATATCCTTTTTATACACATTTTATACTCCTGGATAAAAGCACACTTTTAAAGCTCAGACACATGTAAATTGCATTTTTGAAAGTTATTGATAACCACTCTAATAACTTCAATACTACCATCTTTCCCCAAAAATTAGACAAGGGTCTTATTTTTGCTCCGGGCTTATTTTCGGGGAATGTCTTATATTTTCCCATGAACAAGAATTCACATTTATTCTTTAACAAAAAAAAAAAATCAACATTTATTCAAATATAATCATGTCATCACATTCTGGAACATCAACTTTTTGTGTTTATCTCATTACTAGTTCAGATACACATTTTCTTATTTTTCTCATGGTGTATAGCCAGTCCTATAGTGGTTATATACCATATGTACAAAGGTTAACTTTCTGCTTAATTTTATTATTTTCTATGTTCTACTAACTTTAGCTCCAAAAGAAAGCAGACACCCCCTAAAAAAATTGCAATTACCAGACCCCAAACAATTAGAGTTGGCAAGTGAATGGGCTCTCACCTACAAATCTGCATCATTGTCACTTCCCCTTGTGTTCTACAGCGGTTGGCTCCTCCTGGTGACTGGAAGCAGCATCACTCACGTTGTGTGATACTGGTACCCGATCTGTTTGTGAGAAGTGCACTGCAATGCAGCTGGGACGGTGAGGGACCTAACAGCAATGCAGATCTCTGTGTGAGAGCCCATCCACTATTGGCACTTGTTAATTGTAATTGTTTGAGGTCTGGTGAGTGCCATTTCTTTTTTTTTTTTTTTTTTTTGGAGGGGGGGAGAGGTGTCTGCTTTCTTTTGGAGGTGTCTGCTTATTTGCTGAAGAGTCCTTTTGTAGTCTTTAACTTTTTTAGCTGCTTGGACACTTCCTTATGGAGCCGTAACTAGGGCTTATTTTTGGAGTAGGGCTTATATTTTAAGCATACTCAAAAAAACGCCCAAAATCCTACAAGAACTTATTTTCAGGGTAGGTCTTATTTTCAGGGAAACAGGGTATATATGCTTAGGAGAACGTAGTTTTTTCTGACACACAATTACATAATTTTGGATTAATATGCTCACTACATATTGATTTATACAATTAGAATTAAAATGTATAAAGTCTATACAAATGGGTGTGCTGTGAGCTCCTTGGGATGGCTACATCTAGTTGATGTGATATGGTCCTGACTAGCAAGATCAAAAGCTTTATATTAGTATATTTCAATTAAAAAGGTTATTGTGTGCACATCACTGCTTCATTCATATTGGGGACTTTGGGACCACTTTTCATGTGCTCATGTGGGTCCCACATAGCAAAAATATGGATTTTTCTAATATATTTCATTAATATCTTAGTTAATTCTTTCTGTACCAAATATTATACTGCAATACTACTTCAATGCTCAGTTCCTCAGGATAATTTAGAAGCTGTATTCAATTGCTGCTCAGCCAAAATCTGTACTTTTTTTACACAAAAATCAAAGAAAACTTAACTTTCTGAGTATGGAATAGAAGAACAGAGAGGCTCAGAGAGGAGAATTTCTCTAGTGTCATTGTAATTAGAGTATGGATCTTTGCTCAGCAGCAGTTCAAAGCATCTTCTAAAGGAACTTAAACTGTCTATGTGAAACAGCACTGTAGTATTTGAGAAAAATATGGAAATTAAGTACATTACATTGCAATTCCTGGCAAAAAACTAAATACAAAAAGTTTATTTACTTTTTAAGTGAGATTATCACTTGTTACAGATTTTCAAGATGCTGGATTGTAAGTCGTGCTAACTTTTCCTACATCTTTACCATATGGATAAATACAAACCATCACTGAAAAATACTATATACATATAGAAATACTACCAGTCTATACACTGCACGGATACAGTACATACATTACACATACAAATATATATATGAAGAAAATACAAATATACACATGCACTATAAATAATGCAAATATACACATACACAAATTATACACAATGCAAATGTGTGAGCACGCATATATACTGTATGCATAAATACATTAAAACATATTATTCATGGGCAAATCCATACTCATAAATTCATAAATAAGTCTTATACATAATGCAAATAAATATATACACATACATTACATGTACATTGTTATATGTAATGCAAATGTATACACAAACATTCATATTTATACATACACATATATTATCTTTTAGGCAACAGAGATGGATCTGCTATAGTAAGGAAAGGATTATTTTGATAGAACTGCTCTCATGATTACTGCTCAAAAGAAAGAATTTATGAGAGGTGTTACTAAGCAGGGTGAACCCAAAGATTGTCTTTTACTGATCATGCAGCTTTGAATTTTCTATTTCCTATCATGTTTGAACCACCAAATTTTTAGCACTTAACACCTATTGTCATGAAAGTTATAAAAGTTAAAAAAAACCACTCTAACAAGCCTTGGAGATTGTTGGAAATACCAAGCTGTACATTTCTAATTCTCACCAGCTATCGACTGAAACCCAGTAACTTCTAAGTTGGAGTTAGGGCGGCTCTTAATGTTTTGGAGGCACCACTGAGATTCCCAAAACACCTCCTGGGATCTGAAAAACTGAGCTTTTTGGTAAAAAGAAAAAACAGCAAGGTTAGGCTGCTTTCACACATCCGGTTTTTGCTGAGCGGCACAATCCGGCGCTTTGCAGAAAAAACGCAACCGTTTTTTTTTGCCGCCGGTTGCGTTTTTTTCTGCATAGATTTACATTAGCACCATATTGTGCGCATAGCCTTGCGTTGCGTCCATTTTATGCCGGATGCGCCATATTTAGCCCATGCGGCGGCCGGATGGAACGTTGCCTGGCACGTTTTTTTGTGCGGCAAAAAAACCGCATGACGCCTGATCCGGCGTGATGCAGCGCGATTTACAATGCAAGCCTATGGATGCCGGATGCGGCGTCCTGCGGCAAAAAACGCATTTGGCCGCCGGATGCGTTTTTTTGCACTGCGCATGCTCAGTATCAAGCCGCATCCGTCAACAGACGGGCCTCATGGAAAAACTTATGCAACGGATCCGTTTTTTTTCGACACATCCGTTGCATAGGATTTTGAGCCAGATTGAGCCGCACTGCAAAAACTGGATGTGTGAAAGCAGCCTAAGTAAGTCTTTGTTTTACATACACTCTCTTCGACTTCACAGAACCAACCTGTCATGATTCCTCTGTGCAGAGCATTTTGCACACTAGGAGATGCTCTGCTGTGTTTTTCTCAACTACTGAGCTAGCACTATCCCGATTCCTTTGTGCAGAGCATTCTGCACTAGGGGATGCTCTGCTGTGTTTTCCTGGACTACTGAGCTGGCAGGATGATTGATTGCTCAAGTGTTTTCATTATCCTAGTTGCTCTGCTTCTTTACTGAGCATGCACAACTTGAATCTTGCCAGTCATACATTCTGTTTCAGTTGTTGTGCTCTTGGCCTGTGTAAAAACATTAAAATTAATACATCTAGTTATCAAATATTTCATCGTAGGACATATATGTTCACAGTTCTGTTTATGTTGGAGGGCATAGTTTATTAATAAAGTTTTTATAAGGAATAAGTATTAAAATATCCATATTGAATATACTTGAGTACTGACATGGAAGGATATATATAAATCTTCTAGAAGCTTCTAGAAGATTATGTCATATGGAACTATGTTCAACTAAAACACCCTATATGGACTGGACAGTTGTCATATAACACACGATGGAGGGGGCTACTGGTCGCTCCAGCACGTTGTCAGCTGCCCAGAAGGCTCCGAGGCTGCAAGATGAACACATGCTGTCCAGCCTAGGGGATATAATCCCTGCTTTGCCATTCAGAATCCAAGGAGAGATGGATGAAGATTTTCTATTGATCAGTATGGACTAATTGAACTCTTTTCCGTAAGCTAACGAAGTATATTATTTTTCCTTTCTGTAACTGAACCCTGGCAACCATTTTTAAATAGATAAAATACATTTATTTTTTACATTTTTGAAGTCCTTTCTTTCATGCGCTTTTACGTATTTGAAGAAAAATATATTTAAGAGTATATTTTTTAACATTTGGAGAGCCAGCCATTCGTGATTTTTTTTTTTACTTTTTTTGTACTTCTTCCTTCACTTTGCATAAGGGGGGAAAGACAGAGACATATGCCTCCTGCAACTCCTGCAAAGTGATAGGGAATCGACAATTTATAAAAATCACGCAGAACCTAGGAAATACGTATAAGTCAAAGTTGCATGAAAGTTTTTTTAAATGAACTTTAAAGACTTTATAAAGCCTTAGAAGTTAACTTTTGACGTATTTTTGAGCAAGAAAGATAAAGTCAGTCCATAAGAAGTATTGGACGTGCTGAGCAAGGTGAATCAAGTCTTAGAGGATCATCCATCAGATCATCTGATCATTTCAGGTAAGAAAATGGATTTTATCTCTTCATATGTTAAGCAAAGTAAAATTCAGTTCACTTATTCAGATATTTCTAATGTGGAAGAGATTTGGTTACGCCTTTATGGGGAGTGTGAACTTGAGAATTCACGTATAGAATGTGTAAGGTCTTTTAATAGAGAGAAACAGAAAATCAGAAATGTCTGTCATTTAGTCTATGATTTTCACAAGTTAATCGTAGAAAAATGTGAAAATGGTGGAAATAGACAACCTGAATTGTCAGGAGAGTCAGTGATAGAGAAATCCAAAGACTGCTTAGAACCTGGAATGTCAGTCAGTGATATTGTGAATTCTGACTGTAATGTTGGAAATGAAAAGTCAGATTTAGACTGTAATTCAAATCAGAATCTTGACAATGGCGACAGACACGTGCTACCTAATCAAGGTGACTTTCAGCATACTGAGCAAGAAGCAGGAAATGACGTAGAGAAGCCAGAAGGGGGAGGAGCCAGAGTGGGACACGTGCAGAAAGTTGTCAGAGAAGGACACGTGCAGAGAGAAAATGGCGACGATCAGTTTAAAAAAATAGAACAGACAAAGTTAGGAATTAAACTTAGAAAGAGTCTATTGGACATATGCAAATTAATTCCCGCATATAATCCTAAAATACATGTTTGCAGAAATTCAGAGATATTTGAAAGTTCCGTTGAGAAGTTAAATTTAACCAATAGTGAGACGAATCAGTTATTCCGTATGTGGATACCTCAGCATTTCTTTAGACAATTGGCATTAAAAAAGTCTTCTGACAATGAGACATTTGATTGTTCAAATGATAACGATATCATAAGGCTGAAAAATCTCATCTTCTGTGCAAGGAATGAATCTGATCCAAATTATGAGATGGTAAAGGAATTACAAATTGAACAGAATGAGAGTACGTTCTCATTTATGTCCGTTTTTGATCGTTTGTATAGGGTGGTCATTCCAAATGTCAGATTGGATGGAATGATACATTTATTCATCAAGAAATTTAATTTCCTTGATAATGCAGCTTGTGCGGTGGCATTAAATAAAAAGTCCCTATTCGAATGTACGACATTTATCGATTTTGTTAGAAAAAGTCAATCAAAACAGAAATTAATTAATTCTGAAAAACCAACACGAAAAAGGGAGAGTTTCTGTGAAAAACCAACAGTGTCTCCCAGATCCAGATATTTCTGTGACAGGATATATGAAATTCGCAGGAAAATGCATACGTGTTATAAACCATACAATCCATCCCAATTATTATCATCTAAAAATCTTTTTCCACAGGAAAAACCTTTGTTTCCCTTGTCACCAGTGAAGGGATTGGTCACTGGGATTGAGGATCCCAGACAAATGATGAGTAAAAGCTTTGAAAGACAGAAACAGGTGTCTTGTGCAGATTCTTTCCCTGGGTTAGAATTTGACAGCCAGCAACAGCTGGGTGGTCTTTCAGAGAGAGAAATTCTTTCTCATTTAAGGGACAAACTTGAGTTACATAAGTTCAGAGATTCCTATAAGTTTAAAATGAATCTAATAAATCGAATCTTTGAAGAAAAATTTAGGTTTGGTCTTCAGCTAAATAAAGTGGATTTCTGGGTAAATTAATTTTATTGTTTGATGAATATGATTATTCATATACAGTGAATCTATGCATATATATATATATATATATATTAAAGGTAGTGATAGTAAATCAAGGTCATATTTTCATTTAGTAAAATGATAGTTTAATGTTATAAATTAATAATTTGATCTCTGTATATGAATAATAATATTTAAAATGAAATAATAAGAGAAAGTAACAGATTTTAAGTGTTTCATTTTTATCATAAATATGATAATAATTTTATTCTTTTATTTCCCTCAGAATTTATCAGTAAAGCAGATTGATGAAGTATTAATTTTTTATTTATACATTTGTTCTTGTCCTCAATCAGGTAACATATATCTTATTGTGTAAGGTTAATCGCGAAAGCATGATTAATAATAATTATTATTTTCTCAGGTACCAATTGCCAAAGAACTATTACTTTAACGTTTCTTTTATGAATATATATATATCTTCTTTAGAGTTATTAGAAATGTAATCTGAGCTTTGGAGTGTAGTAAAACTGCTTGCTGTTTTGGAATGGTGTTCTTTGCACATAACCAGAGCATGTGACTTTTGAATTACTAAGCTAATAATAAATGTTTGTTCTATGGTCAAATGTACAGTATGTAATACATTGGAATTTGTATTTTTCAAGAAGTACTTCAAATTAGTAACATAATTTTTGAAATGCGCATAGAATAATTGGAAAAAAAGGGATATGTGTCTGTCAATGTTTCTATGTAGAAGTATATGTTAAAGAACCATGACAGTCTTGTGTGCATAGATGTGTCTATGAATGATTGATTGTCTGAGCAGCTGCCGATGTCAAGTATTTGGATCCAGAGAAAAAAAAAAGGGAATTTTTGTTTTAACTTCGAGGTTATAATATATGTATGTATACTATTAGAATAAATAAGTTATAGTACATAAGTATAAATGGAGGAATTTATACTGAATATATCTTATTCTTAGACATATTTCTTTAATATAGAGATGTTAGGATCTTTTGTGTTAGTCACTTATTTTACTGATACATAGATTGGTAATCATTTTTCTTTTCAAATATGGAAGTGATATTTATAATATGGTCTTGAAGATATACAACATACATTTTAATTTAATTTAATCTTGACATATTAATTTTTATAATATCATATTTCATGATATTGAAAGGGAAAGGTTTGGTCTCAATCACACATTTATATTTGATAAATATATGTGTTTACAGGATACTTTAATAATTAATATTTCAAGTACAAAGGAAGAATTAGGAATAAAAAAATATATTTGAAGTATATCATAATGCATTTATATACTAAGAGAAGAGTATTATTTGCAAGGTTACATGACTTAATTATTTTTATAGGTTACTGATATGATAGGCATGGAAATCCTATAAGATACTGGTAACATTAAGGTTATGTATTATTAAAGACATAGGTGTTATATACATAGAAGGCTTTATTGTTATTTCAATTTTTATTTTTATTCCGATTTTCATTTTTCCTTTTATTCCTATTTTTTATATTAATTATTATTTAAAATTCACATTTTTAATCAAAATCTTAATTCTACAATTTTTATTTTTTCTTCAAATTTTAAATATCTCAATTGAGAAAACACTTCAATATTTAGTTCAGTAATATCTAATATAAGAATATTACTTTATTAAATATGAATCATACTAAAAGGGAAAAGTTCCACTTTTTGGAAGAAAAGAATACTTCCTTCATCAATATATACAATTGTCTACTTCCTGGTAATACATTATTTTTATATTAGTATGTTAACACAATAAGGATGAAATATTACTTATAGTTACACATTTTCTTATAGTAGGTTATTTAATAAATAATAGACAAATCAAATAAATTAAATTAGAGTAATAAAGATGGAAGATTGAGGTACATCTAGGTTTACCTTCCAATATTTACAAATAATATTTATATTATATTTTTAATCAATAATAATTTATAATGGGTATTATTGTGTTTTGATGGAATCATCCAGTCTTTCCTAAAAGGTTATTTGCTTTGGTTTATAATTTTACAAATGATCTAACTAAATAAGCTACATTGTTGCCTTTCATATTTATAATATGATACATGTTATAGGTACACATTATATTGTTTCATATTTTATATTATATTTTGGTTACATTCAACACATTGCCACCTATGAGTTTGGAAGGGTAATGCACCAATGACAAAAAAGGTCATTACATGAGAATACTATTGTCTATACCATTATGCAGTATTATTACAACATTCTAAGTATCAATTATATAAATACTTCTACGATAATAATAATGACATGGTATTATAGTATTGGAGTTATGATACGCTGTGACATTTATTAGTGATAGTTATTGCCATATTTGGTATCTAGATTAGGGAATGAAGACTTCAATCAAGATTACAGAAGATAAAAAAGACTTTATAATTTTCCTAAAGTTAAAAGGAATTCTGCAAAAAGGTCCAAAAGGTGACGTCTCAAATAAGACTGTGAAACATACAATACACTTACCGCGTTTGCACCTCAGAAACACAGTGATCCTATGGTTCCAGGATGGACAATGACACATGGTCTGTGCATTAAGACTTCACTAAAGTTACTAAGAAGAGCAATGACGTGTTAAAGTTAACCCCTGTCGTGCTGACCAAGAACGTCTTAACATCTGTTCCAGGATTTGACAACAGGCAGCAAGGAGAATAAAGGTGACTAATGTAAATTACACTGCACAGACATCAAAGACTTCTGCTATTCTTCTACACTCATGAACTGTGGTTTATCAACATTGGCTATGGACTTTGTAATAAAGAATAAAGTTTATGGACTTGATCTAACGATGATAAACACAATACGGGACTGTATTAAATTAGTAACTATTCATTTTTTTATCAAAGGATTTATTTCTAAGAGACTGTGTTTATGCCAGATTATATCGGAGATAAGAAGACATCAACTCAGAGGACATCATATGGTGACCGGATTTGCTTTTTGCATTTCTTTTTAGGTCTAGCAAAGTATAGATATATATTTTTATATGATTGATCAGTCACGGCCTATCATAACATGAATTCACATTATTATATTATTGAACTTACAACATGAATAATGCAGATTAATTATTATTCATCATTATTATTGATATTAATCCATTATCGCCAAATAAGGAAAGAAGATTTGTTATTTTAATGATGTATTAATTAATTTTCGGGGTTACTTCACCCGCTTCAAGGGGGGATTGTAAAAACATTAAAATTAATACATCTAGTTATCAAATATTTCATAGTAGGACACATATGTTCACAGTTCTGTTTATGTTGGAGGGCATAGTTTATTAATAAAGTTTTTATAAGGAATAAGTATTAAAATATCAATATTGAATATACTTGAGTACTGACATGGAAGGATATATATAAATCTTCTAGAAGCTTCTAGAAGATTTTGTCATATGGAACTATGTTCAACTAAAACACCCTATATGGACTGGACAGTTGTCATATAACACACAATGGAGGGGGCTACTGGTCGCTCCAGCACGTTGTCAGCTGCCCAGAAGGCTCTGAGGCTGCAAGATGAACACATGCTGTCCAGCCTAGGGGATATAATCCCTGCTTTGCCATTCAGAATCCAAGGAGAGATGGATGAAGATTTTCTATTGATCAGTATGGACTAATTGAACTCTTTTCCGTAAGCTAACGAAGTATATTATTTTTCCTTTCTGTAACTGAACCCTGGCAACCATTTTTAAATAGATAAAATACATTTATTTTTTACATTTTTGAAGTCCTTTCTTTCATGCGCTTTTACGTATTTGAAGAAAAATATATTTAAGAGTATATTTTTTAACATTTGGAGAGCCAGCCATTTGTGATTTTTTTTTTTACTTTTTTTGTACTTCTTCCTTCACTTTGCATAAGGGGGGAAAGACAGAGACATATGCCTCCTGCAACTCCTGCAAAGTGATAGGGAATCGACAATTTATAATAATCACGCAGAACTTAGGAAATACGTATAAGTCAAAGTTGCATGAAAGTTTTTTTAAATGAACTTTAAAGACTTTATAAAGCCTTAGAAGTTAACTTTTGACGTGTTTTTGAGCAAGAAAGATAAAGTCAGTCCATAAGAAGTATTGGACGTGCTGAGCAAGGTGAATCAAGTCTTAGAGGATCATCCATCAGATCATCTGATCATTTCAGGTAAGAAAATGGATTTTATCTCTTCATATGTTAAGCAAAGTAAAATTCAGTTCACTTATTCAGATATTTCTAATGTGGAAGAGATTTGGTTACGCCTTTATGGGGAGTGTGAACTTGAGAATTCACGTATAGAATGTGTAAGGTCTTTTAATAGAGAGAAACAGAAAATCAGAAATGTCTGTCATTTAGTCTATGATTTTCACAAGTTAATCGTAGAAAAATGTGAAAATGGTGGAAATAGACAACCTGAATTGTCAGGAGAGTCAGTGATAGAGAAATCCAAAGACTGCTTAGAACCTGGAATGTCAGTCAGTGATATTGTGAATTCTGACTGTAATGTTGGAAATGAAAAGTCAGATTTAGACTGTAATTCAAATCAGAATCTTGACAATGGCGACAGACACGTGCTACCTAATCAAGGTGACTTTCAGCATACTGAGCAAGAAGCAGGAAATGACGTAGAGAAGCCAGAAGGGGGAGGAGCCAGAGTGGGACACGTGCAGAAAGTTGTCAGAGAAGGACACGTGCAGAGAGAAAATGGCGACGATCAGTTTAAAAAAATAGAACAGACAAAGTTAGGAATTAAACTTAGAAAGAGTCTATTGGACATATGCAAATTAATTCCCGCATATAATCCTAAAATACATGTTTGCAGAAATTCAGAGATATTTGAAAGTTCCGTTGAGAAGTTAAATTTAACCAATAGTGAGACGAATCAGTTATTCCGTATGTGGATACCTCAGCATTTCTTTAGACAATTGGCATTAAAAAAGTCTTCTGACAATGAGACATTTGATTGTTCAAATGATAACGATATCATAAGGCTGAAAAATCTCATCTTCTGTGCAAGGAATGAATCTGATCCAAATTATGAGATGGTAAAGGAATTACAAATTGAACAGAATGAGAGTACGTTCTCATTTATGTCCGTTTTTGATCGTTTGTATAGGGTGGTCATTCCAAATGTCAGATTGGATGGAATGATACATTTATTCATCAAGAAATTTAATTTCCTTGATAATGCAGCTTGTGCGGTGGCATTAAATAAAAAGTCCCTATTCGAATGTACGACATTTATCGATTTTGTTAGAAAAAGTCAATCAAAACAGAAATTAATTAATTCTGAAAAACCAACACGAAAAAGGGAGAGTTTCTGTGAAAAACCAACAGTGTCTCCCAGATCCAGATATTTCTGTGACAGGATATATGAAATTCGCAGGAAAATGCATACGTGTTATAAACCATACAATCCATCCCAATTATTATCATCTAAAAATCTTTTTCCACAGGAAAAACCTTTGTTTCCCTTGTCACCAGTGAAGGGATTGGTCACTGGGATTGAGGATCCCAGACAAATGATGAGTAAAAGCTTTGAAAGACAGAAACAGGTGTCTTGTGCAGATTCTTTCCCTGGGTTAGAATTTGACAGCCAGCAACAGCTGGGTGGTCTTTCAGAGAGAGAAATTCTTTCTCATTTAAGGGACAAACTTGAGTTACATAAGTTCAGAGATTCCTATAAGTTTAAAATGAATCTAATAAATCGAATCTTTGAAGAAAAATTTAGGTTTGGTCTTCAGCTAAATAAAGTGGATTTCTGGGTAAATTAATTTTATTGTTTGATGAATATGATTATTCATATACAGTGAATCTATGCATATATATATATATATATATTAAAGGTAGTGATAGTAAATCAAGGTCATATTTTCATTTAGTAAAATGATAGTTTAATGTTATAAATTAATAATTTGATCTCTGTATATGAATAATAATATTTAAAATGAAATAATAAGAGAAAGTAACAGATTTTAAGTGTTTCATTTTTATCATAAATATGATAATAATTTTATTCTTTTATTTCCCTCAGAATTTATCAGTAAAGCAGATTGATGAAGTATTAATTTTTTATTTATACATTTGTTCTTGTCCTCAATCAGGTAACATATATCTTATTGTGTAAGGTTAATCGCGAAAGCATGATTAATAATAATTATTATTTTCTCAGGTACCAATTGCCAAAGAACTATTACTTTAACGTTTCTTTTATGAATATATATATATCTTCTTTAGAGTTATTAGAAATGTAATCTGAGCTTTGGAGTGTAGTAAAACTGCTTGCTGTTTTGGAATGGTGTTCTTTGCACGTAACCAGAGCATGTGACTTTTGAATTACTAAGCTAATAATAAATGTTTGTTCTATGGTCAAATGTACAGTATGTAATACATTGGAATTTGTATTTTTCAAGAAGTACTTCAAATTAGTAACATAATTTTTGAAATGCGCATAGAATAATTGGAAAAAAAGGGATATGTGTCTGTCAATGTTTCTATGTAGAAGTATATGTTAAAGAACCATGACAGTCTTGTGTGCATAGATGTGTCTATGAATGATTGATTGTCTGAGCAGCTGCCGATGTCAAGTATTTGGATCCAGAGAAAAAAAAAAGGGAATTTTTGTTTTAACTTCGAGGTTATAATATATGTATGTATACTATTAGAATAAATAAGTTATAGTACATAAGTATAAATGGAGGAATTTATACTGAATATATCTTATTCTTAGACATATTTCTTTAATATAGAGATGTTAGGATCTTTTGTGTTAGTCACTTATTTTACTGATACATAGATTGGTAATCATTTTTCTTTTCAAATATGGAAGTGATATTTATAATATGGTCTTGAAGATATACAACATAAATTTTAATTTAATTTAATCTTGACATATTATTTTTTATAATATCATATTTCATGATATTGAAAGGGAAAGGTTTGGTCTCAATCACACATTTATATTTGATAAATATATGTGTTTACAGGATACTTTAATAATTAATATTTCAAGTACAAAGGAAGAATTAGGAATAAAAAAATATATTTGAAGTATATCATAATGCATTTATATACTAAGAGAAGAGTATTATTTGCAAGGTTACATGACTTAATTATTTTTATAGGTTACTGATATGATAGGTATGGAAATCCTATAAGATACTGGTAACATTAAGGTTATGTATTATTAAAGACATAGGTGTTATATACATAGAAGGCTTTATTGTTATTTAAATTTTTATTTTTATTCCGATTTTCATTTTTCCTTTTATTCCTATTTTTTATATTAATTATTATTTAAAATTCACATTTTTAATCAAAATCTTAATTCTACAATTTTTATTTTTTCTTCAAATTTTAAATATCTCAATTGAGAAAACACTTCAATATTTAGTTCAGTAATATCTAATATAAGAATATTACTTTATTAAATATGAATCATACTAAAAGGGAAAAGTTCCACTTTTTGGAAGAAAAGAATACTTCCTTCATCAATATATACAATTGTCTACTTCCTGGTAATACATTATTTTTATATTAGTATGTTAACACAATAAGGATGAAATATTACTTATAGTTACACATTTTCTTATAGTAGGTTATTTAATAAATAATAGACAAATCAAATAAATTAAATTAGAGTAATAAAGATGGAAGATTGAGGTACATCTAGGTTTACCTTCCAATATTTACAAATAATATTTATATTATATTTTTAATCAATAATAATTTATAATGGGTATTATTGTGTTTTGATGGAATCATCCAGTCTTTCCTAAAAGGTTATTTGCTTTGGTTTATAATTTTACAAATGATCTAACTAAATAAGCTACATTGTTGCCTTTCATATTTATAATATGATACATGTTATAGGTACACATTATATTGTTTCATATTTTATATTATATTTTGGTTACATTCAACACATTGCCACCTATGAGTTTGGAAGGGTAATGCACCAATGACAAAAAAGGTCATTACATGAGAATACTATTGTCTATACCATTATGCAGTATTATTACAACATTCTAAGTATCAATTATATAAATACTTCTACGATAATAATAATGACATGGTATTATAGTATTGGAGTTATGATACGCTGTGACATTTATTAGTGATAGTTATTGCCATATTTGGTATCTAGATTAGGGAATGAAGACTTCAATCAAGATTACAGAAGATAAAAAAGACTTTATAATTTTCCTAAAATTAAAAGGAATTCTGCAAAAAGGTCCAAAAGGTGACGTCTCAAATAAGACTGTGAAACATACAATACACTTACCGCGTTTGCACCTCAGAAACACAGTGATCCTATGGTTCCAGGATGGACAATGACACATGGTCTGTGCATTAAGACTTCACTAAAGTTACTAAGAAGAGCAATGACGTGTTAAAGTTAACCCCTGTCGTGCTGACCAAGAACGTCTTAACATCTGTTCCAGGATTTGACAACAGGCAGCAAGGAGAATAAAGGTGACTAATGTAAATTACACTGCACAGACATCAAAGACTTCTGCTATTCTTCTACACTCATGAACTGTGGTTTATCAACATTGGCTATGGACTTTGTAATAAAGAATAAAGTTTATGGACTTGATCTAACGATGATAAACGCAATACGGGACTGTATTAAATTAGTAACTATTCATTTTTTTATCAAAGGATTTATTTCTAAGAGACTGTGTTTATGCCAGATTATATCGGAGATAAGAAGACATCAACTCAGAGGACATCATATGGTGACCGGATTTGCTTTTTGCATTTCTTTTTAGGTCTAGCAAAGTATAGATATATATTTTTATATGATTGATCAGTCACGGCCTATCATATTATGAATTCACATTATTATATTATTGAACTTACAACATGAATAATGCAGATTAATTATTATTCATCATCATTATTATTGATATTAATCCATTATCGCCAAATAAGGAAAGAAGATTTGTTATTTTAATGATGTATTAATTAATTTTCAGGGTTACTTCACCCGCTTCAAGGGGGGATTGTAAAAACATTAAAATTAATACATCTAGTTATCAAATATTTCATAGTAGGACACATATGTTCACAGTTCTGTTTATGTTGGAGGGCATAGTTTATTAATAAAGTTTTTATAAGGAATAAGTATTAAAATATCAATATTGAATATACTTGAGTACTGACATGGAAGGATATATATAAATCTTCTAGAAGCTTCTAGAAGATTTTGTCATATGGAACTATGTTCAACTAAAACACCCTATATGGACTGGACAGTTGTCATATAACACACAATGGAGGGGGCTACTGGTCGCTCCAGCACGTTGTCAGCTGCCCAGAAGGCTCTGAGGCTGCAAGATGAACACATGCTGTCCAGCCTAGGGGATATAATCCCTGTTTTGCCATTCAGAATCCAAGGAGAGATGGATGAAGATTTTCTATTGATCAGTATGGACTAATTGAACTCTTTTCCGTAAGCTAACGAAGTATATTATTTTTCCTTTCTGTAACTGAACCCTGGCAACCATTTTTAAATAGATAAAATACATTTAATTTTTACATTTTTGAAGTCCTTTCTTTCAAGCGCTTTTACGTATTTGAAGAAAAATATATTTAAGAGTATATTTTTTAACAGCCTGTCCTTCAGATAGAATTTTAATCTTTTCTGACCCCAGACCGTTATCTGCCAGCTTCCTGTTCCTGTTGTGACCTCCTGGCCTTTACCTCGGACTGTTACCTGACCACGTCTCAGTTTATTCCCTGTATCTACTACAAGCCTCCCTAGAATTCTGACCTTCAGATTGTTACCTAACTACGCCTCTGTTTCCCCCCCTCCTGTATCCATACGTGCCCTTCTGGTACCAGACTCCAGCTTTCCTGACTACTCTTCTGTTTTTACCACCCATTAGTAGGGACTTGCATTACGCTACCTAGTCAGTCGTGTGAAGGTTACTGTGAGAATTTTAAGAACCTTCTGGAGTTATCTGGTATGGATGCCATTTATGTGTTTTAGTTATTTTTAGGAGTGTAACTGTGATAAAGATAAGCTGAATTCAAGACTATGGTATCATCCTTTTGATTCTGAGAGTGAAGACTTAAAAATCATACAGTTCCCCTGACCAAGCATGACAGGAGGCATACCCTCCTCAAGATAGAAATTACACCACCAAAAAGAATAAGTTGTGGCGTTATGAAAATTACAGGATCAATAGTCATGAGACAAAATTTTCCAATTTATTCAGTATTGAGTATGAACATCATGTGCGGAAATACACAGTCGAGTTGGCAATAAATCAATGAGGCTATTAATCAATGTCTGCTGGCAGCTTCCTTTGCAATTGACCCCAATAATGTTCCATATGTGCTTAATGGAAGAAAAGTCTTGTGACACAGTGAGCCATGGTAGCTACCAAAGCTTCTCACAGTATGTGAAAAATGGTTCCTGGGATATTTTCATGTTTTCCTCTTAAAGCTTTCTCATGATATTGCATGGTCCCAAGACCAATTTTTGACAACCATTGAGTTCAAAACAAAAGCAGGACTCAAAAGAGGATGATAAGTGACCTGTGTGGCAATAAAATGCTACCATGGCCTTCATCAGCTCCAGACTTGCCCTCCATCAGGAACATCTGGTTCTTCATTTTTTGGCAATTTTAAAGGTAGCTGCAAGCAACAAATCTTGATGATTTATATACCCCACTATAGTCAGTATAGAACAGTCTTCAGAGAACCATTAATATCTTCATTGATAGCATACCAAATTATGTAAGTGTATGTATTTCTGCGCTTGGTGCTTATGCTCTATACAGAATAAATTAAGATATTTTGATGATTTTTTTTCCATTTTAAATAATTTTTTTATTATTTACATGTCTATAAATCCTTTGGTTTTCAAAATTCCATGACTTTACCTTCTTGGCATTGCAATTTCAATGTTGAGGGGTATGTTTTCCAAACATAAAAGATATAAGAAGCATTGATTTACGACACTGCATGGATGAAGAACGCTCTTGACTAACCTAACTAGAAAAAACTCACCGATTGCATCTTTCCCTGATACATTCTGAGACACTCTTTCCTTAACAAGGGACAGTAAATATCAGGGATTAGTGGAAATTTTAAATTGAAAAATTAATAGTAGCATTGGACTGAGACAGATATTGAAGAACATATCCCGGTTGTGGAATTTGGGATAGGATTTTAAAGCTTGGATTAATTTGAAGAGTTTGAAATTAACCTTATAGACTAGGATCATTTAAGGATACCTGAAATTAGTATTATAGACTAGAATAATTTCAAGAGACCTGAAATTAATTAATCTGGAATTTAAGACTAGGATTATTCCAAGATATCTGAAATGGAACCCATGGGTAAAGATGAGCGAACCTGAGGTTCGATTTTCGAACCGAGCACCGACTTTAAAAGCCAGAGATCGGGTTTGGAGTTCAAATACTTTACGTGCGAACTTCCCTCGCACGAGCAGCACTGTGCTCAGATACGCTTAGTGCTCAGCCGATTATAGTGTTTGAACGGCTCACACTGGGGGAAAAACTGCGTGATCTGATATACTGTGTAACAAACAAAAAAGGAAAACCCCCAACCACCCTTGCCCGGAAGTTATCTGCTTATGGCTGGCTGCATGTGGGCGGAGACCCAAACTGCCAATCAGTGATTTTGTACTAGGCTGGGTAAAATTCGAACCAGTAGAGGTTTGGTTCGATTGCGGCCAGCGTACTGAATTTCCAAAGGTTCTCTCATCTTTACCCATGGCAACCCCTAGTCAAAAGTAAGATATATCAGGTACTATTACAGCTTCAAGCCATGGATCTAGTGCGTGGCAACAGGGGCATGCGTACATTAAAAAATTGGTGAATAAGGAATAAAAGCTTCCAATCAGGGGTAGAGGCATAAAGAAGATTAGGGCAAGAACTAGACTGTAGGATGAGAGGAGAGAGCAAAGAGACATAGTTACATAGGTGCAAAAAAGACCTTGGTCCATCTAGTTCAACCTTCCTCCACCAATTATACATTTTTCATTATGCCATTTATAACTGACAATGTTGTGTACTGAGGAAATCATCCAGCCCTTTTTTAATAGCTGTTATAGTGTATGCCATTACTACCTCTTGTGGTAGGGTATTAGACAGTCTGACTGCTCTAACTGTAAAGAACTCTTTCCTATTTAGGTTCCGGAATCGCCTTTCTTCCACTCACAACTGTTTATCTTTTTGTCCTAAGTTGTGTGCTCATTCTTTCCCAAGAATCTCACTCCAGTTCTTGGTTTGTTTGTGACTTAGTGGTTATGTGTTATCCCCTGCATGAGCTGACAAAGAGAGCAGGGATGCCAGAAGATAGCCTTAAGGCCGCTTTACACACAATGACATCGCTAACGAGATGTCGTTGGGATCACGGAATTCGTGACGCACATCCGGCCTCGTTTGCGACGACGTTGCATGTGACACATACGAGCGACCGCTAATGATGCAAAATACTCACCAAATCGTTGATTGTTGACACGTCTTCCATTTCCCAAATATCGTTGCTGATTTTGGATACAGGTTGTTCATCATTCCTGAGGCAGCACACATCGCTAGGTGTGACACCCCAGGAACGACGAACAACACCGTACTTGCATCCTCCGGCAACGAGGTGGGCGTGACTTTCATGTGGCTGCTCTCTGCCCCTCCGCTTCTATTGAACGCCTGCCGTGTGACGTCGCTGTGACGCCGCACAAACTGCCCCCTTAGAAAAGAGTCTGTTCGCCGGCCACAGCGACGTCGTTAGGAAGGTAAGTATGTGTGACGGGTACTAGTGATTTTGTCCACCACGGGCAGCGATCTGCGACAGGGCGGGTGCGAACGCTAGCGACATCACTAGCGATGTCGCAGCGTGTAAAGTGGCCTTTAGTTTTTGAAAATAATCATTTGTAGTTCAGGCAAAAATATGGTTCTGAAATGTGATTATTGTTATGGAATGTATTAATTGGACAATGGGGTTAGATTCTGTGATGGTTGTATGATTTATACACTTGTTTGCTTGTGATTCTTCTGAGAAAAATTTCAAGGTCTATTTGTGTGAGGTAGGCATTCACTAAAGGGGTTCTCTGAGAATGAGATAAAATAGCATCCATCATATAATTCAAACTGTAGCCCATCCTAATCATGAGTCAGTAAAGACTTACACAAAAAAGAGGAAATGTTCAGTTCAACTGATAAAAAAAGTTTAAACTCTCATGATGTGTACCCCACTGACACTGAATCCCAGGTGAAAAGATAATGGAATCCATGTGAAAAAAAATGGGAACCTTGTGCGATGCTCAATGTACAAATTTTTAGAGTAAAAAATAGCTTTATTGATGGCCAGGAAGAACAATGCAAATTTCTAGGTTTGAAAAGTGTAGGATTTTTTACAGCATGCCACGTTTTTAAACTTCTGTGTTTTTGTAAATTTTTAAAGAATCAATAAAGCTATTTTTTCATTTATACAGTTTAAAGATTGAGTGCTGGACAAGATTGTCGTTTATTCACATGTGCCAGTAAAGGCTGCTGACTGAAGACATACAACTCCCGAGCACTGTGTGTCACTGTATCACACATACTTCAGTCAACAGCCAGGAGCAGGGCTGTGATTTGTGAAGAAATACATCTATTCTTTGCTGAGCACAAAGGAGGTTACTTCTAGCTTCATCATTCTCAATGTGTACTTGTTTTCTGATTGGGCACAGTCAGTCTCTGTACAATGCTATAAAGCTGTCAGATTGATGAAGAAGGAAGATGAAGCTGGAAATCTCTATGAGCACAATGTGTATTAAAACATTTTTCTTCATATATGACAGCCCTGCACCAAGCCAACTGATGTATTTGTGATACATGTCTTATCAGTTGACACACGGCCTTGGAAGCTGTACTTCATCAATCTGCAGCTTGTATTTACATGTGACTAGGACAGGCTGCCGCTTCAATTACATCAGTGAGCCATATTATCTAATTTTTTAAGTACCCCTTTAAGTGTGAAAATGTAATGAATAATGATAAGCGAGTGCTAAAATGCTCGGGTGCTCATTACTCGAATCGAGAACATTAAACTGCTTGACTTGAGTAGAGATAAGCAATCCTGATCACCAATGATCAGAAAATATTAAAATCGTACGATCTTTCGCCAGATCAGATTGGGATCGGACATCCGAATATTTACCGCAAAAGTCAGTGATCGTGCTAAGGATCAGTAAATGTTCGGATGGCAAAACCATCCTCTCCCTACCCCTCCCTGCCCGTCACAGCCATGCCAAGTAAGTAATTTAAAAAAATCGGTGTGCTGTCCCCCCAATTTTGATACCCAGCCAAGATAAAGCCTGACAGCTGGGGGCTGGTATTCTCAGGCTGGGGAAGCCCATGATTATTGTGCCCTCACCCCAGAATAAAAATAGCATTGTGTTAAAATTGTTCAGTAATTGTCTCCGACACTCATAAAACCTATGAAATAAATGCAAGGGCTGCCAAAAATTTAAAAGTGGGACTCCAAAACACACTGGAAGAGATGTAGAGAATGGTCTTGTTGCGGGCGGAGGAGGGGACGCCGCACTCTCCCACTGCTGCTCGGGTCCGGCTGCCGTGGCTGCTGCGGCCTGCCGCTGCTCGGTGGCTCGAGCGATGGGCTGGATCCCGGGGACTCGAGCGGCGCTCCTCGCCCATGAGTGAAAGGGGGTTTTTGGGGGTGGGGATTGTTTATTGTCCGTGACGCCACCCACGGTTGTGGTGATTTGTTGACACCACCGCTGCTCTGTATGGGGATCTCGGGAGGGATGGTATGGAGCAGCCAGTTGTTGTGTTGCCCCTCCGTGGGTAGGGGTTGGTGATCCCAAGGCCCAGTGATGAGGTGGGGGATGCAGGGCTTGGTGGGCGCAGGGACGCGGGGGCAGCGCTGTGCCTTGCGGCACTGTGGTACTCACTCAGCCTGAGACGATGACACAGTTCTCGGTAAAACACACGGCTGGAAAGACGGTTCCCACGGACGGCTGCACTTGCTTTCCCCAGTAGGTGACGGTGACGGTCCCTTT
Organism: Anomaloglossus baeobatrachus; assembly: GCF_048569485.1. NCBI lineage: Eukaryota > Metazoa > Chordata > Amphibia > Anura > Aromobatidae > Anomaloglossus > Anomaloglossus baeobatrachus. The sequence goes on along the minus strand of NC_134360.1, from coordinate 214,437,299 downwards.
TTCCTGCACCTAAGTTGATGATGGTTGAGATGGGTTCCCACCGGTAACCCGCTCCCCGGCTTGGATATGGGCCGAAGGAGCCCTACTTTGCCCGCAGGCGCTGGCCCTGAGAAACTGGTGCCCTGGCGGTGGCGGTGTCTCTCTGTAACGGTCGGACTGTTGCCTTCAATCGGGACTTGGTTGTTTGGAGACAGACGTCCCCTTCACTGACGGATTTGGCAAATTCACGGCGACTCCTAGCCTTGCCGGGATCCGAAAGGCCCCTGCCCTGGTGCTGACTGTTCTTCGTATACTGCTCCAGACCGCCGGGTCACTACCCGTCCACGGTCCTTCCAGCAACCTCCGAGCAGTCCCCCTATGGACTATCACCGCCGTCTGCTGACCTTGCTGTCACTGTCCGGGGCACACACCCGGACCAACTTCAGGCTTCCTTGCTGTCACTTTTACTCCTTTACCACTTCACTGTTTTACTCGAGCTCTTCCCTGAGCTAACTGTTTACTCCTTCTACTTCAAGCTCTATCTACTACTCCAAACTCTATCTTGTTCCTCACGCTTTCACTTCCCTCACTTGACTGCCTGGTTTTCCCGCCTCCAGGGCTGTGAACTCCTTGGTGGGCGGAGCCAATCGCCTGGCCCACCCCCTGGTGTGAACACCAGCCCCTGGAGGAAGGCAACAAGGATTTCTGGTTAGCTTTGGTGTTCCTAACTGGGGTGTAGGGTGTGGTGGTGTGATGACCTGTGACCCCTGGCTTGCCCAGGGCGTCACATTCCCCCTTAGCAAAATGCAAACCGTCCGCGGGCTGCCCGTCCAACACCGGTTTTATTTTCTGAAAAATATGTAAAAAGGTAAACGGTAACATTACAACTCATGACATCATCCCACATCGGGAGGCACATTTCTTAAACGTTACAAAACGGTTTACGGTTACAGTCTCCGCTCTCTCCCACCCAAGCAACCTGGCCCTGATGCTGCCCCTAAAACCCAGGCAGCACCCCTTGACCCAAGTCCAGCACAAGTTACCCGAGCGGGATCTGTCCTTCCCCTCCAGAGGGTAGCCACCGGTTCCTGTGGTGGCTGGGCCCCAGCCTGCACTGCTGAGGGCCCTCCCTCCAACCTGCCTCTCCGGAGGCGGCAACTGCGGAAACGGTAACGGTAAAACAACTTATTTACAAGCCACTAACGTCTGTGGTTGCCCTGCAAGTTCACGGGCTTGTCCATGGAAAGTTCTCCATGCAAAACTTTTTAAACGGTCCCCACGGGGACAACGGTGTAGGCAACGGCCGGTTTTCACAAAATCACGGTAGAATCAGGTGAAGCTTCGGTAATCATTCTCATTTTTAAACTTTCAAACACAACTCTTAACACACCTGTTTTCTTTTCCCTCCCCCTTTAAAGAACAGTTTCCCTGTACCTAAGTGGGGGCCTACCTAGGTTGGGACAGGTGGACCTCCGGGGTCCGGTGTCAGTGTGGCTAGGCAGTGGGGCAGAGGGAACAATCGGTTCCTCCTCCCGGCTATCATGTGGGGCAGGCGGAGGCATAGGGGAGCTGGGCACAGATTCATCCCTGGGCACTGGCACTGGTTCTTGCTCACGGTTGACCGCTTCCACCACTTCTTCATCCACAGGTTGTGGGAACAGTATCACTGGAAGAATCACCGCGCCGTTCTGTGTAGGCCAGTCTGCTGGGAAGTCTCCCATCACAGTGTGGATCACCTCTTTCGCCTTATCCGCTGGTAGGGGAACCGGTACTTCTGCCGCCACTCTTAAGGCTGGTGGACACCTTTTCAGATGGTCCCGGGAAACTGTGGCCAAAGTGCCTCCTTGATCACGGCTGATTTGGTAGGCCTTCCCATCTTCCCATCCTGTGGGCTGTATGACGTACGGGTTCTGTTCCCATTGATCATCCAGCTTGTGGGTTCTCCTCTTCCGCTTCAGTACGACATCTCCGGGCTGAAAAGGGCCAGACGCCTTTTGATCAAAGCGCTGCTCCTGCAGTTCCCGACTCCGACTTAAGTTCTTCTTGACATATTCTTGAATCTGCCGGTATTGTGCTCTACGCCGAGTTTCCCATTCAGCTGTCGAAGGGAGTGCTTCTGGGGCCTCCAACCCCATTTCCAGGTCCACCGGTAGGCGGCCGGGGCGAGCCCTCATCAGATATGCTGGGGTGCACTTTGTTGAGCTGGACGGGATATTGTTGTACATATCGACCAAGTCGGGTAGCTTTTCCGGCCCCAGGTTCCGCTCTTCCAGCGGTAACGTCTTTAGGAGTCCTAGGACCAAGTGGTTCATCTTGTCACACATGCCGTTGGTCTGGGCATGGTAAGGGGTGGTCCGGATCTTCTTACAGCCGTACAACTGGCAGAACTCGTGGAACACCTCCGCTTCAAAAGCCGGGCCTTGGTCAGTAAGCACCTTTTCTGGATATCCATGTGGTCGGCAAAAATAAGCCTGGAACGGTCGAGCGGCAGTTCAACCAGTTAGGTCCTTGACGGGGACAACCACCATGAATCTTGAATAGTGGTCGATGATGGTCAACGCGTAGGCGTACCCACTTCGGCTGGGGGTGAGCTTGACATGGTCTAGGGCGACCAGTTCCAGCGGCTGATGTGTGATGATTGGGGGTAGGGGCGCCCTCTGGCTGGTCTCGTCCTTCCTCCTCAGCGTGCAAGGACCACACTCCCGGCACCAGGCTTCTACCGACTCCCGCATACCACTCCAGTAGAACCGCTCTCTCAACAGCATCTCCAGCTTTTTCCACCCGAAGTGTCCGGCACCATCATGGTATGCCCGCAAAACAGTAGCCACATCAGCTTGGGGAATAACCAACTGGCAGATTTTCTCATGAGTCTTCGGGTTGATCAGCTCACGGTACAGCTTCCCTTGATGTAGATACAGCCGTTTCCATTCCTTCCACAAGCGCTGGGCTTCAGCTGGGGCGGCAGGGTCCATTCCAACAGCACCTTGTTCCACCAGGGTCTTGACGAGGCGGACAGCCAGCGCCTGGTTTTGAGCTTCCTGCCACTCTTGACTGGGCTGTGGGTCCAAGTCCACCCGTTGTTGGTGTACCTGTACCTTCTCAGTTGGTGGCTGGTGAAATGCAGGCAACTCGATCTCCTCGAGGTCGTCATCCTCGCACCCTTCCTCTGACAAATGGGGCATTCGGGAGAGTGCATCAGCATTAATGTTAACACGACCAGCACGGTACTTGATGGTGAAGTCATAGTTGGCTAGCCGGGCCACCCACCGCTGCTCCAACGCGCCCAACTTGGCCGTGTCCAGGTGAGTCAACAGATTGTTGTCCGTGAAAGCGGTGAATTTTGCTGCAGCCAAGTAGTGGCGGAACCTCTCTGTGATAGCCCATACCAATGCCAGGAGCTCGAGCTTGAAGGAGCTGTAGTTCTCAGGGTTCCTTTCAGTTGGCCGAAGCTTCCGGCTAGCATAAGCAATCACTTTCTCCTTCCCATCCTGGACCTGGGACAGGACTGCTCCTAGTCCCACATTGCTGGCATCTGTGTAGAGGATGAACGGGCAGCCATAGTCAGGATACGCTAGGACCTCCTCTCCGGTCAAGGCCGCTTTCAGCTGGCAGAAGGATTTCTCATGCTTTTCTTCCCACACCAGTGGGGCTCCGATGGGTCTACCACCTTTGGTCTGTCCCACGAGGAGATCTTGCATGGGGGCAGCCATCTTCGTGTACCCTTTGATAAAGCGCCGGTAGTACCCCACCAGACCCAGAAACTGCCTTACTTCCCTCACGGTGGTTGGTCTTGGCCAGCCCTGGATGGCAGTGATCTTCTCAGGGTCGGGGGCGACACCTTCTGCACTTACCACGTGCCCCAGGTACTGCACTCTGGGTTTCAGCAGGTGACACTTAGAGGGCTTCAACTTCATCCCGTATTTGGCAAGGGACGCGAACATCTCGGCCAGGTGCTCCAGATGGGCTTCATACGTCTGGGAGTAAACAATCACATCATCCAAGTACAATAGGACGGTCTCGAAGTTTAGGTGTCCCAGACAGCACTCCATCAGCCGTTGGAAGGTTCCTGGGGCATTGCACAGCCCGAACGGCATACTATTGAATTCACAGAGCGCCATCGGGGTGGTGAAGGCGGTTTTCTCCCGGTCTTCCGGGGCCACGGCCACTTGCCAGTACCCACTGGTGAGGTCAAGGGTAGAGAAGTAATTTGCAGTTCTCAGTGCGGCCAAAGACTCTTCAATACGGGGCAGTGGGTAGGCATCGTTATGGGTTATCTGATTAATCTTCCGGTAGTCCACACACATCCGCATGGTACCATCCTTCTTCTTGACCAGTACCAACGGAGCGGCCCAGGGACTACAGCTGTCCCGAATAACCCCTGCCTTCTTCATATTCCTCAACATATCTTTGGCACACTGGTAATGTGCAGGGGGAATAGGCCTGTACCTCTCTTTGATAGGGGGGTGTTCACCGGTGGGGATATGGTGTTGGACCCCTTTGATCTGCCCAAAATCTAGTGGATGTTTGCTGAAAACCTGTTCATACTCCCGCACCACCCTGTATACCCCTGCTTTATGATGTGTAGGGGTATCATCAGTGCCCACGTGTAGCTGTTGGTGCCACTCATTTACCTCCCCTTGAGGCGGGGAAGTGCTGGTAGTAGGTGGAGAGACTGAGGGACTGGCTTCGTGGATGGTGTGGGGATCCAGGGTGAGCAGCTTGGCAATGGTGGCATACCGGGGAAGCCTGACTTCTTCCTCCCCACAGTTCAGCACCCTCACGGGCACTCTCCCCTTCTTCACGTCTACCACCCCTCGGTCGGCCATTACAGTGGGCCAGTGCTCGGAGGGTATGGGCTCCATCATGGCAGGGTAGTCACGCCCCTGAGGCCCTACTGCTGCCCTACACCAAATCATCATCTCACTCCTAGGGGGCACAATCAACGGAGCCACATCCATCACTCTCACTCCACCAATCTCTCCTCCTGTTGAGTTTACATGCTGGCGGTACATCAAGGCTCGGATCTCACGCTGCACAGCTCTCTGTCGGCTCCCCGCCGCCGTGGCGGCCAGCTGTTGCAGTAGGTCCAACACATCACCCATACAGTGCTCCATCACATTGGTTCCTAGCACTATCTTCGGGTTATGATCATTGGGTTCATTCATGATCACAATCATACCCTGGTGTTGCAGTTCAGCTTGCCCTACTGTCATAGCCACCTGTTTATACCCCACTTGGGTCAATGGGAGTCCATTGGCAGCAATTAGCGTTATACTAGTATCTGGGGGTGCCAGCTCGTCTATCCCCCAATACCGCTGGTACAATGTGTATGGTATGGTGGTTACCTGTGATCCAGTGTCCAAGAGAGCCATCACCGGTATGCCGTCCACAGCCACGGGGATGATGGGCCGGGCCCCGATATACCGGTCCTGCCAGTCCGAGGGGCCACGGGGTTCTACTCCTGAGGATTGGCCCGGGGCCCCTGGGGTTGCTCGTTTAACGGGCACTGTCGGATGTAATGCCCAGGCTTACGGCACTTGTAGCAGGTTGGAGGTCTGCTCCGCGGGTTGCTATTACTTCTCCGCTGCATCCAGGGGACATCCTCAGGGCTGTCGGCAAGCTGTATCTGTGCTGAAGGCTGAGATCTGGTCAAAGGTTGGAGTGCAGCAAGAATCTTGGCGAGGTCTCCGTCCATGCGACGGACCTGGGCTGCCAGTTCCTCCATAGTGCTGCTTGGGGTGGTAGGTATTGGAGAGGTTGGTAGGGCAGGGGCCACCACAACGGGGGCCATCTCAATGGGCCATGGGGCTGGCTCCAGGACTTATGAGGCTGGGGCCTGTAGTGCTTTAATGGCCCGCTCCTTTAACACAGCAAAGTCCACATCAGGGTGTTCCAGGGCCCACAGCCGGAGTTATTTGCGATCCTCAGGGGATCTCATCCCCTGCACAAACTGCTCTACTAACATCTTGCTGCTGTCCGCCTCATTGATAGGATTCACCCGCTTTAGCGTGCGGAGGGCGGTTTGCAGACGTAAAGCATAGTCCCGAATGCTATCCACAGCCCGTTGCTGGTAAAACTGCATCCTCAGCTCAGCTTCAGTCCGGGTCTCAAAGGCAGTCTGTAGCTTCTCAAAGATGGTGGCTACAGAGAGCCGGTCCCCCTCGGGCCAGGTCTCCGCTTCCTGCTCAGCCGCACCGGTTAACTGGCCCAGCACTACCGCTGCACGTTGCTTATCGGTCAGGGGGTACAGCTCTAGCAACGGGTTAAGCTTTTTCCGGAAGACCTGTAAAGCATCAGGTTTCCCGTCATACTGCGGTAGCCAGGTAGCTCCGGGCGCATAGGGCAAGGAGAACGACATCACCTGAGCGAGCGCGGGGGCCGCGGCACCACCCGAGCGGCCGGAACCTGGGCAGGCCCATTCCCACCCACGGGTGCCACTGCGGCTGCGACCGCCGCTCCTCCAGCGGCTCCGTCGGGCGCAGACATCTTGTTTCCATCCCCCTTAGCTTCTTTCCGGCCCCTCCTCTCTTGGGGCAGGGTTTTGGCCTTCGCGCCTCTGCTACTTGAGAAGACGCTCGAGCGGGAACTTTTCGCGCCAAAGATGGCGACATCTGAAATTTTTCAGCCGGATACCTCCGGCGGTCACAAGGCGCACCTATACCCAACGGCAGAGCGGTAAGATCCTGTTCGTGACGCCAAGTTGTCGCGGGCGGAGGAGGGGACGCCGCACTCTCCCACTGCTGCTCGGGTCCGGCTGCCGCGGCTGCTGCGGCCTGCCGCTGCTCGGTGGCTCGAGCGATGGGCCGGATCCCGGGGACTCGAGCGGCGCTCCTCGCCCGTGAGTGAAATATGGTTTTTGGGTGTGGGGATTGTTTATTGTCCGTGACGCCACCCACGGTTGTGGTGATTTGTTGACACCACCGCTGCTCTGTATGGGGATCCCGGGAGGGATGGTATGGAGCAGCCAGTTGTTGTGTTGCCCCTTTGTGGGTAGGGGTTGGTGATCCCGGGGCCCAGTGATGAGGTGGGGGATGCAGGGCTTGGTGGGCGCAGGGACGCGGGGGCAGCGCTGTGCCTTGCGGCACTGTGGTACTCACTCAGCCTGAGACGATGACACAGTTCTCGGTAAAACACACGGCTGGAAAGACGGTTCCCACGGACGGCTGCACTTGCTTTCCCCAGTAGGTGACGGTGACGGTCCCTTTTTCCTGCACCTAAGTTGATGATGGTTGCGATGGGTTCCCACCGGTAAACCGCTCCCCGGCTTGGATATGGGCCGGAGGAGCCCTACTTTGCCCGCAGGCGCTGGCCCTGAGAAACTGGTGCCCTGGCGGTGGCGGTGTCTCTCTGTAACGGTCGGACTGTTGCCTTCAATCGGGACTTGGTTGTTTGGAGACAGACGTCCCCTTCACTGACGGATTTGGCAAATTCACGGCGACTCCTAGCCTTGCCGGGATCCGAAAGGCCCCTGCCCTGGTGCTGACTGTTCTTCGTATACTGCTCCAGACCGCCAGGTCACTACCCGTCCGCGGTCCTTCCAGCAACCTCCGAGCAGTCCCCCTATGGACTATCACCGCCGTCTGCTGCTGACCTTGCTGTCACTGTCCGGGGCACACACCCGGACCAACTTCAGGCTTCCTTGCTGTCACTTTTACTCCTTTACCACTTCACTGTTTTACTCGAGCTCTTCCCTGAGCTAACTGTTTACTCCTTCTACTTCAAGCTCTATCTACTACTCCAAACTCTATCTTGTTCCTCACTCTTTCACTTCCCTCACTTGACTGCCTGGTTTTCCCGCCTCCAGGGCTGTGAACTCCTTGGTGGGCGGAGCCAACCGCCTGGCCCACCCCCTGGTGTGAACACCAGCCCCTGGAGGAAAGCAACAAGGATTTCTGGTTAGCTTTGGTGTTCCTAACTGGGGTGTAGGGTGTGGTGGTGTGATGACCTGTGACCCCTGGCTTGCCCAGGGCGTCACAGTCTCAGAATACATTTTTTGCCAATTTTAAAAAGATTCTCACTCCTACCTTGGAAAAGCCTATATGTTGCGGGCGGAGGAGTGGACGCTGCACTCTCCCACTGCTCGGGTCCAGCCACTGCTGCTGCGGCTGCTGCTGCTCGGTGGTGGCTCGAGCGGTGGGCCGGATCCCGGGAACTCGAGCGGCATTCCTCGCCCATGAGTGAAAAGGGGGGGATTGATTGTGGGGATTTGTTATTGTCCGTGACGCCACCCACGGTTGTGGTGAGATTGGTGACACCACTGCTGCTCTGGACGGGGATCCCAGGAGCGATGACAGGGAGCAGCCTGGATGTTAGTTCTCCCCTCCATGTGTAGGGTGTTGGTTGTCCCGGGGCCCGGTGATGAGGTAGGGATGGATTGCAGGCGGGTTACGAGGGCTGGCGAGGTGCAGGGTCGCGGGGGCAGCGCTGTGCCGCACGGCACGGTGGTACTCACTCAGCCAATGATGTACACAGAGTCTCCAGTAAAACAAACGGCTGGATGGACAGGTCCCACAGACGGCTGCGGTGTTTCTCCTCCCGGCAGGTTGATGGTGACTGCCTTTCCCTGCACCTGTGTAGTGTAAATGGTTCCAATAGGTTCCCACCGGTAACCCGCTCCCCAGCTTGGATATGGGCTGAAGGAGCCCCTTTTGCCCGCAGGCTCTGGCCCTGGGAACTTTAGCCTTGGCGGTGACTGTGTTTCCCTCTCTCGGTTGGACTGTTGCCTTCTGTCGGGACTTGGCTGCTGGGAAACCCAGGAGGTTCCCTTCGCTAACGAATTTGGCAAATTCACGGTGACTCCTAGCCTTGCCGGGGTCCGTAAGCCCCTGCCGGATGGTGCTGGCTTCTCTTTGCATACCGGTACGGCTAGCTCCAATAGGCCACTCCTGCAGACGGTCACCACCGTCTGCCAACCTTGCTGTTCCGTCCGGGCCACACACCCGGACCAACTTCAGTCTGCTCCACTACCACTTTCATTCCTTCAACTTTCCACTCTCAAACTGAACTCTCTACTTTTTCCGCCTCCAGGACCGTGAACTCCTCGGTGGGCGGGACCAACCGCCTGGGCCATCCACCTGGTGTGGACATCCGCCCCTGGAGGAAGGCAACAAGGGTTTTTGTCTGACTTTGGTGTGCCTGACCGGGAGTGTGAAGTGTGTTGGTGTAGTTACCTGTGGCCCCTGGCTTGTCCAGGGCGCCACATATACACTCAGTGCAAGTCAATATTAAATTCCAAGAAGGGATTGCAATACACACAGCAAGAGAGATAGAGGAGGGACTCTGACTTCATTTTGGGACACTTTAAAAAAGGTGATGACTAGGGATGATCGAATATCACAAATATTTGGCAATATTCGGCTTCGCGAATATTCGACGAATAGGTCGCTGCTATGCGAATATTCGATAAGCAATGTAAGTCTATGGGAAGCCCGAATAGTTGCTATTTGGCAACTATTCGGGTATCCCATAGACTTACATTGTGCATCGAATATTCGCAAATAGTCGAATAGCGGTGACCTATTCTTCGAATATGGGCGTAGCGGAATATTTGAGGTATTTGATCATCCCTAGTTATGACATCTACCCTGGTAAATCCTATCCTCTTAGTGCAAGGCCTAGCTAAATTCTAAGGTGGGATTGCAGTACACCCAGTAAGAGACATAGAGGAGGGACTCTGACTACATTTTTTGACAATTTTAGAAAAATTCTGACTCCTACCCTGATATAGGCCATGCACTCAGTGCTAGGGCTGCCTAAAATTAGAAGGAGGGACTCCTATACACCCTGGAAGACACATACAGGAGGGATTTGGAAAATAAGATTTTCCCATTATTAAGGAATGGAACTTCTGGAGTAGTAAAGCCTATGCACTATATGCAAGGGCTGGCAAAAATTAGAAGGATGGACTCCGATGTACCCCTGAAGAGATGTATAGGATGGACTGAAAAAATATTTTGATCTAATTTGGAAAGAGTGGGACCCATAGACTGGTAAAGCGGAAACACTATCTGCAAGAGCTACCAAAAATTAGAAGGAGGCATTCCGCTTCACCCTGGAAGACATGCAGAGAATGGGCCTCAGAATTTTTTTTTTTTCTTTTTTTTTTTACCATTTGGAAGAAGTACAACTCATAGGCTGGTAAAGTCTATGAACCAAGTGCTAGGGTTGAAAAAAATTACCCCTGGGAGATATACATATATGTATGTATGTAAGAGAATATTTGAGAAAGGCCACTAAAAAATATCTACTAGGGCATCATACACACTCTTGAAAAATTAAGAGAAAGGGTCACATCATGACCCTGTTGATATGGTGGAGGAGGACAGAAAACAATATGTTTATACCCTTTTTTCGGTGGGAAACCGTGCATGGTAATACATCAGAAAAAAGGTGTTACAGGGGGACTGGCAGATTAGGATAAAGTGGTGTATATCCCAATCGTCAGTCGGGGTCCACCATGCTCCCAGATGGTAAAGGAGCTGTTGGCGACCCGTAGGTCAGGCAGATAATACAGAGCTTGATGGCTCTGAAATAATATGAACCTGACCCAAGTTAAACATTACTCAGATCAGGATAACTGTGATCCGTGTTCACGCCGCAGGGTCCACACACCCCAGCCAGGAACTCAGGGGTCCTGGGGTACACTGTATGTGTGCATAGGGGGCACACCCAGACAGTTGGCGCAGCAGCCGCAGCCCAGTTAGTTCCACTGGGCTGCTCAAGCAGGACTGGACGATAGGAGCGCGGCACCTGACCCTAATGTGCCGAGCCACGAATGTTGGCGTGACAGGCACCAGATGCACAACCCACCTACCACTTCCAAAACTAGTGGCTGTAGCCACAATGAGGCACTAAACAAGGGCAATGCATGTGAAGACTGCGCACCTTCATGCAGTCTCCACGCCCTTTTATCACCCATGGTCCGCCCCAAACCCAGGGTGAGCCACAATTATGCCTCCAGGGGCCAATAGCGAAGTGCCACATCATCAGTGACATCACCAGCGGCCTATCCGGAACCACCACGTCCCTGATGACACAATTAGCAGCACCGCCCCAAACACCCTACCAGTCATTGTCTGATGACCAATGGTGGGGTGCCACGTCATGAGGGCGGGCCTCCGCAAGCCAGTCCAGAGTGGCCACATCATCAGGACACCTGATGCTGTCCAGCCTATCAGGGCCTGCCAGCTCACGGACATGCCCTGTGAAGTCCTTACCGGACTTAGCCTCTGATGCACTAAGTGCCTGAGCATTCTCAGTAGCCTGAACAACCGACTTAGTCTAGGAAATCAGACTATCAGCCTGAGCATGCTCAGTAGGCACAATACTGGACTTGGACACACAACAAAGTCCAAGTACATGAGCAAAGAGGCTTTTCGCACAAGTGTGGGAGCATGCTCAGTGGCCTGAACTGAGGACATAGCCTCAGAAATGGCACTATCAGGCTGGGTATTCTCGCCAGGTGAAACACTGGATTTAGGCTCTGGCTGGGGCAAATCAGCAGTTAGACGTGGAGGAAGCAGCAGCCAGCTGGTCGACCCGAGGCACGGCCAAAAATGACGGCCGGCACCTGGGCGTAGCAGGAACCGCAGCAGGCTGCTTACGGCTACGGTGGCGCCGATTTGTAACAAAAGTAACATTAGAATTTACTTTAGTTTTGGCTGCTACCACCCAGTGGGGTTGAGAAGACTGGGCTAATCCACACTTTGCTCATTTTGGTAATAGTCAGCCTGTCAGTTATCATGACTCTGTCAGCACTAAAATCCTGCTCAGACAAAACACTAGAGGCGGGGTACGCCTTACCATGTTGGGTTGGTGGCTTCATCAGTTTTTTGATGGACGTGCATGGCCAAACTCCATCTCTTCTTCTCTTCTTGGCTCTGTCTCAACTTTGTCCATTTCTGCAAAGCTGAGTCAAACTGGCTAAAAAATGTCAACAGTCACAAAATGTTTGATTTATTCGTTACGAGTAGCGGGCGCAATGGAAGTCAATGGAAAATACTCGCTAAGTAGCGAGTAACCCGAAAGCTACTATTCGCTACTCGCATGAAAAGTACGGCTTTCGGGTTACTCGCTAGTTAGCAAGTATTTCGCGGACAGTACTCACTAACACCATAGCGAGTATGAATAGGTAACTCTTTGCTCAACACTAGTTACTACCCTATTAGCGCCTTTTGTCTTTTCAGTCTCTTTCAAAATATTTGACTTATCAGTTGCTCAAAATTTTTTAAACTTTTTAAAGGTTTCCGACCGTTTTCTGGTGTAATCAGCCCTTTATTGATATTTCACATTACCACATGACAACTTATTCTAAAAGTCCTCTAAAATTAAAGGTATGATTTAAGGATAACACAAAATACATATTCAATACTGTAAAAGTCCCCATGCATACATTAGTAAAAATTTAGGAAAAATGTCTAGAGTTAAGATTTAATAACCTACCGAGAGCCACAGGTTAAATACATGCTTTGCAGACCTTGCGACATCTTACCTCTCACAGATAGTATTTACATGAAAAGATAGATTTTCTTTTTCATTCCTTGACAGAGGAGCAGTACATGAAAAATGAGCAACTAGAGGAAGGATAAACATTCAGGTTAAGTCAGAAAAGTGACTTTCGGAAATAGATGATCTTCCAAGTGGGTCATTTTTAAATCTTAGACGTTAGAGAGGAAGAATAAGATGATGTTGGATTTGCCCATTACGGTGAGACTGTATATAATTTCTTTTATACCTCGACCACAGTGCATCAGTCAAGAATGAAAGCAATGATGTCTGTTATTGCAAAATGTAATATTAAAACAGTTAAGGATATCTCACCAGCATGGGATTAGCTGGATTCCGTTCACTATTATTTACGTCAAACTGTGGACAGGATAATTGCCAGTTTTCAACACAACATGTTTTGGTCGAAAAGAAATAAAGTTGTTTTAAGTTTGGAAAAATCCATCAGATGTGTAGTAGACGTGCCACCGCTTTCTTTGTACTTTAAAATGAATATCAGTGTCAAATAATAAAAACTTTCTAAACTGGTATATGCTAATTTTCAGCTTTCTAAATGAGTTGCCTTGTCTCTCGGTACTTTTCAGAAGGCATTTATTAATGTCAAATACTGTTTTCTTATTCAATTGCGTGTTTGTAGTGGGGATTGTCAATAACAGCACTGTGTTACCATTAACCAGCTGCATCAGATGACTTAAGGGCACTTTACACGCTCCGATATCGGTATCGATATCGCTAGCGAGCGTACCCGCCCCCGTCGGTTATGTGACACGGGCAGATCGCTGCCCGTGGCGCACAACATCGCTTACACCCGTCACACGGACTTACCATCCCTGCGACGTCGCTGTAGCCGGCAAACCGCCTCCTTTCTAAGGGGGCAGTTCGTGCGGCGTCACAGCGACGTCACACCACAGTTGTCCAATAAAAGCAGAGGGGCGGAGATGAGCGGGCGGAATATCCCACCCACCCTCTTCCTTCCTCATTGCCGGTTGACGCAGGTAAGGAGATGTTCATTGTTCGTGCGGTGTCACACATAGCGATGTGTGATGCCGCAGGAACGAGGAACAACTAGCAGCATGCACCACCAACAATATTATGAAAAGGAGCGACGTGTCAACGATCAACAATTTTTGACGTTTTTGTGATCGTTGATCATCGCTCCAAGCTTTCACAGGCTTCGATGTCGCTAATGACGCCGGATGTGCGTCACAAACACCGTGACCCCGACGATATATCGTTAGCGATGTCACAGAGTGTAAAGCACCCTTTAGAGCTCACAAAATAGTCATGAAGTCATAGCATTAGGAAAGTGGAAACAGGGCAGTAGCTGAGATAATTATCAAGCTGGCTTTCCAATATTAGGATTTATATTCTATAAGACCTGGGCTTCTACACGCAATCATCAGACTTCTGCTTTTATCTTATTTCAGACATATTAAAAGCCGACCAGTTCACTGGCAAAGACAATTATACTTTGTGTAGCAAAAACTGACAAAAAGTCCAAAAAAGTAAAGACTCACCACAATAGATGTAAGGTCCTACTCCGTGAATCAGTCGTGGTGCTGCCCATAGCAGAATAGATTAAAAAAAATGTGGTACTGATGCATTTTTTTTTGCCAGGAGGTGTAGATTGGGTGCAGGAATATGATGTAAAAATTTCAGCACCAAATCTACATCTCTTGGCAAATGCACAAAAATGGTTTTGATGCAGTTCTGGTGCAGTTTTATTCCAGAAGGTGCAAATTTGGTGCTGAAATGTCTGCACCAGACTTCAGCACCAAATTTGCACCTCTGAGCTATCTTGTTGGTTTTAATAGTGTTCCAATAAAGAAATAGTGGTTTTATGCCAGTGGATTCCTCATAATCATTTTCTTGACGGGAGTTCATATTTTTTCTATACGTGGTATGATTAAAGAGTAGAGATGAGCGAACCTGATGTTTTCGGCTGAGCACCGACTTTTTACAAAAAAACAGAGTTCAAGTTCAGAATTCGGGTGCTTTACAGATGAACTTCACCCACGCCAAGGATTGCTGTGCTTGGGTAGGCTCAGTGCTCAGCCCAGTGCGAGCTGCTTGCAGTGTTTGAATGGCTCGCACTGGGGATAACAATATTATCAGATGTAGTGTGCAACCCACCCCCCCCAAAAAAAAAAAGGAAAACCCCAACGTTGTTTATTATACATTTATAGCATGTTTACCAATTTCGTATTCTGATTTTATTTTTTTTTGCACTTTTGTAATCCTGTTTCTTGTTGACTTTCTAGAATAGTAGAATTGCCGACACTTTCTAAACTTAATGGTCTGAACTGGGTGAAACTGAACATAACATATATTATCCAAAATAACAGTTGCACTCAAGTAAAGGTAGGGGAAAAAACTGAAGAATGTAAATAGTGAACATTAAAATGTGAATATGCATTAATGCACAGAAAACATTAAAAAAAATGGGAACAAATTGGTTACTTTGCAAATAAAAATGGCGAAATTTACTTGAGCCCAGTTACCACACCGAGGTGTAACTCTCAACTGGGTCCCAATCTGATTTATGCCTCTCTTTGTGTCCAAACTGACCTCACATATGGGCTAGAAAAGAACCTGCAAAACAAAAATTAAAACACCGGAAGTAACTAAATTTTGCCATTTTTATTTGCAAAAAAACTTATTTTTTTTCCAATTTTTTTCATGTTTTGTGGGCAATAATTCACGTTTTCTATGCATTACTGCCCAGAAAACATGAAAAAATGGGAGAAAATTGGTTACTTTGCAAATAAAAATGGACAAATTTACTTGAGCCCAGTTACCACACCAGGATATAACTCTCAACTGGGTCCTAATCTGATTTCTGCCTCTCTTCATCTCCAAACTGACTTTATATATAGGCTAGAAAAGAACCTGCAAAAAGAAAAATTAAAACACCTGAAGCAACTAAATTTGCCCATTTTTATTTGCAAAATAACTTATTTTTTTCCCAATTTTTTTTCATGTTTTCTGGGCAATAATTCATATTCACATTCTAACCTTCTTGTTGAGTTTCTGCCGTCTTATGATATCATGGAATAAGAAGCTGTGAATTTTTTCCACTATCCCAAACTTTGATCATTTGCACAGTAAAAGGAAAAGTAATATTTCATAATGGGAATCCTTTATTATGTGAAATAAGAAGAGCAAATATCAAATGGACCTAGAGGATTAGGCAAGAGGCAAGACATAGAACCGGAAAAAGAGAAAACTTTCCTGCGAATCACCCAAATCCATTCTTAAGAGCAAACAATCCCCTAAAAATAAGCCAAACAGTCATGACAGAATCGACATGTAAGTTTAACCACATCTGAACTAGAGACATCAGATTTAAACAATTACTTCTCTTATCTAGAGATATGTTCTATTTTGTGCTATAGATGTCATGCTAATTACGGGGAAGTGCCAAGCATGCAGCAAGAGGCGCAAAAGGGAAGGGAAGGGGACCCCTGTAGCTAGGGAAAGGACAAGACAAAAAAATCCCACAAGGAAAACGGTTGCATATTTAATAATTAATACATTAAATCTAATTATAGTCCACAATTTACAGCAACCAAATATGACAACATATATAATACGGAGTTAAACCAAGTAAAAACCCAGTACCTGCCCTATCGTAAACCCTTTGTATAATATCGGGCCCCTTCAGCACCAAACGCACAGTGACTATTAGAACAAATTACAGATAATAACTGCAGATACCATATCACTGTTATCATAACCAGATATAGAACCAGCATATCCACTAATGTGGACCCTGTGTGTACAGCCCTATATGGTAGCTGGCCCACCAACAGCTTACATCCGGAGATTGTCAAACTAAGTGGAAGGACATAACGAGACAAAAAGCCCCGTCATAGCATGGATACATACCGCCGAAAGAAGTGATCAGCTGTGCAGTCCGCCAGGAACTCCTCCTACTCGACGTACATTTCGGTTTATAATAGCACATCGGAAACCGGCCATAAGGGAAAGTAAACATCTGAAGCACCTGAGACGGAATGGGTGAATAACACTTTAGAACAGTCATGGCGAACCTTTTACAGGCCGAGTGCCCAAACTGTAGCCCTAAACCCAATTTTTTTTCCGAAGTGCCAACCAATCCTGTTATATAAAGAATTGATTTTAATCTTACCTTTGCCGTCTTCTCTTCTCTTCAGCAGGGGGCATCACGCTCATGCATGCTTACCACACATTGAAGCTGAGCCCCTGCCCTTTCCAGACACAGCAGTTGGATTGATTTTTCTGGAAACAATTGCAGCATATTAGACAGAGATTTTAGTCTGGAATATAATCAGATTTCACCCTGTAATCCACATCTATATTTCAAAGTCTGAACATCTTGAAATCCCATAAAGACGTACGAGTGGCTCCCCTCCCCATCATTGTGTAGTTCTGTCCCCTTCCTCGGCCACTTCCTGGTAAACATGTCCCCCATCCTGATATATATTTCCTACATTCTGGTATATTTGTCCCCATCACGGCCCCATCCTGGTAAATGTCCTCCATCCTGGTAAATGTTCCCAATCCAGGTAAATGTACCCCTTCCTGGTAAATGTACCCTATCATGGCATGTTTCCTCCATCCTGGCATGCATGTTTCCTCCATCCTGGCATGCACGTTTCCTCCATCCTGGCATGCATGTTTCTTCCATCCTGGCATGCATGTTTCTTCCATCCTGGCATGCATGGTTTCCCCATCCTGGCATGCATATTTCCCCATCCTGGCATGCATATTTTCCCCATCCTGGCATGCATATTTTCCCCATCCTGGCATACATATTTTCCCCATCCTGGCATGTATGTTTTCCCCATCCTGGAATGTATGTTTTCCCCATCCTGGCATGCATATTTTCCCCATCCTGGCATGCATAGTTTCCCCATCCTGGCATGCATAGTTTCCCCATCCTGGCATGCATGTTTCCCCATCCTGGCATGCATGTTTTCCCCATCCTGGCATGCATGTTTCCTCCTTCCTGGCATGCATGTTTCCTCCATCCTGGCATGCACGTTTCCTCCTTCCTGGCATGCATGTTTCCTCCATCCTGGCATGTATGTTTCCCCATCCTGGCATGCATGTTTCCTCCATCCTGGCATGCATGTTTCCTCCATCCTGGCATGTATGTTTCCCCATCCTGGCATGTATGTTTCCTCCATCCTGGCATGCATGTTTCCCCCATCCTGGCATGCATAGTTTCCCCATCCTGGCATGCATAGTTTCCCCATCCTGGCATGCATGTTTCCCCCATCCTGGCATGTATGTTTCCCCCATCCTGGCATGCATAGTTTCCCCATCCTGGCATGCATGTTTCCCCCATCCTGGCATGTATGTTTCCCCCATCCTGGCATGTATGTTTTCCCCATCCTGGCATGTATGTTTTCCCCATCCTGGCATGCATGTTTCCACATCCTGGCATGCATGTTTCCCCATCCTGGCATGCATGTTTCCTCCATCCTGGCATGCATGTTTCCCCATCCTGGCATGCATGTTTCCTCCATCCTGGCATGCATGTTTCCTCCATCCTGGCATGCATGTTTCCTCCATCCTGGCATGTATGTTTCCCCATCCTGGCATGCATGTTTCCTCCATCCTGGCATGCATGTTTCCTCTATCCTGGCATGTATGTTTCCCCATCCTGGCATGCATGTTTCCTCCATCCTGGCATGCATGTTTCCTCCATCCTGGCATGTATGTTTCCTCCATCCTGGCATGCATGTTTCCTCCATCCTGGCATGCATGTTTCCTCCATCCTGGCATGCATGTTTCCTCCATCCTGGCATGTATGTTTCCCCATCCTGGCATGCATGTTTCCTCCATCCTGGCATGCATGTTTCCCCCATCCTGGCATGTATGTTTTCCCCATCCTGGCATGTATGTTTTCCCCATCCTGGCATGCATGTTTCCACATCCTGGCATGCATGTTTCCTCCATCCTGGCATGCATGTTTCCTCCATCCTGGCATGTATGTTTCCCCATCCTTGCATGCATGTTTCCCCATCCTGGCATGCATGTTTCCTCCATCCTGGCATGCATGTTTCCCCATCCTGGCATGCATGTTTCCTCCATCCTGGCATGCATGTTTCCTCCATCCTGGCATGCATGTTTCCTCCATCCTGGCATGTATGTTTCCCCATCCTGGCATGCATGTTTCCTCCATCCTGGCATGCATGTTTCCTCTATCCTGGCATGTATGTTTCCCCATCCTGGCATGCATGTTTCCTCCATCCTGGCATGCATGTTTCCTCCATCCTGGCATGCATGTTTCCTCCATCCTGGCATGTATGTTTCCCCATCCTGGCATGCATGTTTCCTCCATCCTGGCATGCATGTTTCCCCATCCTGGCATGCATGTTTCCTCCATCCTGGCATGTATGTTTCCCCATCCTGGCATGCATGTTTCCTCCATCCTGGCATGCATGTTTCCCCATCCTGGCATGCATGTTTCCACATCCTGGCATGCATGTTTCCCCATCCTGGCATGCATGTTTCCACATCCTGGCATGCATGTTTCCACATCCTGGCATGCATGTTTCCTCCATCCTGGCATGCATGTTTCCTCCATCCTGGCATGCATGTTTCCTCCATCCTGGCATGCATGTTTCCTCCATCCTGACATGCATGTTTCCTCCATCCTGGCATGCATGTTTCCTCCATCCTGCCATGCATGTTTCCTCCATTCTGGCATGTATGTTTCCTCCATCCTGGCATGCATGTTTCCTCCATCCTGGCATGCATGTTTCCCCATCCTGGCATGCATGTTTCCCCATCCCGGCATCTATGTTTCCTCCATCCTGGCATGTATGTTTCCCCATCATGGCATGTATGTTTTCCACATCCTGGCATGTATGTTTTCCCCATCCTGGCATGCATGTTTCCTCCATCCTGGCATGCATGTTTCCTCCATCCTGGCATGCATGTTTCCCCATCCTGGCATGCATGTTTCCTCCATCCTGGCATGCATGTTTCCCCATCCTGGCATGCATGTTTTCCACATCCTGGCATGTATGTTTCCCCATCCTGGCATGTATGTTTTCCCCATCCTGGCATGCATGTTTCCTCCATCCTGGCATGAATGTTTCCCCATCCTGGCATGCATGTTTTCCCCATCCTGGCATGCATGTTTCCTCCATCCTGGCATGCATATTTTCCCCATCCTGGCATGCATATTTTCCCCATCCTGGCATGTATGTTTCCTCCATCCTGGCATGCATGTTTCCTCCATCCTGGCATGCATGTTTCCTCCGTCCTGGCATGCATTGTTCCCCATCCTAGCATGCACATCCCCCCCCATGCTGGCAAGCATGTCATCCCCCCCATGCTGGCAAGCATGTCACCCCCCCCCCCATGCTGGCATGCGTGTTCTCCCCCCCATGCTGGCATGCGTGTTCTCCCCCCCATGCTGGCATGCGTGTTCTCCCCCCCATGCTGGCATGCGTGTTCTCCCACCCCATACTGGCATGTGCGTTCCCCCTCCCCCACCCCATGCTGGCATGTGCGTTCCCCCTCCCCCACCCCATGCTGGCATGTGTGTTCCCCCTCCCCCACCCCATGCTGGCATGTGCATTCCCCCACCCCCCCGCTGGCATGTGCGTTCCCCCACCCCACGCTGGCATGTGCGTTCCCCCACCCCACGCTGGCATATGCGTTCCCCCCACCCCACGCTGGCATGTGCTTTCCCCCCACCCCACGCTGGCGCTGCCCCCCCAATCCCCACCTTGGCACAGCCGCACACGAGTTATAAAAAAAAAAAAAGCAACACACAACTTACCTGCACACGCTCCCCCGCTGCGCGCTGCTGGGTCCTTAGTTCCCACGCGGCCAGCAGACGACGCCGGCGCCGCTCTCTGATGCTCCTCCGTCTCCTAGGCAACACACCTGCAGCCTGGGGGAAGAGGAGTGTCAGAGCGGAGGAGAAATGTCTCCTCCGCTCCAAACACAGATTTGATCTGCCGGCGCGACTGCACTAGCAGACCAAAACTGCAGGATCGGGCAACAGCACGCGTGCCAACAGAATGGGCTCAGCGTGCCCCTGGTGGCACGCGTGCCATAGGTTCGCCATCACTGCTTTAGAAGGATTAATATAATGTGATAGTACTAAACACAGAGAGTTGAAATCTCTAGTAGTTTAGTAAAAGTATACAGGAAAGGTTTTCCGTGCGCCATGCATTATTTCAGCCACTTGGTCTCTCCAGAGTGATAAAAACAATTCTTTGGTATTTGAAAGACAGATGTTTTGAAGGATTAATGATTTTCCGTTTCTGAAGATTGTTTGCTGCATTGCTTTATATGTTTTCAGCTTATACTCCATTAAGCCACGTTGTTTAGCGTTAAAGATAAATTTCATCTGAGAAATTATAGTTTATAAATATTTTATTTTAAAAGCTTTTGAATATTTACTATATTTTTGTTTGCTTTAATGATACTTTTAGAAGAGCCCCTAGATAGAATAAACACTTTTATTTAGTAAATTTGTTTATATGTATTAAGATGAACCTTTTATTTTCACCACTTTTCCTTTTTTTTTTACTCCATCCTGAAGTATGGGTGTTACTCTGATGCTTCATTTTTTGTGCATGGTAATATGGCATCCATATCATGGTTTTTGGACTATATTAATGATAAAAATTCTTATTTGAAATTTATAGTTAAAAAGTTGCCACGGGGTGTGATGGATCACAAGAGACAGGGGAGCCTAAACTGGTCCTCAGGCTAAAGGAACCCTAGATGACCCTGATCCCAAAGATGCACCTGAAGGTGACGAAGTTTGGGTCTCCTTCCTTACCCTAGCTCCTGATCAACCCAACTCTAATGGCCACCCATCCCTCCCAGGAGAGGGCCGGGACAGGAGTGGTTAATCCCACACAAATAAACAGACAGGGGAAAACCAAAACTCAAAATCACAGAAATCACTCACAGAGGTATAGACAATACGTGATCAGGATGAAACTAAAAGAATGGAGGAAATATTCAGACAACAAGAGGATTTACACAACACACCAAACAGCACACAGAAGTTCACCAGCAACTGGACAACAAAGCACAAGCTATCATCAGCATGGGAAAATCGGCTCCACCATCTTAAAAAAGGAGGAGGCGACTGTGATAGGTCACTTGGATCATGTGACTCCAGCAGCAATCCACTGACTAGCATAAATTAACTCCTGCAAGCCCGATTACTAACATGAGCACAGCTGGTCAACGCCTGAGTCTGACTTTACAACTCAAAAGTAGCATTGTGTGGAGTGTCCGACTCTGCTGTTTGAACAGCGTCAGATGTAGTCCTGACACTGAGTTTTGAGCCAGACCCCATGTCACAAAAGTCACTAAAATTGATAATTTTTCTTGATTTTACTTTGTCTTGTGAATTACCAGTTTGGCAAGGCACATATTTAGATTTATTTGACATTTCTCTATAATCATAGAATGGTAGAGTTAGAAGGGACCTCAAGGGCCATCGGGTCCAACCCCCTGCGAGTGAAGGCTTTCCTAAATCATCACAGCTATATGTTTATCCAGCTTCCGCTTGAAGATTTCCATTGATGGAGAGCTCACTGCCTCCTGTGGAAGTCTGTTCCACTCTCTGACTGCTCTCACTAGCTCCCATAGTCACCTGTCCCACTCTCTGCCTGCCCTCACTGCCTCCTGTAGTCACCTGTTCCACTCTCTGACTGACTTCATTACCTCCCGTGGTCGCCTGTTCCACTCTCTGACTGCCCTCACTGCTTCCCGCAGTCGCCTGTTCCACTCTCTGACTGACCTTACTGCCTCCCGTAGTAGCCTGTTCCACTCTCTGGCTGCCCTCACTGTCTCCCGTGGTAGCCTGTTCCACTCTCTGACTGCCCTCACTGCCTCCCGTAGTCGCCTGTTCCACTCTCTGACTGTCCTCACTGCCTCCCGTAGTCACCTGATTCCCTCTCTGACTGCCCACACTGCCTCCCATAGTTGCCTATTCCATTCTCTGACTGACCTCACTACCTCCTGTGGTCGCCTGTTCCACTCTCTGACTTCCTTCACAGCCTCCTGTGGTAGCCTGTTCCACTCTCTGACTGCCGTCACTGCCTCCCATGGTCGTTTGATACCCTCCCTGACTGCCCTCACTGCCTCCCGTAGTCACCTGATTCCCTCTCTGACTGCCCACACTGCCTCTCATAGTTGCCTATTCCACTCTCTGACTACCCTCACTGCCTCCCATGGTCATCTGTGCCACTCTCTGACTACCCTCACTGCCTCCCATGGCCGCCTGGTCCACTCTCTGACTGCCTTCACTGTCTATCATGGCCGCCTGTTCCACTCTCTGACTGCCTTCACTGCCTCCTGTGGTAGCTTGTTCCACTCTCTGACTGCCCTCACTGCCTCTCGTGGTAGCTTGTTCCATTCTGTTCTATTTTGGATGCAATTAATCTTTACCTACCACATACTATAGCGCCAATTCCCTGTGGAGGTACTACAAGGGATAGAAGAGCCTGTTCAGATGATATAACTGTTTTTTTCAAAATATGTGAAAACTAGTTACAGGTTGCATAATAGGGGTTACAAAAAATAACAAAGAAGTTCCCTCATTTTTTGTAACAGAGAAAAAAAATCCAAAATTGTATGCCCGGTATTTTCTACTTATAGTATATAATTTATTGAAGTAAAGAAAATCATTTGCACATATCGGCCAGCTTTGACCCCATTTTAGAGATACCATTTTGGAACAAATTCCGAGATAGGCTGCAGAGAAAGGTCGAAAACTTGCCAAAATATTATCACTAAGCTTATGTCAGAATAACAAGTAAAGTATGGTTGTCACAAAAGGGGGTTTTAGGGGTGAGGAGGTTAGAGGTGCAAAATGTGCAAATTTGCTATTAAAAGGGATCCCTTCGGAAAACCTTGGAGCTGCTATTCACTGTATGAACAGGTTTATTACCTGTAATGCGCATCATTATTGTATGCATTGTGTGCAATCAGATGTATTTTACATGAAAAGTTAAAGATCCAAATAGCTGAACATGTTGCAGATGTAAAGGAAGAATCACACAATGCTTCAGGTGCTGAAAAGCTTTACTAAAAATCAGATAGGCAGTCTGGATGGGTTCCAACTTTAGTGATCTATTGCAAATAAAGATGAATTTTACTACAGTAAGTGCTAGATTGAACTATTTTCTCTTTCATACATCTACCTTTTGAGCCAGCTTAGTTTCCAAGGACTCCAGCTTTTTATACAAAGAACGATGTGGTGAACAAGTACTTATGTGCTTCTATTGTACAAGTATTATCATTACATAACATACTATTTTTGGATGATAGGTATCATTGTATAATAAGCCTCTCGCCACAATATTATTATTTGTCTTTGATGCTTTTCTTTTACTTTATATTAGTCTAACTATTTACTCAGAACCTATAATCTATAAAGTCAGTTTACGCTTTCATTTGGCACACAGTTTTTTGTTATTGGTTTATACATTGCCAGATGTTCTTGTTCCCACTGTCGTCTGATAAAGCCTTTGTGCCCCCTGATACCTAAAATGAATATTCTAATCTACTACGTAATAATATGATACAGTATGCAAGCCCACATGCACCATTGTTTGTTTCTCATAGTCGTGGCATCCGAAGTCCATGTCTTTTCCTGATTCAAGTGTAGTACTTCTAAGCTTCCTGTCCCATGTGTTTTCCTGACTCATGCGCAGTACTTCTATGCTTCCTGTCCCAGATGTTTTCCTGACTCATGTGCAGTACTTATGTGTCGCCCTGGGCAAGCCAGGGGACACAGGTCACACACCACCACACCCCACACTCCAGGTAGGCACATCACAGCTAACCACAAATCCTTGTTGCCTTCCTCCAGAGGTTGATGATGCACACCAGGGGGTGGGCCAGGCGGTTGGCTCCGCCCACCAAGGAGCTCACAGCTCTGGAGGCAGGAAGTAACCAGGCAGATAGCCCAGGCAGGGCAAGTGAGAAGAGCTCAGGGAGAGCTGGAGTGAGGAGACAGCTCAGGGAGGAGCAGGAGTGAGGAGCTAAGTGAGAAAGTAAACAACTAAGTGAAAGTGAAGGGAGGAAAGTAGAAAAGGAGGAAAAGCAAGTAAAGTGACAGAAGAGAAAGACAGCCTGAAGGGTCCAGCTTTGTGAGGGCCAGAACAGCAAGGTCAGCAACGGCGGTGACTGTCTGGAGGGGGACCGTTTGGAAGTTCCTGGAAGGACCCCGTTGGCTGTGTGCCCGGTGGTCTGGAGCAGTGTTCCGAAGGACAGTCAGCACCAGGGCAGGGGCCTCTCGGACCCCGGCAAGGCTAGGAGTCGCCAGATTTGCCAAATCCGTCAGTGATGGGGACGCAGATCCCCCAACAACCAAGTCCCGATTGAAGGCAACAGCCCAACCCGTATTGGAGAGACACCGCCACCGCCACGGCACCAGTTTCTCAGGGCCAGTGCCTGCGGGCAAAGTGTAGAGCTCCTCCGGCCCAGATTGCAGCCGGGGAGCGGGTAACCGGAGGGAATCCACCGCTACCATCAGTCAACACAGGTGCAAGGAAGAGGGACATCACCGTCACCTACCGGGAGTGCAGGTGCAGCCGTCTGTGGGACTGTCCTACCAGCCGTTGGTTTACCGTACAAACTGTGTCCGTGTGTCAGGCTGAGTGAGTACCATAGTGCCGCAAGGCACAGCGCTGCCCCCGCGTCCCTGCGCCCTCCAGGCCCTACACTTTACATCTCATCACCGGGCCCCGGGATCACCAACCCCTACCGACAGAGGGGCAACACAACACCTGGCTGCTCCGCATCACCATCCCCGGGACCCCCCACACTGAGCAGCGGTGGTGCAATCACCACAACCGTGGGTGGCGTCACGAACTATAACAATCCCTTCACCCAACAAACACCCCCTTTCACTCACGGGCGAGGAGTGTCGCTCGAGAAACCCCGGGATCCGGCCCACAGCTCGAGCCACCAGGAGCAGCTGCCGGACCCGAACAGAAGGGGTGAGCGCGGTGTGCTGACACCCTCCTCCCCGCCCGCGACAACTTGGCATCACGAACAGGATCTTACCGCTCTGCCGTCAGGTAGAGGTGCGCCTTGTTACCGCCGGAGGTATCCGGCAGAAAAATTTCAGAAGCCGCCATCTTTGGCGCGAAAAGTTCCCGCTCGAGCGTCTTCTCGAGCAGTAGAAGCGCGAAGGCCAAAACTCCGCCCCGAGAGAGGAGGGGCCGGAAAGAGCTAAGGGGGACGAAATGGCGGCTGGCCGCATGTAAGCGCGGCTGGCCGCATGTAAGCGCGGCTATGGAAGCAGGGACGCCAGGACCCTGCGGCCATTTACTGGTTCCTGGAAGAGTCCGCTGCTAAAGATGCTGAGTCCGACCAACAACACCGTGGTCCCCGCGCCTGGCATGGCGGCGTGGGTGGAAGTCAGGACCGTCCAGCAAAGCAGCCGTCTGCAGGTCAAGATGCAGCTCCTCATGGAGGAGTGGGAGGCCGACATGGCAGAAGTGGTGGCGGCCATACGGAGACGCGAGGTGGAGGGAGTCTTGGAAGGGAGGGTAAGTGACCCACGCCCCTGTGCCCCTAGTGGGTCGGTCATCGCGGCTGAGGGACCCGGTCCATACCCGCTCGCCCTGCTACCTCCCCCGCTACCCGTGTTGGCTGCTGCTGCCCCGCCACTAGGCCCGCTACCACCACCACCGGTAGCGGTACCCTGCCAATCCACCCCGGCGGACCGACCTGCAGCAGAAGCTCGTGACCACCCTGATCCGCTTCCATGGAAGGAGCCGAAGGCTGAAGCCGTCAGCAAAGATGCACCGGAGGCATGGCGGGGATGCTGCTGCCAGGAGGCAGAGCAGGCCATGTCACAGCGGGGTCCCTCATTGCTGACGGTGCCGGTCGTAGCCGACACGGTGGGACTCTGGCTGGGCCCGTTCCCCGCACACGCTGAACCGGAGCAAACAGAAAGTGCTCCCGGCTGGGAGCGACGGCAACAGCAGCTGCGCAGGGAGATCGATGCCCGAGAGGGGTGTAGAGCGGATGTGCATGCCCGCATGAATATGGAAGAAGATCGCCTGCAGCAAGCTACCATTGGGGTCCAGAGCGGTGCACCATGTGAAGGTGACACTAGGGTCCCACGAATGAGAATGGACTGTTGAGCCGCAAAAGGGCAGCGGATGCCCACTGCAGCAGTCCCCGTTGGGACCACCATTTTGTTTGTTGGAAAGTTTGAAAATGATAAGGAAAATGAAAATTACCGAGTTTTTCATCTGATTTGCTTGTGATTGAACCGGCAGGAGCTGGCACCGTTGTCCCCGTGGGGACCGTTTAAAGTTTTGCATGGGAACTATCCATGGACAAGCCCGTGAACTTGCAGGGCACCACAAACGTTAAGTGGCTTGTAAATATGTTGGGTACCGTTACCGTTTCCGCTATACCGCCTCCGGAGAGGCAGGTTGGAGGGAGGGCCCTGAGCAGAGCAGGCTAGGGTCCAGCCACCAAAGGAACCGGTGGCCACCCTCTGGAGGGGAAGGACAGATCCCGCTCGGGTAACTTGTGCTGGACTGTGGGTCAAGGGGTGCTGCCTGGGTTTTAGGGGCAGCATCAGGGCCAGGTTGCTTGGGTGGGAGAGAGCGGAAACCGTGACCGTATACCGTTGCAACGTTAAAAGTAAAATGTGCCTCCCGTCTTGGGAAGAGTTTTTGATTAAAAATGTATTTATGTTTGCTTAACCCTGTTATCCCCTTTTTGCAGAAAAATAAAACCGGTGTAGGACGGCAGCCCGCGGACGGTCTGCATTTTGCTAAGGGGGAATGTGTCGCCCTGGGCAAGCCAGGGGACACAGGTCACACACCACCACACCCCACACTCCAGGTAGGCACATCACAGCTAACCACAAATCCTTGTTGCCTTCCTCCAGAGGTTGATGATGCACACCAGGGGGTGGGCCAGGCGGTTGGCTCCGCCCACCAAGGAGCTCACAGCTCTGGAGGCAGGAAGTAACCAGGCAGATAGCCCAGGCAGGGCAAGTGAGAAGAGCTCAGGGAGAGCTGGAGTGAGGAGACAGCTCAGGGAGGAGCAGGAGTGAGGAGCTAAGTGAGAAAGTAAACAACTAAGTGAAAGTGAAGGAAGGAAAGTAGAAAAGGAGGAAAAGCAAGTAAAGTGACAGAAGAGAAAGACAGCCTGAAGGGTCCAGCTTTGTGAGGGCCAGAACAGCAAGGTCAGCAACGGCGGTGACTGTCTGGAGGGGGACCGTTTGGAAGTTCCTGGAAGGACCCCGTTGGCTGTGTGCCCGGTGGTCTGGAGCAGTGTTCCGAAGGACAGTCAGCACCAGGGCAGGGGCCTCTCGGACCCCGGCAAGGCTAGGAGTCGCCAGATTTGCCAAATCCGTCAGTGACGGGGACGCAGATCCCCCAACAACCAAGTCCCGATTGAAGGCAACAGCCCAACCCGTATTGGAGAGACACCGCCACCGCCACGGCACCAGTTTCTCAGGGCCAGCGCCTGCGGGCAAAGTGTAGAGCTCCTCCGGCCCAGATTGCAGCCGGGGAGTGGGTAACCGGAGGGAATCCACCGCTACCATCAGTCAACACAGGTGCAAGGAAGAGGGACATCACCGTCACCTACCGGGAGTGCAGCTGCAGCCGTCTGTGGGACTGTCCTACCAGCCGTTGGTTTACCGTACAAACTGTGTCCGTGTGTCAGGCTGAGTGAGTACCATAGTGCCGCAAGGCACAGCGCTGCCCCCGCGTCCCTGCGCCCTCCAGGCCCTACACTTTACATCTCATCACCGGGCCCCGGGATCACCAACCCCTACCCACGGAGGGGCAACACAACACCTGGCTGCTCCGCATCACCATCCCCGGGACCCCCCACACTGAGCAGCGGTGGTGCAATCACCACAACCGTGGGTGGCGTCACGAACTATAACAATCCCTTCACCCAACAAACACCCCCTTTCACTCACGGGCGAGGAGTGTCGCTCGAGAAACCCCGGGATCCGGCCCACAGCTCGAGCCACCAGGAGCAGCTGCCGGACCCGAACAGAAGGGGTGAGCGCGGTGTGCTGACACCCTCCTCCCCGCCCGCGACACTTATATGCTTCCTCTCCCATGTGTTTTCCTGACTCATGTGCAGTACTTCTATGCTTCCTGTCCCATGTGTTTTCCTGACTCATGTACAGTACGTCTATGCTTCCTCTCCCATGTGTTTTCCTGACTCATGTGCAGTACTTCTATGCTTCCTGCCCCAGATGTTTTCCGGACTCATGTGCAGTACTTCTAGGCTTCCTGTCCTATGTGTTTTCCTGACTCATGTGCATTACTTCTAGGCTTCCTGTCCTATGTGTTTTCCTGACTCATGTGCAGTACTTCTAGGCTTCCTGTCCCATGTGTTTTCCTGACTCATGCACAGTACTTCTATGCTTCCTGTCCCAGATGTTTTCCTGACTCATGTGCAGTACTTCTAGGCTTCCTGTCCTATGTGTTTTCCTGACTCATGTACAGTACTTCTATGCTTCCTATCCCAGATGTTTTCCTGCCTCATGTGTAGTACTTCTATGCTTCCTGTTCCATGTGTTTTCCTGACTCATGTGCATTACTTCTAGGCTTCCTGTCCCATGTGTTTTCCTGACTTATGCACAGTACTTCTATGCTCCCTCACAGATAGGCCCCCACACAACACCTTCCCTCACACAGGTAACACACAGCCGACCTGAAACCCTAGAAACACTCCCCCTTAGTGAAAGATAGGCATACCAGTGGGCGGGACCAGGCGGTTGGACATGCCCACCCCGGGGTCTAGACAGCCCGGGGCGGGAAAACAAACAGATCAGTTTAGTAGTTCAAGTTGAGAGAAGAGTGGGCTGGAGCTAGGTGTAGCTCCAGCAGAGGAGGTTCAAGTTGAATGGTGCCAGGGTCGGAGCCCTGGTGCCCTTGGCTAGGTGGCAGATGGGAAGACGGCTCAGCAGATCCGAGGTGGACCGGGACAGGGTTGTAGCCCGCCGGTACCGACACAGGGAACTAACCCAGAAACCGTAGCACAGAGTGGGTACTCGGACCCTGAAGCCAGGACTGAAACCAGCGGCCTAACTAATTAATTGATTGAGGGAAGGATTATAGGTCCTGTCCCACCTAAAGTCCCTCAAAGAAGACAACAGCCCACTGATAGGGATAAGGCCACCGCCAGGGCCTATAGATCCCACGGGCCAGCGTCTGCGGGCACGGCTCCTTAGGCCACATCCAGCCGGGAGCGGACTCCTGAGTTCCAGACCAGGCAGTCCACCATACACGAAACAAGTGCAGAGGAAAGGACAGTGACCACCAGCCTGGATGGGGGACCTGAATGCAACCGGCCGCGGTGGCCGGCCACGAGCATCTTTGTTTACCAAAAGACTCCTGTGATTCATTTACTGTGAGTAACCAGACATTCCCCCGCACGCCCGGGTGTCCTGGCCCTTGCTATCGCTAACCCTGCACAAAGACACTGGGTCCTGGTGCAACCATCCCTACCCACAGAGGGGTTAACATCCAGCTGCCACTACATCTCCCCCGGTGCGGTGGTGTCCCACCTCACCGCACACCATGGGTGGCGTCTCGAACTTAATACGGCCTAGCCCGTACATCTATGTCCCCCCTTTTATTCGGCGTGTCCGTAAGACCCCCGGGTCCGGAGACCCTCGAGCCACCCCCAGAAGGTCCAGGCAAGAGCAGCGGCGGCTGCTGGCACGGGGGCGGCACATTATATATATATATATATATATATATATATATATATATAAAAATACTTGTGCTAGAAGGGGAGGGTAGAAGACAAAGAGGAACTATGTGTTTGACTTTCCCTTTTTAGATGGGAGGAGCCTTCAACACCTGGCAATACACACCCCCATGACATCACTGTTTAAAGCCAATGATAGGGGAAATGAATCATATAAATAAAGTTATTCGCCAAAAAACCATGATAGTCAATGGAGCTGGGAGCGGATCTGTTGTTATTATAGACTCCTATTATGGACAGAGAAAGAGACACACAAAGAGACCCACACACACAGAAAGAGACACACAAAAAAGAGACACACACAGCTCTGCTTCTGTTTGGCTACAGGTCATTAATAGGAGCTGTGATTGGTTGCTATAGGCAACAAAGGACATTCTTAGTATAAGAAGCTTATGTGTCAGTTAATATGATTTTGGTGGAGAGACGGATGGAGATGTAGGGAGACAGACAGAGAGAGACAGAGAGAGAGACGGATAGAGAGGCACAGAGAGCGACAGATAGACAGACAGAGATAGAGAGATAAAGAGAGCAACAGAGAGCCAGACAGAGAGGCCGACAGGGAAAGAGGCAGAGAGAGACAGACAGCGAGACAGAGAGACAGAGAGAGAGACAGAGAGAAACAGACAGAGAAACAGAGATATAGAGAGATAGACAGATAG
Organism: Anomaloglossus baeobatrachus; assembly: GCF_048569485.1. Lineage (NCBI taxonomy): Eukaryota > Metazoa > Chordata > Amphibia > Anura > Aromobatidae > Anomaloglossus > Anomaloglossus baeobatrachus. The sequence continues at coordinate 214,406,406 of NC_134360.1, read as the reverse complement.
ACAGAGAGAGAAACATAGAGACAGACAGAGAGACACAAACAGACAGAGAAAAAGAGATAGAGAGAGACACTCATACAGGAAGAGAGACAAACAGAGAGTGGGAGAGAGACAGAGACAGTTACTATCTTGGGCAACGCCGGGTACTACAGCTAATCTTCTATATTAGCTGACCTCATAACCTGTGAGGTCCCTTCCTCTCTTCCTTTTCTTCACTTCTCTCTTACTGGCCGCCCTCATGGAGCAGCATGGCTTGTGACCAACATGGCTGAGTATCATCTCATAAAGGGATAATGTTAACTTGATGGGTGGGCTGTGATATGGTGTGAGTGCTATAGTCAAAGTGGGTGGTATGTAATTATGGGTTTAATGGTGGACTTGTCATGATATTATTTACTGATATTTTCCTGTATTGTAATGTGTATATAATTTAGTATATGGTTTTCATAGTGGTTACATGTGCTAGTATTATATAGTGTATTAAGTGTAGTCTTGTTAGCAAATAAACTTGTTATATTTCATTAATATAACAAAGTGTCTTGAGTCTGCACATGTTTGGGATACACCAGGTAGATAAGGCAAAGCAGTAATAGTAACAGAGAAATTATATCCTTGGGAATATACAGTGCCTACAAGTAGTATTCAACCCCCTGCAGATTTAGCAGGTTTACACATTCGGAATTAACTTGGCATTGTGACATTTGGACTGTAGATCAGCCTGGAAGTGTGAAATGCACTGCAGCAAAAAAGAATGTTATTTCTTTTTTTTTTTTTTTCTTTAAATTGTGAAAAGTTTATTCAGAGGGTCATTTATTATTCAACCCCTCAAACCACAAGAATTCTGTTTGGTTCCCCTAAAGTATTAAGAAATATTTCAGGCACAAAGAACAATGAGCTTCACATGTTTGGATTAATTATCTCTTTTTCCAGCCTTTTCTGACTAATTAAGACCCTCCCCAAACTTGGGAACAGCACTCATACTTGGTCAACATGGGAAAGACAAAGGAGCATTCCAAGGCCATCAGAGACAAGATCGTGGAGGGTCACAAGGCTGGCAAGGGGTACAAAACCCTTTCCAAGGAGTTGGGCCTACCTGTCGCCACTGTTGGGAGCATCATCCGGAAGTGGAAGGCTTATGGAACTACTGTTAGCCTTCCACGGCCTGGACAGCCTTTGAAAGTTTCCACCCGTGCCGAGGCCAGGCTTGTCCGAAGAGTCAAGGCTAACCCAAGGACAACAAGGTAGGAGCTCCGGGAAGATCTCATGGCAGTGGGGACATTGGTTTCAGTCAACACCATAAGTAACGTACTCCACCGCAATGGTCTCCGTTCCAGACGAGCCCGTAAGGTACCTTTACTTTCAAAGCGTCATGTCAAGGCTCGTCTACAGTTTGCTCTGCTCATGATCACTTGGAGGACTCTGAGACAGACTGGTTCAAGGTTCTCTGGTCTGATGAGACCAAGATCGAGATCTTTGGTGCCAACCACACACGCGACTTTTGGAGACTGGATGGCACTGCATATGACCCCAAGAATACCATCCCTACAGTCAAGCATGGTGGTGGCAGCATCATGCTGTGGGGCTGTTTCTCAGCCAAGGGGCCTGGCCATCTGGTCCGCATCCATGGGAAGATGGATAGCACGGCCTACCTGGAGATTTTGGCCAAGAACCTCCGCTCCTCCATCAAGGATCTTAAGATGGGTCGTCATTTCATCTTCCAACAAGACAACGACCCAAAGCACACAGCCAAGAAAACCAAGGCCTGGTTCAAGAGGGAAAAAATCAAGGTGTTGCAGTGGCCTAGTCAGTCTCCTGACCTTAACCCAATTAAAAACTTGTGGAAGGAGCTCAAGATTAAAGTCCACATGAGACACCCAAAGAACCTAGATAACTTGGAGAAGATCTGCATGGAGGAGTGGGCCAAGATAACTCCAGAGACTTGTGCCGGCCTGATCAGGTCTTATAAAAGACGATTATTAGCTGTAATTGCAAACAAGGGTTATTCCACAAAATATTAAACCTAGGGGTTGAATAATAATTGACCCACACTTTTATGTTGAAAATGTATTAAAATTTAACTGAGCAACATAACTTGTTGGTTTGTAAGATTTATGCATCTGTTAATACATCCTGCTCTTGTTTGAAGTTTGCAGGCTCTAACTTATTTGCATCTTATCAAACCTGCTAAATCTGCAGGGGGTTGAATACTACTTGTAGGCACTGTATACAGTATATCTGTGGTGTGGGAATAGCCATCCCTTTTACAAGGTAGCTGTGGTATTTCCCCTTTTACAAAAGCGAGGGTTTCTATAACCCTTTAATAATTTGTAAAAATCACGAGTGGAGCAATTAGAAGAAAAGTATACTTGAAACATGGACACGACCTCTGCATTTTTCACCCACTCCTGGTTTTGTCTTGCAAATACTGATGTAAAATACTGACTGAATGTGGCCTAAGGGGTACTTTGCACACTACGACATCGCAGGTGCGATGCCGGTGGGGTCAAATCGAAAGTGACGCACATCCGGCGTCGCTGTCGACATCGGAGTATGTGAATCCTTTTTACTACGATTAACGAGCGCAAAAGGGTCGAAATCGTATGATCGGTGTAGCGTCGGTCATTTCCATAATTTCGGAAGGACCGATGTTACAATGTTGTTCCTCGTTCCTGCGGCAGCACAGATCGCTGTGTGTGAAGCCGCAGGAGCGAGGAACATCGCCTTACCTGCGTCCCGCCTGCAATGAGGAAGGAAAGAGGTGGGCGGGATGTTTACGTCCCGCTCATCTCTGCCCCTCTGCTTCTATTGGCCGCCTGCCGTGTAACGTCGATGTGACGCCACATGACCCGCCCCCTTAGGAAGGAGGCGGGTCGCCGGCCAGTGTGACGTCGCAGGGCAGGTAAGTGCATGTGAAGCTGCCGTAGCGATAATGTTCGCTACAGCAGCTATCACAAGATATCGCAGCTGCGAAGGGTGCGGGGACTATCGCGCTCGGCATCGCTACCATCGGCTTGCGATGTCGTAGTGTGCAAAGTACCCCTAAAGGTAGCCAGATCCCTGGGCAGTTTAGAATGGTTGGGCCCCTCCTGTGCCTGACAGTTCAGGTGTCATGACACATACTGCGGGTGGAAGAAGTCATGTCGTAGGTAATATGATGAACACACAGGCACTGTAGTTAGCAATGATGAGGAGGGTAGAGAAATCAGTTTGCATAGAAGATTTTTTTTTTATAGACTGCGCTATACATGATAATGGAGGGCACTATTTAATATTGGATGCTGAACATACTAAAGATAACATTATGTAGATTTTAAGAGATTAAATTATGTAATGTGGGAGGCTATACATATCAAGTTTGGATACTACATAATTTGTAACGCTATATATAATAAGGGAGGACCCTACGAAATTCGTAAAGCTATATTTAATAAGTGAGGAACCTATGTAATTTTGTAACTCTATATATAATAAGGGAGGACCCTACGTCATTCGTAAAGCTATATATAATAAGGGAGGACCCTACGTAATTCGCCACACTATATATAAGGGAGGACAATACGTAATTTGTAACGCTATATATAATAAGGGAGGACCCTACATAATTTGTAATGCTATATATAATAAGGGAGGACCTTACGCAATTCGTAAAGCTATATATAATAAGGGAGGACCCTACGTAATTTGTATCGCTATATATAATAAGGTAGGACCCTATGTAATTTTGTAACTCTATATATAATAAGGGAGGACCCTATGTAATTCATAATACTATATATAATAAGGGAGGACCCTACGTAATTCGTAATACTATATATAATAAGGGAGGACCCTATGTAATTCATAACACTATATATAATAAGGGAGGACCCTACGTAATTTGTAACACTATATATAATAAGAGAGGACCCTACGTATTTCATAAAGCTATATATAATAAGGGAGGACCCTATGTAATTCATAACACTATATATAATAAGGGAGGACCCTACGTAATTTGTAATGCTATATATAATAAGGGAGGACCCTACGTATTTCGTAAAGCTATATATAATAAAGGAGGACCCTACGTAATTTGTAACACTATATATAATAAGGGAGGACCCTACGTAATTTGTAACGCTATATATAATAAAAGATGACGCTCTAATTTCCTCAGTACATATAACATTGTGGGTTATAGATAATTTAGTGACAAAATTATATAGTTGGTGGAAGAAGGTTGAACTAAATGGACCGAGGTCTTTTTTTAACCCATGCAGCTATGTAATGAAGTAGTATCTTCATCTTTCCCATACCTTAGGCCGGTGTCACATGCTACGATGTATCGGGCGATATGTCGTCGGGGTCACGTCGTTAGTGACGCACATCCGGCATCGTTAGAGATATCGTAGCGTGTGATAGCTACGAACGACTGTGAATGAGCAAAAATACTCACCTTATCGTTGCTCGTTGACACGTTGTTCATTTTCATAAAGTCGTTCCTCCTTCTGCGCGCCGGTTGCTCATCGTTCCCGAGGCAGCACACATCGCTTCATGTGACACCCCGGGAGCGACGAACACAGCTTACCTGCGTCCCACCGGCAATGCGGAAGGAAGGAGGTGGGTGGGATGTTACGTCCCGCTCATCTCCGCCCCTCCATTTCTATTGGGCGGCCGCTGTGTGACGTCGCTGTGACGCCGAACATCCCTCCCCCTTCAGGAAGAGGATGTTCGCCACCCACAGCGAGGTCGTTCGGAAGGTAAGTACGTGTGACGGGGGTAAACTACTTTGTGCGCCACGGGCAACAAATTGCCCGTGACGCACAAACGACGGGGGCGGGTGCGATCGCTCATGCGATCGCACGATATATCGTCCCGTGTGACGCCGGCCTTTATCTATATTATTGCTTGTGTTTATGCTGTTCTCATTCTCTATGAAGTATCAGATCTGGAATATATTTCCTATACTCTGCACTATTGTGAACTTCTTTACATAGTGCTCTTATCCTATTGTGCCTAACATAAATATGTAACCTTCTGCACACTGTGTTCTAATGTATTGGAGTGAGCTTAGAATTTATTACATACACTTAACAGATACTCTTGAGTAAGGTCCAGATCAGCATCAAAATGTAGCTGGTTGCAATGTCTGCATATCTACATAAGTTGGAATAAATATATCACTATTGTTGAAGCAACAAATCCATTATACACATTTTATATTGTGTGCCGTGAGCGCATGATTGAAATTATGTGGTCCTTCACCTTCTCTATAGCAATAAATCTCTATGCAGTGTGCGGAGTTATAACCTCTTTAATCTGGAGGAAAAAGAAATATCGGGATTAGTTTAGATGGAAGTCAAATTATTGGAGTATTCAGGCTAAAAATACGGTCATGATTTACTGGTTTGAAGAGGGTATGGGTGGAGATGGGAGTGCATAATAGTACCAATGTAATCAATATATAGTATGTCAACTATTTAATCCTTTTTTTAGGAGTTTAAAGGGAGTATTTTAGGAATAAACTAGTTTAAGCCATTGCTGCCCAAGCCAGCGTCACTTTCCTGACAAAACCCAATTTTTTTAAATCTGACATGTTTCCCTTTATGGGATCATTTTTACGCACGGACTTGGGGAAGGTCCAGCATGAGGCAAGACACACAACAATAAGGGGTCCACCAACAACAAAGAAAGGGGTACCTCGGGGACACTTTAACAAAGGTGGGCCCTGGTGCCAGTGAGAGGTAAAGATGGACACCTCCTGCAGTCCTAGCCAGTCCCTATACATGTTCATACCTGTCGCTGAGCAGGAACCTGAAGCCCTGAAACACCCTGCAATAGCCCTTGCTATTGAGTTGGAAGGATCACTAGTCCCACTGCTGCACTAAAATAACAAGCAGGAACGGTGCAACAGACAGGGCAAAGGATAAGCCCAGCTTCCCAGCTGCAGTCAGACACCAGGACTTCAACCTACACCGCTTCACTGCATCAAGGGCTCAGCAGCTCCTTCCACCTTGAGGCCAAGGATCAAAATGGATTCAGAATAAACGGCACCCTCTACTGGAATATGTGATCATATATAGGGGAAGGGAGTGGTCACCAATCGGAAACCAGGAATCAGAAGCTGCTGGAAAGCAAAACTGACATTAACCCTTTCAGTGCCAAAGGAAAGGGAATATGTTTAATGTGAGGAGTCTCAGATGGCAAAGAGAGACTCTGGCCCAGATCCTGTCTCTAGTGACAGAGAGACGGCTGTGACAATAATAACTCTGAAATATTGATTCTGACATTAATTTTTCATGACACATTATACTTTCTGTAAATTTAGATCAATAAGTTATGTGTTTTTTTTTTATGAAAATATCAGTTGATGAAAATGTTGAGAAACTAGCAATTTTCAAACTTTTCATTATTAAGCCCTCTAACCGATATTGATATTATGCAAAATAGTTAATAAAGAACATTTGCTGCGTGTCTTCTGAACGTCGGCATAATTTCTTAAACACTTTATTGTTTTGTTAGGTTCTTAGAAGTACAGGTGAACGGATCTGCGAGATTCAAATCTGACAAATCAAGCGGATTTTACAGGGAAAATCCATTCACTGTGGATTTATTTAATGTGAATTGAATTTTCCTTATGCTGTAGGGTCTTCCCAGACCACAAAGCATATTAATGTGGTATGTAAAGAAAAAAGAAAGAATACAAACCTAACAACTCACCTGTCCGATCATCTCCGCAGCCTGCTATCTAGTCCCTCTCTTATCCCATTACATATATTCCCTTCAGCCGTTTTAGTCCAGGCCCGATGCACCGTGCCATCCGTGCCATCATTCAGACAACGTGTGCCATAATATCAGAAATGACATGAAAATGTTTTGACTACTTAGTTCTTGTTCACAGAGCTAATATGGAGTATAGTGCACAGGATTATATACTAGATCTTAGTAGTGCCCTGCAGATGCCATCTTTTACCATATACACAACAGGTCTGCTCTTGTGCCATGCAAGGTCTCCTAGCTTATCTCACGCTTGATGTGCTGTGGAGTACTGCTCCACAGCAGCTTAAACCTGACATACGCTAGCTGTTTTTAGGCTGAGGGGGCCCAATAAGCATGGATCTCCCCACCCTGGGAATACGAGCCCCCAGCTGACGGCTTTATCATGGCTGGGTATCAAAATAGGGGGGACTGCGTTTATTTTTAAATATTTATTTTAAATCATTTTCTAAATAGCTGCATGTGGTTCTTCTTATTTTGATACACAGCCAAGATAAGCACACAGCTGGGGGCTGCAGCCAGTAGCCGTATGCTTTATCTATTCTGGGTATCATAATATGAGGGAACCCAACGCCAATTTTTCTTCATTTATTTTTAGACAAATATAGACACATAGACGGCGTCTCTGATTGAAAGCAGTCATATACGATGTCGCACAGGGTGGGGGGATGCCTGACTGCAACCAATCACAGACATAGGAACCGCCAGTGGGCAGGGGAAGCAGTGCATATACATGAAGGATAATGAGCGGCCCTGGAAGTAGCGTTACAGCCGCACAGAGACTGGTAAGTATAAAGCTCTTGCTCCGATTCCCCTTTCCCTTCTATCACCATTTTTAAGCACCTGATTTGGGTACCCCTAGACTTATATGGGGACCGATATCCAGCCAGATATCCAGCATCAGTTCTGGGCCCAATCCGGGGTTTGTTTTTTTTAAACCCAGTTGGACCTGCCAATCCTGGGTATCTGTGAGTCTGCCCATCACTAGTTAGAATACTTAAAATGTTTAGCAGTTTCAATGAAATTTACAAAACTTATTTTTTAAGGAGACTTCAATGTTACAGAGGCTTTAAGGTGCTTATAGCTTATAAAACCCAAAACAAGACCTTATTTTAAAAACTAAACCTCTCAAAATATTCAAAACATTCAGAAAGTTTTTTAACCCTTAGGTGGGCTTTGCACGCTGCGACATCGGTAACAATGTGTTACCGACGCTGCAGCGATAGTCCCCGCCTCCGTCGCAGCAGCGATATCTTGTGATTGCTGCCGTAGCGAACATTATCGCTACGGCAGCTTCACATGCACTCACCTGCCCTGCGACGTCGCTCTGGCTGGCGAACCGCCTCCTTACTAAGGGGGCGGGTCGTGCGGTGTCATAACGACGTCACACGGCAGCCGGACAAAAGAAGCGGAGGGGCGGAGATGAGCGAGACGTAAACATCCCGCCCACCTCCTTCCTTCCGCATAGCCGGCCGGGATGCAGGTAAGGCGATGGTCCTTGCTCCTGCAACTTCATACACAGCGATATGTGCTGCCGCAGGAACGAGGAACAACATCGTACCGTCGCAGCAGCGGCATTATGGAAATGTCGGACCCTACACCGATCATACGATAACGACGCTTTTGCGCTGGTTAATTGTATGTAGAAGGCTTTACACACTACGATGTCGACAGCGACGCCGGATGTGCGTCACTTTCGATTTGACCCCACCGACATCGCACCTGCGATATCGTAGTGTGCAAAGCCCGCCTTAAGCTGCTTTACAGCAATTAATATAAAGTGAAAAGAAAACAGTTGGAAATTACTTTCTTTCCACTTACATTTTTGTAGCCTCAATTTTTTTTATTTTCACAAGTGGTAAAGGGAGCAATGGACCCACACAATGTGTTACACAATTTCTCCTAAATGCCATACATGTGGTTAGAAACTACTTTCTGGGTACACAGAAGAGAAAAAGAAGACCTAGCATCACCTTAATCAGGTGCTCAGGAGAAAAGAGGGAAGTACAAAACAAAAATTCACACACGCACCACCAGAAGCAATCGTCTGTAATTATCCGAGGAGGTTTCCCCTACCATTTTCCACTATGAGGACCTTCCCATTCAGCCCAGTCTCCAGACATATCTGATTTTCTCCCCCTATTGATGTAAGCCCTGGAATTGCTATCCGTTCTCTCCACTTATCTGTGTATTTTGACAGATGTGATCCTAGAGGACTTCTGGCCTCTTGTGTCAGCCCCTCACCAGGCTGACACCCCCACCAGATATAAATTACCATATAACGAGTACACGATATGAGCAAGATTTCAGCCTGTTCCCTACCTATAGTTACCTAAAACCTGCCATTGAATTAGTTTTTGAACCTGTAGGTCCACGTTGACTCCTAATAAATAGGTAGAGAACATACACGTGACCACCTTCCCACCAATTTACTGGGACTCCTGCTCATATTGGATTCTCCGACGCAAGGAAGGCCAATAGGCCGAAACGTTGAGTTCTGGCGGACTCTCTGTTATTGTACAGCACCTTTTTTTTCTACACTAATAAAGAAAAAGATCAAGATTAAATGAACTTGTGTCCGTAAATCCTTCTTGGGAAATTATACAGTGTGCCAGAGTTAAATTTTTCTTGGGTAAACAGAAGGGCTTAGAATGGAAGGAATACTGTTTGATTTTTGGCTCACAAATTTGGTTGAAATTTATTATGGACTCCACGTCACATTCGCAGTGTCCTTGTGGTGGCAAAAAAGCAGAAAGCTCCTAAAAATCGCCAGATTTTTGAAACTACGCCTCCTATTTTGGGATGCACTAACTATTTTGAAACCAAAGGTGCTTCACAGTATCTTATATCTGTTATTAGCTAACCTGGTGAAATGAATTTTCTTAGCTGTGGGTTACGGTATGTCGCAAGGACTAGAAGTAATAATGCAATGTAAAAAGACCTGCCAGACAGCATATGGATCAACATGAACTAGGACAGAAGGGTTTGCAAGATGGCAGATTGGCAAATGATTCTGCAGGAGCAGTAGCAATTTATAAAGTAATTAAGTATCCTATTACTCACAGGAAGCATAGAAATTGCAAAGATTAATATCAGGTAACTTGCTTGCAGAGGCAAAGGCGTGAACAACAACAACAACAAATATAAATGTGTAACTTGTGGCTCGTCCAAGCAAAATTAGAAAGTAGAGAAGAGATTGTAATTTGAAGTTGAACAAAACAAAGCTGGCCTCCCATCCAGTGGGCACAGATTAATGACCTGATCGATGGACCACAGTTCTGCAAATCAATTCTTCCATCTCTAATGATCAATTAAGAAGTTCCCAACATCCCCATTAAGTGGGTTCTCCCCTCTATAGCAATTCTGTACCTATTAGCTTTAATGGCATTATAACCACATTACAAGGATGAAAAAGGGGCCTCATTTCACTTTAGGACTGTGGATTTTTCTGTATTATTTTATGGGAACTACATTGCTTTTTCCATGCCTTAGAGATCACAATAACCTCCTATGTTTTCATGGAGAGATGGTTGATGTAAGTGTGCAAGTAGGTGTTTGTTTATTGCAGGATGAGTTGAAATATTCTTTGGTACCAATTTGGGCTCAATAATTCTCATCTTTGGGTGGCAGAATGAACAAAAAACAACAATTGAGCAATTTTATATTTTTTTTTGTCATTCAACATGTGGTACATAGTGGTAAGACAACTTTGTTCATCAGGTCAGTACAATTAAAGCTATACCAAATTTATAATATTTTATATGTTTTGCTACTTGTGCACACTATAAAATTATTCTTTACCTAATATAATTTATTTTTGCATCGCCATATTCTAGGTCCTTTTTTTATTTTTTAACTACAAATTTCTTTGAGTCTGTTTTTTGTGGAATGAGTTGATATTTTCACTAATTACAATTTTTTTTGTTACATATCATTTTTTGGTCACTTTTTATTACATTTTGCTGATTTTATTATTTATTCATTTTTTTACAGTACTTACCGTCAAAATTCAATAATGTGATAATTTTACAGCTTGCATCATTATCAATTATCTGTACTTTATTTTCTTTATGTTTTGTTTTGAAATAAGATATTTTTGTTGGTGAAACATTTTATTAACTTTTTCATATTTTCTTTTTGTATATTTTTACAAACTTTATTACACTTTTTTTTTACTATTTTACTTAGTCCCACTATGGGATCTATGGGATTTGAAGTGTCACTGGTTTGACCACCCGACTAATATGACGCACTACTTTTGTATTCCAGCGTATTGGACCTTTCAATTTTATATGGACAAGACACCAAGTAGACTCTGCTTATGAAAGGGCCTATAGCTGGCATACCCAGAGGTCACTGGTTGGCCTATGGCAGCAGTAGCAACTATCGGCACTCTGATATTGGATTATGTGAATGGAGGCAATGTGATGAAAGACAAAGCCCCCTCACTCTCATAACCATCTAGATGTGGCACTTGCTATTCACTATGGCATCTAAAGGGTTAAACAGCTGACATTGATTCCAGCACAGATTATAGACATTGCAGAAGGGTGTCAGCTATAATATACAGTTGAAACCTGCTATTGATGGTCCCAGCTTTGTTTTGCCTTGTTTGCCCACCGCACTGCGCATGTACTGCAGATGTCAGGAAGGGGTTAAGTCAAGCTTATGTAATTCATCTGCTTTGAAACTGTTTTTAAGATTTATTTTTTAAAATATTTACGGTATGTTATAAAATCTGCCACTAAGCTTTTTATTGGGTTCAGATTTCATGATCTGTGGCAATAACATTTTAGCAGTTTTTTAGCAGTTATCTCAGTATAAATAAAGGCAGGCAATTAATAGTTAACAACTAACATGGCCATTGACCGTTTCTACAGATGTCTCTATGTACCAGCACTCACACAAAGAACTTCAAGAACTTTTTAACTCGTCCACATTTGCCACATATGAGGATTCCACAAGAAAGTTTACTTTTCAGCTGGATTCTTGTAGTTATGAACAGATACTATAACACTGGTAGATGTGGACCCACTTCTTACCATGAAGGGCCCTAAGTAAGTGTCTACCGGATCTTCACTTGAGCCTCTAGTGGTGAGGATGGCCTGGGCTGCCAGTTGACACCAGGTACCACTTGCAGGGCAGTTCCTGGGACTGCAGTAGTTACTGTAACACTGGGAGATGTGGACCCACTGTTTACCCTGAAGGGGCCTAACTTAGTGTCTACTGAGTCTTCATTAAAGCCTCTGGTGGCGAGGATGGCCTAGGCTGCCAGTAGACACTAGGTGTCTCTCACGGGGCAGTTCCCAGAACTAGATCAGTTGACTGATGGGTCAAGGCAGATGTACAAGGTACAAGGGGGTTAGACAGTGGGGTAGTCAAATGGTCCAAGGTTGGGGCAGACAGCTAAGGTTCAGAAGATGAGCGGAGAGAAAAGACAGGAAGAGAAAACAAGCCTAATCGGTAACATGAGTTCAACACTAAAGACACCTTACAGGAAACTTGAGAGATAACTGAACAAGAACCTAGATCAGGCAAGGAATAATGGATGAGGCTGCCTCATAAAGCACGTATTAGAAGGGGATTGGCCTTGGAAGCAGAACTCTGCTGGACAATTTGGATATAAATTCTTTCACAGTCTGGCTGTGCCTCCCTATAGCAGGAAAAACCCACCAGCCACAGGTGAGTTGCATGAAGCCGCTCAGAGGATAGTTCAGACTTAGGGGTGAGCTGTGAGTATAGTGGTGCCAAAAGCTGTGTGAGTCACAGGTGTGAGAATTACAGAAGGCAAAAAGACAATTCTGAACTAGAGCGGAGTATAAAAAATGCTTGTGTAGTGACCCAGCGTAGCCACTACTAGATATCCTCTGAAGGGCCATATGTTTTTTATAATGTTGGACATTATCTGTGCCTTCTGAAGCCTTGCTCTGAGAGTTGTAGCATCCACACTGACCTCTGCTGGCCGTTCTCAAAACTACCTTTGCCTTATATGATAAAAGGAAGTGAAGCAGCAGTGGGGAAATTTCCCGTTCCTCTTCTAACAGGAAAAATGAGAAAGATGTCTGTGGCTGAGGACTCAGGAGGTGAGGACTGAGTTTGGTGGGAGAGGTGTATGAACGCTGGGGTTGGTGGCTACTTCCAGTCACTTATATCCTCAAGTGACTGTCTAGTAAGGAGAAGGAGACTCTCTGTGGAAAGGGAAAATCCAGGCTGCCATTTATTCCAAATCAAGGTTGGCCCCGAACAATAGCAAGATCCAGAAAGCCACAAACTGCAAAAAGCCAAAACAGGTGTAGATGCCTGATGGTAAGATGCTCTCAGAGCTTGGATGAGGGAGAGTTAATCCTTCTGATAAGGAAAGAACTGTAATATAGGGTGTGGAAACTGTTATATGGACCAGCTTATAGTGTGAATTGTCATCATTGCAAGTTATAGGAGTAAAAGTTCCCTCACTTTGTTAATGAAATCTCCAGTGTCTGTGTTTCTTGTGTAATTGCATTCACCCCGGCTTCTTCCTCATGGTATATCATCTAGGTGTCTGCACATGCCAGGAACCCCATGAAAGTCACACCAGACCCGGGAGCGTAGCCACTACCCGTAGCTAGATTGTGGAATCAGCCCCTGTGACCACCTACTTACCTTCCCCTATTACTGAATACGGAATCAATCCCTGCGACCACCTACTTACCTTCCCCTATTACTGAATACGGAATCAATCCCTGCGACCACCTACTTACCTTCCCCTACTCCTGTATTCCCTTTTACATTTGCCTACCAACCTGTGGATTGCTGGAGCCGTTAGAGGCACCGTGACAAGATTAGGCTCCGAGTTCTGAGGCCCGGCATTCCTGCTGGAGGTTGTGGCACTAGCAAGATGCATGATAAACACAATTTGGGGAAGAAAGGCGTAGTTACTGATCTCAGCTAGGCTACAGGGAGAGAGACAGGACAAACTTCTAAAAGGCAAACTGATTACATAGCAGTGCAATAGAAACCATACTATGATAATACAATACAGTATGGATCCCAAGTGGTTGGACATGAGAACTTCAATATACAATAGAAAACACAGAATTGCACTATTCACAATAGGAGACTGACAAAAATCGCCTCCTCCATGACCCTGCATAATGACCTTTGACCAGAGAAGAGTCAATTTCTGTTTACTGGTGACTGTGGTCCATGATATAGTTGTAAAGCACATCGGTAATTGCAGTTAAAGTAAGCTCAGGCAAGACGACCACTCCTATAATCATGTTCAGAATTTTTTTTTAAAAAAAAAACTACAAAAAAACAGACAAAAAATTGTTTCCCTGTCTAATTTTTACTATGAAAATGACTGTAGTTGATACATTCCCTTTAAACATATTTAAAACCCATGGATAGAACATAAGTAATTACGGTTACTTTTTCAAAAACTAAATTTAAGATGTGCAACAATAGTGCTGATGTACGATGCATTAACATTTCATAAATGGTCCCTATTTATTTTTATGGGGACCGACAGATAACGTGCATTGTAAAAACCTCATCCCTAAAGTGCTTCTTTATAGCCCTCTAAGAAGGTAAGAGTCAAAGAGGAGAACAGTGATTAACCTCTCCAATCCAGAGAAAGAAAACAATTCAGCATGACATAGAATACAATGGATTTTAGCCAACTTTGTAGAGAAGTAAAAAAAAAATCCTTATATTAATTTTCTTTGGAAGAGACATTGTTGGAAAAAATGCTGAAATCTTTCAAAATCACAAGGTTTATTTGTGAAAAAAATCCACATCTTTACCATTACATAAAAAAGTAATGAAAATTCCGCTCACATTGACACCATGGGATCCATTATTAACTGTTTTTTGACGGAGCCTTTTTAATCCAGTATTAGTTTTTTCTCTTTCTTATTGTAGAATGGATTAGCATGATTTTGCATTCAACCACTTAAAGTGAATCTGTCAGCAGGCTTTTGCTATGTAAGCAGAAGACAGCATTTTGCAAGGGTTAAAACAGAATTCAGGGATGACTGTCTTGTCATGGGCCGATCTGTTGTTTATTTGCTATGTTTGTTTAACTAGCAGGGCTTCTCATTACTCGGACTACAATGTCTACAATGTCCCGCTCACAGCAGTCTGGCAGGCTCCCTCCTTTGATTCGCAGCTCACTTTCAAGGTATAATCTCTATAGAGAGCTTGGTGTGGACAGAGGCAGCTCTCTCTCAGCTCTGCTACTATCATGGCTCTGTCACGGCTGGGTGACAATCCAGTAGAAGTGAGTTCTAGAAATTCCCAGAGATTGGCAGCACGTGTTGTTATCTGACAGTTTCCTGTTTCTGCAGCTGCG
Source organism: Anomaloglossus baeobatrachus (assembly GCF_048569485.1). NCBI lineage: Eukaryota > Metazoa > Chordata > Amphibia > Anura > Aromobatidae > Anomaloglossus > Anomaloglossus baeobatrachus. The sequence continues at coordinate 214,391,324 of NC_134360.1, read as the reverse complement.
AACTCTATGACCCCGGGAAACTGTCAGTTTTTCCTCTCAGTTGCCAGCCTTTCACTTCCTTTATTAGCCTCACTCTGGGGTGGTTTGGGTGCCTTTTATAATTTGTTCATTGCTGAGCTCTGGAAAGGTAATCTTCTGTTTCTCCAGAATTCTGTGATCAGCTTAGTGTTTTGTCTTTTGCTATTTACCAGGGATCTGGTGATTGCAGCTGTGTTTCCCCTGTATTGCTGGTCCCTTGTGTCTTTCTTTAGTGACAGTGGTGTTGACGAAGAGCTCATACCCTCCATCCTTAGTTAGGGCCCTTTTGCCAGAGTAAGGGAGTGCCCCAGGTACTCTGTTCCAGTGACAGGTGCAGAATCTGTATTGGGTTGGTGAGGGCAGTGAGGGTGAGCTGAAGGTTGTTGTCAGGGGGTCACCATTTTCCCCATTTCCCTAGCTTTAAGACTTTCCTTCACCCTTTTGGTGTGTTGTCCTGTATGGCAGGTATAGTCTTCTTCTGCCATGACAGCTACATGACTTCATCTAAAAATTCTGATTGTGTCAGAACAGCTGAACCCAGTAATCTAAGTGATACATTATTGGATTCAAGCTCTTTTTGCCTATATCATGCTGCTCTCAGATAAGGTAGCAAATACCTGGAGACAGATTTCCTTTAAAGGGGCATTCTCAAAATTGCAAGATATGCAGAAATCACACCCTCCTCTATCCACAGGGTAATGGATAACTTGATCACTGGATGTCCGACGGCTGATACTGGTGTATCATGAAAACCATCCTGTCAACAGGTGTCTTGAAATGAGCGGAGATTCTCATGCTTGGTTTCCACTCCATTCATTGGAAATGATATTTCCAGAAATAGAAAAATTCTAAAAATGAATGGAGTGGAAGGCGAGGATACTCAACTTTGCTGTCTTCCAGACGTGTCTCTGCAGGTCTATTCTCTGGATCATTGGGGTTTCCAGGCGTTCATTTCCAAACGATATGCAGTTATCATTTTTTCTATGAATAGGGGATAATTAGCAATTTTTGTAAAGTAACAGGAACAGTAGACACCAGTTTAGATTTTAAACACAATAACTAAATTACCAAAGTGGCAAAACAGAAAATCACTTAAAAGCTTTTCTCATTTTATTTGTAGCGCTGGTAAATTTGGAATTGGTGCCACATAAGCACAAATTGATTTTGAAACCATTAGCGCATGCAAATAATCTCCGGACGTCTAATTCATGCATAGAGAAATTAACAAATTACAGATGGGTCCACGCTTATCTTAGTAGTGGGACGCTCTCCGGAGACACATTCACCATTCTACCTCATATACCTCTGTCTGAAATTGCTGAGTGCAGGGTCTAAAGGTGATGGAAGAAACAGCTGCTTTGAAAAGATGTTTGGTTTATTGCATATTATACCTCGATTTGGAACATTACTGTTACTAAATTTCCAAATTGGATTGTAATTTGGCACATGTCGAAAAATATTAGAAAAGTGTTCTCTTTTTTCCTAATGCCGGCGTCACACAGTACGATATACCGGGCGATATGTCGTTGGGGTCACGGATTCTGTGACGCACATCCGGCATCATCAGATATATCGTAGCGTGTGACATCTCCGAACGACTGTGAACGAGCAAAAATACTCACCTTATCGTTGCTCGTTGGAACGTCGTTCATTTTCAAAAAGTTTGTCCTCCTTCTGTGCTCCGGTTGTTCATCGTTCCCGAGGCAGCACACATTGCTCCGTGTGACACCCCGGGAACGACGAACGGCAGCTTACCTGCGTCCCGCCTGTAATGTGGAAGGAAAGGGGTGGGCGGGATGTTACGTCCCGCTCATCTCCGCCCCTCCGCTTCTATTCGGCGGCCGCTGTGTGACGTCGCTGTGACGCCGAACGTCCCTCCCCCTTTAGGAAGAGGATGTTTGCCGCCCACAGCGAGGTCGTCCGGGAGGTAAGTACGTGTGACGGGTGTTAACGACTTTGTGCGCCATGGGCAACTAATTGCCCGTGATGCACAAACGACGGGGGCAGATACGATCGCACATAGATCATACCGTGTGACATCGGCCTAAGGCTTGTCCAAGCCTTAGGCATTTTTGAGTGCCAGTGTTTATTTTGAGTGCCTTTTTTAGTTTGTTTTTTTTTGTTGCGTCTTTTATACTGCCGTTTTTAGGGCATCTTTGGTGTCTTGCCATTGACTTGTATTGTGAAGAATAGAATATGCCTGAAAAAAATCAAGCCATTGAAGTAAATTCGGCGGCAAGTTTACGACAGAAAAAAGTCAAGTTTTTCTATTTCTGGACATGTCCTTTAAAGCACAACTCCATCTTTTTTTATTGCACTGCTAGAGTGGTGCTTTAAATGTAAGTCCCCTAGTCCGTTATTATACTCACCTACCGGCAGCTTCACTTTCGATCAGCAGTGTTCTGGTCCGATTCTGGTGATTTGGGATCTGCTGGCAACTCCAGGGTTTCTCGGAGTGCACTGGAGCTCACAACTCAATACAAGTCTATGAGAGCCTCGTTCTGGCCTCATTCTGGATCTCATAGACTTGTATTGAGAGCTTGTGATGTAACTTCTGACTTCTAGCCAGTCAGAAGGCACAGGATCGGAGCATTCCCAAAAAAGCATGAAAATGCCTGAGGGTGACCCAGGGGCAGGGGGCTAAGATGTAGGGTAGGATTCCACTGGCAAGAGACTCGCACGTATCTCGGATCACATCACCCGTCATCGCCTGCCTCTCTTTTGGCAGGAGCGGGTCGGCTGCATCTATTTCTATGCAGCTGAGATGCTACCGTCGGGAAAGAGGCAGGCCATGCTAGGTGATGCGATGCGAGATACGCAAGTGGAAAAGAGCCATTAAAGAGCCACTCCAGTGCTGGAAACAAAACGCTGACTGCAGCCAAAACTGCACCTTGTCAGAGAGAGCCTGGAAATGTCACAAAAATCGCATGTAATTTTAGGTGCGTTTTTGCTGCTTTTTCGGTGCGTTTTTGGTGCGTTTTTCACACCCTGCGTTTTTGCTGCGTTTTTGTGACAAATGTTGACAAAAACGCAGGAAGAATGAACATGCTGCATTTTATTTGTCACAAACCTTTGACAAATAAAACGCTGACAAATAAACTGCAATGTGCGCATGACAAATCTGACTTCTCATAGACTTGGCTGGGAAGTCAAATGTCAGAAAGTTCTGACAACAAAACTGCAGCCAAAAAAGCAGGAAAAAAAGCAGGAAAAAAAGCAGCGTGCGCATGTAGCCAAGCGAGAATAAACACAAATTATGTCAGAATTCTGGTGCCTTCATGCTAAAACTCTCCTCCAGATTTCTTTTCTGGCCTTTTAAGATTTTGTGAAAAAAAATTTGAAAAATTTTAAAACACCAAATTTAAATCAGAAAATTTATATGGTGCTTTTAAAAATATTTTTTTCTCTAATATAGAAGAAATACATGATATACACATTTAACCCTTTCATTCATAGGCACCACATATTAAAGGGATTGTCTGCCTTATCTTTATGTTACCAAATGTATTGGGTACATATATTGTGGCACTTACGAATATATAAGTATTGCATGTTCTACTCCTGAACTTAAAGAGAACCTGTTCACCAGATTTTTCCCTATTAAACTAAAAGAATCCCCTTCTGCAGCTCCTGGGCTGCGTTCTATGAAGGTGCACTTTGGCCCTGACTCCCCTTAGACCCCAAAAATAACTTTATAAAACCTGGCCGTTAGGTATGCTAATTACCTGTGTTGGCCAGATGGGCGGGCTCATTTTCTGCTCCTTTCCCCCTCCTGCCGCTGATCGCCATTATCCTTTCCTGATTGACGTGATGACGCCTCCATTATCATCCTTGTTGCATTTTTAAATCTCGCGCCTGTGGGTACGAGGATGGCGCTGGGAGGTCATGCACAGCGCCGACCATAATCTTGTGCCTGCGCATTTAGCTCACCGGCACGAGCGAGGGCAGCTATATTTTCTGTTCTGCCCGCGATATGGCAGAGCGAACTGCGCCTGCACGAGCCGACATAACTGCACAGGTGCGAGATTTGAAAATGCAACAAGGATGATGACTGAGGCGTCATCATGTTACTCAAGAAAGGAGGACAGCGATCAGCGGCAGGAGGTGGGACAGGAGCAGAAAATGAGCCCGCCCATCTGGCCAACAGAGGTAATTAGCATACCTAAGGGCCACATTTTATAAAGTTATTTTTGGGGCATGGAAGAGGAGTCATGGCCAAGGTGCACCTTCATAGAACGCAGCCCAGGAGCTGCAGAAGGGGATTCTTTTAGTTTAATAGGGAAAAATCTGGTGACAGGTTCCCTTTAATAATACAGCCTTACATAGACTGCACTGTTCTCCTATTTTCAAAATGGCCGACATGGAGGAGCATGTGACCAAAATGTGACCAGCCTCCTCCAATTAAAAATCACTATATTGGAAAGAAATTTTTAATTCAAAACAGGAACAATTATTTCCATTGCTGTGTACGACATAACGCTCTATGATTTCCAGTAGCTGAACTTGGTTCTGTGGTTCTGATCCAATTACTTGAACTGAGTAATGCTGTAATACTAGAAGTACAGAACAGTGCTCTTATGGGTGATAAGTCTCAATAATAAAAAAAAAGTGGCATAATAACACAATAACAATGGTGGGCCCTAGCTGTAGGGAGAGGGGTAAATGGGACACCTCTTATCCTCACCTGCAGCTCTTACTATACTCCTAGCCAGGCCCTATACAGTCTGCGCAACTGTCACCAAGCAGGAATCTGAGACCCTGAGAAAAGCCCTGTAGTTGCACTGGCTAGTGCGTTGGCAGGTGGGAGACGCTAGTTCACCTGCATTAAAGCCATGGCGGCAGACAACAGCCCCGTACACCACCGTATAAGACGATACCCCCGTATAAGACGACCCCCGACTTTTGAGATTTTAAGGGGTTAAACAGTTGTCTTATACACCGGAAAATACGGTAGTAAATATCATAAAAGATAATAGCAAAATGATAAAACAGTATCAAATGAAAATGAGGAATTCTGCGTCCTTATGGAAAATGCCCTCTTTTGCTCTGAAGTACAGAGAAGTTACATCCAATAACCGAGAACGGCAAATAATTCACAAAACAGGGCACATATGAAAGAGAAAATTACAGCCGACTACTTAAGGCAGTGTAAAACAGTAAATAGGATTATAGGAACATTTCATCTCTTTTGAACCTAGCAGGATCTTATATAGGTGACAGTGCCATTAAAATAGTCACACATTTGCATTTTTATGAATCGTACCCAGTGCATCAAAGAGAATCAGTAGTGAAAGCGATAGGGAATTTGCCCCCATGTGTCGCCGTCGTATTTGATTAATTGGGCGAGTTATAAGGGATGAACCAATGCAATTATTAAAATCTAAACTTTCAAATCCTATCTCTCGCCTTCCCTGCTGACGTTCTGCATAAAATACGGCAAGCGCGCTTCATTAGTCGGTCACAATTGATGCAGCCGCAAGCAAAAAAAAAATATATATCGTACTTTTTCTCCTTTCCCTTTTTAATTTTCGTGTGTCGGAGAATACTTTGATACACATACCCAAGAGATTTCTACATCTACCTCCCCAATAATGAAGTAATCAGGGTCCCTTTGTAAGAGAGCAGAATTGCTGGATCTGCGACCGCTCGCTCTCATCTGCAGTGTTTGCATTTTTGTGGACAATTATCTGGTATCTACAATCTTGCTTGTTCCACTGGTTTTATTAATTACAGGGGCTCCTATCATCTGCTAAATATTTCCTTCCCCGACATCTCTCGGCTGTCTGCGATTTTCGTTGCATGACCGTAATGTAATTCGTAGGAAATGTTATCAAAGTCAATGGAACTCTTGACTTACCAAAGTGGGTTAGACATGACTAATGGTAGATGAGGCCAAGATGTGAGGAAGCGGCTACCTCGAGAGACAACTAATAGACTTGCTAACATGCATGTCTCTTCTTGTTTAGCCAATAACTACCCCTGATTATCTTTTTGCCCCAAGGCTCTTCCATGGCATTGAGTCTACCTGTATTTAATCTGCGGCTGCCAAGGAATAGCCGTTGATCTTGCTCGGAATGTTTCATGTCTACTTGTAATTAGGCCTTTAGGACACGAGCTCATTCCTTGACAGAATAATTCCTCTTGGAGATTTCTTTGCTACTTATTTGCTTCATTTTTCCATTATTTACCTCCAACTCTGTTTGCTTATATTGCTTTTCTCTGTAAATTGTGTATACTCCGAGCTTGACACGACTGACCATAAGAAGCAGTGATTCTACAGAAACACGGTAATAAGGACAAAGCAAATGTGCACACAATTCCTCAGCATAATCTTATTTTTCCATTCACTGTACATTGGATGTGAATATTTGCAGACAAAAAATTAGGAACTTAATTTAAGGGATATTATGTGGGTATTTGGGGCGTGGATTCTGTTGATGGACTCAAATAATCCCCACACTCATTTTCAGGGTTCCAATAAATGGGCATGCTCTGTCCTAAAGGGTGCTTTACACGAGACGATCTATCGTGCGATAGATTGTCGGGGTCACGATTTTTGTGACACACATCCGTCATCGCTTGCGAGTCGCGACGTCGAGCTGTGTGACACCTCCGAGCGACGCAGTATTGCTCACAAATCGTGAGTCGTGTACTCGGCGCTCGGTTTCATAATCTCATTTAATTAAAATGGCGCCGGTTGCTCATCGTTCCCAGGGTAGCACACGCCGCTCCATGTGACACCCCGGGAACGATGAACAGCAGCTTACCTCCATCCCGCGGCACCCGCCGGCTATGCGGAAGGAAGGAGGTGGGCGGGATGTTTACGTCCCGCTCATCTCCGCCCCTCCGCTTCTATTGGCCGGCGGCTGGGTGACGTCGCTGTGACGCCGAACGTCCCTCCCACTTCAGGAAGAAGACGTTCGCCGCCCACAGCGAGGTCATCCAGAAGGTAAGTACGTGTGACGGGGGTAAAACGAGTTTGTGCGCCACGGGCAGCGATTTGCCCGTGACGCAAAAACGACGGGGGCGGGTACGATTGATTGTGAAATCGCACAATCGGTCGTCCCGTGTAAAGCAGGCTTTATTCTTAAGAAAAAGGAGGAACAGCAGAGTTTTAAAGGTACAAAGGTTAAAATACAATTTTATTATGGCATATATTTTTAAAAAGGATTACATAATAAAGTGCAATTTGAACATGACATGACAATTTGTTAATATATAGATTAAAGGGTGCTTTTACATGCTGCGACATCGCTACCGATATATCGTCGGGGTTACGTCGTTAGTGACGCACATCCGGTGCTGGTAGAGACATCACAGCGTGTGACACCAAGGAGCGACGATCAACGGTCGCAAAATCGTTCAAAACCAGTGATCGTTGACACGTCGCTCCTTATCTTAATATCGCTGCTGCCACAGGTACGATGTTGTTTGTCGTTCCTGCGGCATCACACATCACTATGTGTGACACCGCAGGAGCGACGAACATCTCCTTACCTGCGTCCACCAGCAATGAGGAAAGAAGGAGGTGGGCGGCATGTTACGTCCTGCTCATCTCCGCCCCTCAGCTTCTATTGGTCGGCCACTTAGTGACACCACAGTGACGTCGCTATGATGCTGAACGCACCTCCCCCTTGAGGGAGGGATTGTTCGGCGGCCGCAGCGACGTCGCTGACAAGGTATGTGCGTGTGACGCTGCCGTAGCAATAATGTTCGCTACGGCAGCGAGCACCAAATGTCGCACGAACAACAGGGGCGGGTGCTATCACGTTCGACATCACTAGCAATCGCTATCGATGTCGCAGCTTGTAAAGCACCCTAAAGTATACAAAAGTATGGAAGTACAGTGGGTGGGCAAAGAGTAGTGGCTGGATATACACCCTATCCTGGCACAACCCGTATCAGAGAGATCCCCGGGTTTAAGAGCGACTAGCATTGAATACTGGGAGGGGGTTGGAGGCAGCAGGATTATTACCTAAGGCGCCAGTTCACACAGCTTGCCGGTGGAAGAGGAGCTCCGCGTGGAGGACCCGACGTACGTTTCACAGGATTATGGTCGCTTATTCATGGGTAAGTGACACATAAGCGACCTTTGTGCCAGGATAGGGTGTATATCCAGCCACTACTCTTTGCTCACCCACTGTACTTCCATACTTTTGTACACTTAATCTATATATTAAGTAATTGTCGTGTCATGTTCAAATTGCACTTTATTAGGTAATCCTTTTTAAGAATATATCCCATAATAAAATTATATTTTAACCTTTGTACCTTTAAAACGCCGTTGTTCCTCCTTTTTCTTATATATATTGAAGTAGGTATGGGTCCAACACCCTTATACATCATTGTGGTTGGCCCTACACTTTGAGTAAAAATGTGCCGCAGGTTTTTTTGTTTAGCATTAATCTGTCCTTACTCTTGCAGCAATTTATGTTAAAGGGTTTTTCCAGGCTTAAAGGGGTGGTCCACTAAGACCTCACGGTCGAAACCGATCAACAGGGTTTGTCCCCATACTGACGGTTTATTTTATGGATTGATTTTCAATAAAAATATTTTTTTATCCTATGAAATCACTGAAAAATATTTCCTTTTTCAATGTGGTTCACTACACAGCATAGTGGCCACATTGATGTAAAGCTCATAAAGAAGGCTTTATTCAAATACCTTGTTTAGTCAATTGTGCCTCTGAGTGGCGCTATTGTGGACCGCTCATCCCCATCACATAACTCCTGGCCTCTGTGACCTCGGAGATCCAGTGATATGACGTCAACTTCCAGTTGACCCAACATCGCCGAGGCCATCCCCAGTCTCCCTGAGTGACTGGTCTGTGGGTGGAGTTTCACCGCTCGTCACAGCCCAGGGTCTTTCTGCTCTCTCCTTTGCTGTAGAGCACCGCAAGCAGGAGCGATGCTAGGCTATGCTGTGTGGGGAAATGCAGCCCACAGCCCAGTCACTCAGGGAGACTGGGGCCGCCTCGATGATGTCAGGTCAACTGGCAGTTGACGTGACATCACCGGATCTCAGAGGTCACGGAGCCCAGGGGGTCACGTGATGCGGATGAGAGGACCACGATAGCGCCACTCAGAGGCAGAATGTACTACACAAGGTATTTGACAAAGGCCTTCTTTATGAGCTTTACATCTATATGGCCACTATACTCTGTAGTGGACCACCTCTTTAACACTAGAACTACTGGACTCGTGACACCTAATAGAACTACATAGTGCGAAGTAGTCAAAATCACTACCTCAGTAGTTCTAGTGTTAATATATCAATGACTTATTCTTAGTATTGAGAACATAGAAAGACATAAAACAGCACCCTATTAAGGGTTGCCTCAAAAAAATGTTTTAGTGTCTTTTTTGCAAATTCACTTTACAATCACACTCTGTTTATTGTGGCTAATGTACATGTATTAATTGTGGTTAATTTGCATGTGTTCATTGTGGTTTATGTACATGTATAATTTCTTGAAAGAACAGGAAGCTAAAGTCTAAAATAGTCCCAGTGTGCCAGTGTGATAGATGTGTATCAGGTAACCATCGCGACCGATACACATCGATTGGCCAGCGTGCTGCCTTTGAGTAGCATCTGACAGAGGAAGTTCCTCCCAGACGCTACTCAAAGGCAGCGCGCTGGCTAATCAGAGGCAAGCGGCTCCTGCCTTTGACGTCAACGCTCTGGCAGTGGAAGTTCCGGCATCGGTCACGATGGTTACCCGATAGACATCTTGTACCGGTGAACTGCAAGACCCAGGAGTCTGGCGATGGAACGGAAGGTAAGGTGAGCATAATGTGTGTGCTTTCGTGTTTGTGCATGTTTGTATGTGTTTGTGTTTGCCTACCATTGTTTTCAACGGTGTTCAAAGGTGTTCGAAAGTGTTCGACGAACGTTCGGCGAACGTTCGACGAACACACCCCAAGTTCGACGAACCGAACTCGAACACTAGGGTAGTGGCTCATCTCTACTCCTCTGTCCTTCACTCATTACCTGTAGTAATGGCACCTGTATGAACTTGTTATCAGTATAAAACACACTTGTCCACAACCTCAAACAATCCACTATGGTGAAGACTACAGAGCTGTCGAAGGACACCAGAAACAAAATTGTAGCCTTGCACCAGGCTGGGAGGACTGAAATTGCAATAGGCAAGCAGCTTGGTGTAATAAAATCAACTGTGGGAGCAATAATAAGAAAATGGAAGACATACAAGACCACTGATAATCTCCCTCGATTTATGGCTCCACGCAAGATCACAAGAACGGTGAGCAAAAATCCCAGAACCACACGGGTGGACCACCGTAACAAAGGCTGCCATCAGTAGCACACAACACCGCCAGGGACTCAGATCCTGCAGTGCCATGTATTCCCCTGCTTAAGCCAGTATATGTCCGAGCCTGTCTGAAGTTTGCTAGAGAGCATTTGGATTATCCAGGAAAGTATTGGGAGAATGTCATATGGTCTGATGAAACCAAAATAGAACTGTTTGGTAGAAACACAGCTCGTCGTGTTTGGAGGAGACAGAATGCTGAGTTGCATACAAAGAACACCATACCTACTGTGAAGCATGGGGGTGGCAACATCATGCTATGGGGCTGTTTCTCTGCATTGGGATGAGGACGACTGATCCGTATACATGAAAGAATGAATGAGGCCATGTATCATGAGATTTTGAGGGCAAACCTCCTTCCATCAGCAAGGGCATTGAAGATGAAAGGTGGATGGGTGCTTTAGCATAATAATGATCCCAAGCACACCACCAGGGCAATGAAGGAGTGGCTTTGTAAGAAGCATATGACGGTCCTGGAGTGGCCTAGCCAGTCTCCAGATCTCAACCCCATAGAAAACATTTGGAGGGAGTTGAAAGTCCGTGGTGCCCAGCGACAGGCCCAAAACAACTGTGCTAGCTACATGGAGGAATGGGCCAACACCACCAATAGTGTGTGCCAACCTTGTGAAGACTGACAGAAAACGTTTGACTTCTGTCATTGCCAACAAAGGATATATAACAAAATATTGAGATGAACTTTTGTTATTGACCAAATCCTTATTTTCCACTATTATTTTCAAAAACAAATCCTGCCAAATCAGACGCGGTGATTTTCTGGATTTGTTTTCTCATTTTGCCTCTCATAGATGTGGTCACCTATGATGTCAATTACAGGCCGACCTCATCTTCTTAAGTGGGAAAACTTGCACAATTGGTGGCTGACTAAATACTTTTTTCCCCACTGTAAATGCAAAAAGCCTTTAAGTAGTTAGCTAAGGGCATAGTATAGATGTTAGTTATATTTGGAATAATGGGCTACTGTAATTATGGAAATCATTTGTAACTTGGACCTTGTGTGGTTCTTGTATTCTCCCAAAACAATCTGTGCAATAGGAATGGCATGGATTAGCAAAGGGTGATGGAATCTGAGATGATGAAGTGACAAGAAGATAAAGCCCTGGCCAAAGGAACTGTTTTAGCTTGTCTACGTCTGTATTAATAAGAAGTCATGTTATACAGACAACGAGAGGCATCATTTATTCAGTTTAAGACTTCATAGGTTACACTTCTCCTCCGGTTGATTGTGTAATATTTCTACAGTTATGCTCATTTTTTCTCATGGTATGTAAACTGATCTCAAGATTTGCTGAACACAAACTGGAGCACGTCAAGTTTCATTCAAGATATTCCTATTAAGCAGCAGCAATCTGAGTAAATTCTGTTAGTGAGAATGGCAAGGAGACAGATTGTCTCTGAGGACTTAGGACATGCCATCTGCCTGTCTCTGACTGGTCTAGCGTCCTTCTGCATTAGGGAAAGAAAAGATATGGAATTAGGAAACACTTTTCTTATTTAAGGAAACTCTTTGGAGTTATCTATGTATCTGTGTGTGTGTGGTCAGAGGCCAGCTTAATCTAAAGCGGGCTTTACACGCTACGACATCGCTACAGCGATCTCATTGGGGTCACGGAATTTCTGACGCACATCCGGTCGCTTTAGCGATGCCGTTGCGTGTGACACCTATGAGGGATTTTGTATCGTCGCAAAAACATGCAATATGGCTCATCAGTGACATGGAGGTCCATTCTTAAATATCGTTACTGCAGCAGTAACAAAGTTGTTCCTCGTTCCTGCGGCAGCACACATCGCTCCGTGTGACACCGCAGGAACGAGGAAGCTCTCCTTACCTGCCTCCCGGCCACAATGTGGAAGGAAGGAGGTGGGCGGGATGTTCGTCCCGCTCATCTTCGCCCCTCCGCTTCTATTGGGCGGCAGTTCAGTGACGCTGCTATGACGTCGCTGTGACGCTGAACGAACCGCCCCCTTAGAAAGGAGGCGGTTCGCCGGTCACAGCGATGTCGCAGGGCAGGTAAGTAGTGTGACGGGTCCGGGCGATGTTGTGCGACACGGGCAGCGATTTGCCTGTGTCACACAACCGATGGGGGCGGGTACGCACGCTGGCGATATCGGTACCGATATCGCAGTGTGTAAAGTACCCTATACATTTGTTGTAGGACCAATTCTTCATTACATTCATTGACTGCACGCAAGAAATATTTAGTAGGTATCCATCATGACATCACCCTGTATATACACATCCATTAAATGTATCCAACAGGCACAGGATGGAACAGAGGACTCCCTATTTCATCTATGATATCAGTTAGATTTCTATTTCTATTATCATGTAGAAGACTATGCTGTTTCACTCACCATAAACATTGGACCCAGGATGAATCCAGAGCCATCAAAAGCTAACTAATCATCTTCACCATCAGAAAAAAAACATTGCTATTAGTGATGGACAAGCGTGCCCGCCACTGCTCAGTCCTCCATTGAGGATCCGGGTGCTCGAGAAGTTCAATACTCAATCGAGTATGCTGGTACTTGGGCGCCATGCTCGAGACCCCGCCCTGCATGTTTGACGGATGAGTTTCAGCCACTAATCATGCGGGGATTGCCTGCCAATCACAGTAATGCCGTAGCCATGTTGGCTACTGGCGTTATTGTGACTGGCTGGCATCGGGTCTTTATAAGATCTGGTGATGCAATGCTTGGAGCACTGTACCCAGAAATAGTGTAGGGAGCTTCTCCTGGAGAAGGGACAGTATGTTATTGTGGCACCCCTGAGGCTTCAGTTGCCACAGAGGTACTGCACCTCAGCCAGAGGTATGGTATTCCATCCTGGGTAAGGAGCTGGTCAATGCCGGTTCATGCAAAAGCACAGCACACTCACTCAGCAACACATAACCAAACATGGTAAGGGAGTTATTATACCCGAACTAAACTGGGGGGTGAAGTCAGCTGAGCGGGAACAGAGGTGTTGTGTGGAGAGAGTTAGTAGTTGGAAGTAGGAGAGGAGGAGTGGAGGAGATAAGACCCGCGGTCTGGAGCTTTTAGGCTATGTGCGCACGTTGCGTAAAAACATGCAGTTACGCTGCGCTTTGTAGCGCAGCGTAACTGCATGCGTCCTGCGGCCCCTGCACAGTCTATGGAGATTGTGCAGGGGCCGTGCGCACGTGGCGTCTAAGAGCGCAGCGCTTCGGCTACTGCCGAAGCGCTGCGCAAAAAGAAGTGACATGTCACTTCTTTCCTGCGCTTTGTCGGCAGCTCCTGCTCTGTCTATGGCAGGAGCTGCAGGCAGAGCGCATGGAATCGGCGCTCACTACGGACATTTCTGCAGCGATCTAAAGCGCACATGTGCTCTTCAGATTGCTGCAGAAATTTCTGCAGGGCTTGTACGCAACGTGCGCACATAGCCTTACCGGTCGGCCCGGGCATAAATAGAAGGGTCCCAGAGCTCACGGTAATTCCTTCACTACCCCATGGTCTCATTCCATATATAATCAACGAGTGGAGGGACATGGTCTCAACACGGGGACTGGTCACCAGGCTAGAGAAGATTAAACCCACAGACTCCCTAGTAAAACCAATGGCTGAGGAGTCTTCAAGCACCGAAGCTACCACCGCACACAAATTCACTGGAAAGTGACCCAAAAAGGACCAACAGGGATAGAGCTTCACACCACCCAATAGGATTCACGGGCACTGGAAAGGGTTCAGTGAGCGAGGGCGCAAGGCAGGAGGGCGAAGCCAGCACAGAAGTCGGCCAGGGAAAGAGTACACTACAGAAAGTTCCACCGGACTCGACCTCCGAACTACCTGGGATCTGCTGGAGCCCATCACGGTGAATCCAGGCACTCCACAGGTGGAACACGGCATGTGTGTAACCAGCTACAGTGAGTAAACATCTATTGACTGCACCCCTGAGTCACTCCATTATTCACCTGCACCCGCCATAATAGACTACTACTACTACCCCCATCCACCCTGGGGCCCAGCTCTACCTGTGGAGAGCTACACCATCTAAGCTACATCACCATGAGCCCCAGAGGTCCCTATCCCGCAGCGGCGGCACCAAACTTGCCGCATACCACAGGTGGTGTCACGAAGCAACCATCATCCCTTATATAAATATTAAATGACACCGCTGGGTTCACGGAACCGGGCCTAGCCACCGCGGCATCCCAACAGCAGCAAAACCAGAACCGCGGCCTTGTAATGACTCACCCCAGGCCCCGGTGCGGCATTATAGCATCACAGTACCTGCTGATGCAACATTAAACCAATAGTCCTTTTCAGGGCTAATTTCAATAGATTCTATTCTAGTTCTATACTAATACTCATAGCTATATTTAGTGTAGGGTTAGTTTCTGGAGTAGGTATATGTATTAGAGGCATTTAGGCAGGGGGTTCAATGCCTTGCATTCCTTGCTGTCACAGACAACCAACAGTCCTTTTCATGGCTAGTTTACATACATTCTGTTCTTTAATAATACAGATCTGAGCTGTAATTAGTGTAGGGTTAGTTTCTGGAGTAGGGATATTGTATTATAGGCATTTAAGCAGGCTTCATTGTCTTGCAGACCTTGCTGTCATGTACAACCAAAAGTCCTTTTCATGGCTAGTGTACATACATTCCATTCTTTAATAATACAGATCTTAGCTGTAATTAGTGTAGGGTTAGTTTCTAGAATAGGAATAGTGTATTAGAGGCATTTAGGCAGTGTTCATTGTAGTACAGTCCTTGGTGCTGCAGCATACATGCAAAGGTTCTTTCAGGTTCAATTTTAATAGATTTTAATCTCTAAAGCCAGCTTTACACGCTGCAATGTATCTTACGATGTGTCGTCGGGGTCACGTCGTAAGTGACGCACATCCGGCATCGTAAGGTACATTGCAGTGTGTAACAGCTACGTGCGATTGCAATTGAACATTAAAACGTTCATCGCACGCACGTCGTTCATTCCTCATGGATTGAACGTCAGATTGTTCATCGTACCCGGGATAGCACACATCACAGTGTGTGACACCCCGGGAACAATGAACAGATCTTACCTGCATCTTGCGGCTCCCGGCCCACAATGCGGAAGGAAGGAGGTAGGCGGGATGTTTACGTCCCGCTCAGCTCTGCCCCTCCGCATCTATTGGACGGCTGCTGCGTGACGTCGATGTGACGTCGAACGTCCCTCCTACTCCAGGAAGTGGACATTCGCCGCCCACATCGAGGTCGTATGGACGGGTAAGAATGTGTGACGGGGGTTAATCGTTTGTGTGGCACGTTCAACAAATTGAACGTGCCGCACATACGATGAGGGCGGTTACGAACACATACGATATCGTATGCAGAATCGTAACATGTAAAGCTGGCTTTACAACACTGCTCTGAGTATGCAAGTAGTCTTTAGGATCTCCCCAAAAAGAAGTACGGGTGTGCACTACCGTCGTGTACCTTGTGCTGGTGCCCGGGAGGAGTGAGACTAGGACGTTCAGAGTCAGCCACTGCGCTGGTTCCTGGGTACTCATGGAGACGAGGTAAGAATCCCAAAGAAGAAATGAGATCACGGCACTCACAGGGAAAATCCAAGCTGTTCTTTATTCAAACCATGAAGTGGAGTAAAACAGTGGTACGAGAGCCGGGTGCTAGCTCCCTCAGAACGACGGCCATTTTGTACCTCCTGGTACTTCTACAGGAGGAAGTACCAGAAGGTACGAAACGGCCGTCGTCCTGAGGGACCTGGCACCCGGCTCTCTTACCTCTGTTTTACTCCACTTCATGGTTTGAATAAAGAACAGCTTAGATTTTCCCTGTGAGTGCCGTGATCACATTTCTTCTTTGGAATAAGTGTTTTGGATCTCCTTCCGCAAGCTTCTCACAATAGTTTCTTGGCTTCCATTTGTAATGTATACCATGATGTTCTGCAAAGCTGACAGACGCCACCAATGTTCAATGTACCCTATTGATTTCCAGTGGGTCCTGTGGTGGTTGTATCACGGTATCCATCATTTTGACGGCTAGAACAAAGCTGCATTCTATTTTTGTTGTAAAATCTGACCGACGTTCCTATGCAAATATGAGTTTGAACATCAACAGTTGATTGTACTTTCCCAATGAATATTGGTGAATTATTTTATCTTCTATGATTCCGAAAATACAACACATTTTACCAATTAATTTTCTCGATCACATCAGGAACGTCCATTAACTGTCACATCAAGTAGATAGATAGTCTGCAGCTCAAAGATGGTCTTAATATGGGGGATATAATCTTGTTTCAAGTGCCCACTCATTAATATGATATTTTATGTCTAATGGCTTTTGTTCAGCAACCTGCGAATTTTCATCAATTACCCTAATTACAAGATTTCAGAATTAATTTTGCAATAGTTAATTCTTGTGCCATACAGATGAAAATGCATGCGAAAGACGAATTAACCTCAATTTAATCAATTCAATTATTTTGTTATATTAAGCATTCACAAAAAGCATTAATGTGCACAGAAAACTGAAAAAATTAATGCTAAAATACAAATTCTACATCAAAGAGATTTGTATGTATTTTTCCGCTATAGTTGAACATTTTCATTAATTTTAAAGGGAATCTGTCAGCAGGTTGTTTCTATGTAATCTGAGAGCAGTATACTGTAGAGACCCTGAATACAATATGTCACTTACTGAGCTGTTGGCTTTAATTTTTATAACATTCCTGTTTTCCTTGCTGCTGATCTAGCAGCACTCTGAATGCTGAGCCCTGTTGTCACGAATCCTATGTGCAGAACATTCTGTATTGTTCTACTATGTTCTCCTGCAGAGCCGGTATATGTTGCCTATGCTGCAGAGTGTTTTGCAGGATGAATGCTCTGCTGGTTGTTTCACAGCAAGGGGTTTCACGCTGTCTTGTGAGGTGCTCTCACAGATGATTCTCGTTTCCGGTGATTACTCTGCTTCATTAGAGAGCATATTAGCTTAGGATGCCGTCAGTCGCACATCATATTTACAGTTGAGCTGTTGGCTCCCATGGTGCTCAGTGTTCAAATCTTGGTCTCTCGACTCTAGACTGCTGTTTCGCCGTCTCTGCTTGTCCTCCCCTGTTTCTGTTGTGACTTGCCGGCTTCTGACCTCGGACTTCATCCTGATCACGTCTTCGCCTGCTCCCTGTATTTTGTATGTATGTATCTCCTAGAACCCGGACCTTCGGCTTGTATCTTGACCTTATCTCTTTCTTGCCCCCCCCCAGGTACTGTCGTGCCCTCCTGGTTTATGATCTCGGTCTGTCTGACTACCGCTCAATTTACTGCATACAAGTAGTGTTTAGCGCCACCTTGTGACAGTCATCATATCTGCCCACAACACTGATTGGTAGCTTTCTGTTTACATTGTAAATTTGCACAAAAGGTGCTAATCAGTGGTAGAGGTATTTACACACAGCAAGATGACTAGGAGGGACAAGTCAACTTGTCCTGCAGTGATAATCTCTAGCTGATAAAACACCTTTAATTAAAACAAAGACAGACAGACTAGTAAGTGACACATTGCTGTAATCAAGGTTTTAGCCCCTATATTCTGCTGTTCTCTGATTACATAACAAAAACCTGCTAACAGATTCCCTCAAAAGGAATCGCAGGCATTTATGGCATATGTAGGGGATATTCACTTCTATGGAAGTTTCTAAAATTGATAAGCAGTCATAGGTTATGCCCCCACAATGATTTCCAGCAAGTGGGTGGGATTTAAAGAAATGTCCTGTTCCCTGTGTCTTTTTTGTTACTCAGCATAAACTGACCTGCGGTGCTTGTTTCAATCCGCAACATGTCAATTTCTCTTGTGGTTACGCTGAGTTTTCAGGGCAGATTTGTCCCATAGACATTCATTATTCGTGGAAAATCCGCAGGTAAAAAAAAATGCAAATGCGTATCTGCTGTTTCAACCGCGTAAATGCATAAAAAGCACATGTAATTTGCACATGACTGTATCAAAAAAAGTTTTGTCAAAGTTAAATTACAGGAAGCATCAAAAACAAAGCTTCATTTAAAGCATGACATATCAACAAAGCCCAAACAAAACCCAGACAAAAGCCACAGCATCAAAGACGCAATAAAAATGCATGTAAAATAAACTAATTTATATAGTAGGTGCAGACTTGCTGCAGAAAGTTTGCACCCACAAAAACGTACCAAAAGCTCATGATGGGAATGTTGCCTAAGTGGTTGCATTGTTTGTGTATTTTGAATTAAAGGGTTCCTCCACAATTTTTATATTGATGACCTATACAGTGGATAGGTGTTAAATATTATGGGGGTCTGACAACCTGCACCTCCACCGATCAGCCATTATCATTGTCAACACTGGTGAATGTTATTGTAGCGCCTCACGAGACCTCAGGGGTTACTCGTCACCGGGCCAGTGGTTTTGTGGGATTGCTGTGCCTGGCCTGACCCAGCTCCGTGGCCCCATCAGCTACATGTAAAGGACAAACGAACGGGTGTCCAGTGTAGAGGAAAATGGAAGGAGGGTGAAGGGTCCCTGGGAAGTGGATCACCGGTTGCAGTGGTGACGGGGGCCCCGGCCTCTTCCGCCGCGGACCCCTCCCGCGAGTTTTACTCTTCCAGGAGCGGTGTTTGGATGGGAATGGGGGATGCTTTGCAGCGCCACCCATGGTGCGCAGCCAGGAATCGGCTGCCGCTGCGAGATAAGCTGGGGGTAAAGTGTGCGGTGGAGTCGGTGTGGTTCGGTTATCTGAGGGCCAGGTACTTCTAGGCTGTCAGCCCACTGCTGCTGGTCCAGGGCACATTCTGCAGGTTTACTTCCATAGGAATAAATCACACTTGGGCCAGCTGTAAAACACTTGAAGTTTACTGCAAACAGTTTCCGCATACCGACATACTTCTCCAGCAGAGAGGCACATATGTGCCGCCCCCGTGGAAGCAGTCGAGCTTCTCGGTGTCTCGAGTGATCCGGGTTCTCAGTGGCTCAAAGGTCTCTGGACCCTGGGGTCGTGCGGCCTCTCAAATGAAAGGGGGTATTTACAAAGGATTATAGAGTTTGTGATGCCACCCATGGTGCGCCGTACCTGGGGTGAATACCGCCGCTAGCGTTGGGGAGTACCCGGGGTGATGACGGGGGAAGCCAGGTGTTGTAACCCTCCACGGGTAGGGGGAATGCCCCGGGACTCAGTGTGGGGGTAAGACCGTGGGAGGCAGGGGTCACTCTTGTACTCACTCAGTCCATTAAGCAGACACCAACAACTGGGTAAACTAAGTCTCTGGACACCGCTGCCGCTGAGGGGAGCTAGTTCAGGTCCCGTCCTTAATGGTGCTGCCTGGTGATCCGTGACCTGCCTCCGGGCACTAAGTTTACCTCTCTGGTGGTCCCAGTAGTGTGAAACTTGCCGGGTCCCGCTCCCCACTATGGTAATTGTGGGAACTTGCTCTCAGGGCTCACGCTTGGGATTTTCTGGCCCGTTTTGGATGGAAAGTCCTATCCCCCTCGTTGTGCTAGTGCCCCAATTCTGGAGTGGTTGGGAACGAATCTTGAAGGCTCCGTTCTCCACGGGTAAATTATCGGGTTGCCTGCAGCTACTCCCTGACCTAGGGTCCATGTACCCCGTCGTGCCTCGGTCCCGGCCCGGTGATGGTGCAAGGCCGCCGGCTGTCCTGCTCGACAGATCCGAGCCCCTTGCCACGATCCCCTGTGACCGGGGGTCCGACTCCTCTAGGCCCAGACCACCGTCTGCAACCTAGAGAGCTTTCGTATGGAAGTCCCCGCTCCTGAACTCCTCAGAGCTCCTCACAGCTCAAAGGCTACTTTCTCACTCCACTGCTACACCACACACACACTGACTACACTACTCACCTCCCCTCCCTGACCCCCCCAGGTGGGCGACTCTATTCCACTCAAGCCGTCCACTAGTGTGTCTGGTGGATGCGGTGCAGGGTGTATCTAGGATTTGATTTGCTCTTGGAGGCAACACCATTTGGTTAGGGACCCATAACCAAGAGAGAGGTGGATACTGCACGGGAGGGTAGATTGTGCAATACCCTGTAATGGCCTGATAGTCCAGGGGCAGCACATATACACTTTACAGGCTTGGTTTCACAGCACAATACAGCTCTTCCTATAACGGCTGTACACAGAGTCCCACCGGCTACCATGGAGCATGACAGTTTTTTTTACTCCAGGTCTAGGCACTTCACTATTCCCTGAAAGGCTATCTTACACCAGGTTGCATCCGAGGATCTCAATCCCACAGTGACAGTGGCTGTCCGAAGGCTAAGCCCCTTACAATAACCACACTCTTCTCTTTAGCCTGCTTGCCATGGGGGTGCTCTTCTGGTTTACTCTCTCCACTTCCAGGTCAGTGCTCTGCTACAGACTGCTTCAGGTCACCAGCTTCTGTCTTCCTCTTGCCCAATCTTCTGCCTAGTACTCTATCCCCTCACCACTCTTTCCACTATGCTACGTTCTTCACTCCTTCTCTAATACTAACTAAAAACCCAGGAACTCCCATCCCCTATACTCTGGGCTGGGCTTCCTTCACTATTCCCTCCTAGCAGACAGCCTAATGCCATCTTGTGGCAGCCTGCAGGACTGTGGCACAACTCACATAAAACTTACACAAATTACTTTACACAATAAATATACATTTGCAATACTACCATTGAAGTCTTTAGGGGAGTACTGACCATAGGTCACCCTCTTACATCTGTGCACTGTTTACCCCTCCTGTATGCTATGTCTGCCCCACTGTGTGCCGTCTCCCCTGCTGTGCTGTGTACCCTTTGTGCTCTGTATTTCCCCCCTGTCCACTCTGTCTCCTCCCGGACATTGTTTACCCCTGTGCGCTGTGTCTGCCCTCTGTGTGATGTATCTTTCTCCTATGCTCTATGTCTCACCACTGTGCACTGTCTCTCCCCCTGTGCGCTCTTTCCCCCCATGCACTGTATCCCCCCATACACTTTCGGCAGCAGAGCAGTGTCACTATACCGATGTGGAGCTCAGCACTGTTGCACAGCTTCTAGCTTCCCAGTTGCAGAAGAAAGTTCCCAGAGCAGATTACAGGGGATAAAAAGCTTTTTACTTCTGAGAACATGAGGTAAAAATATGCAGTCATACAGCATTGCATCAGGAAGAGAAAACAAAACCAGGAAGAACAAAAGACTTTTACAATACAGTGAGTAAGGAAACTTTACACAACATCGCCATCTACTGTTAGATCAGCATAAAGTCGTGCTTCACAGAAAAAAATAAGTCCTCATCTGTTGCATATACCAACAAGCACCATCCACAAGTGACATCACTGGTACTCTGCCGGGGATAGTGACAATGCTCTTCTGCAGGCTTATCATTATTCATAAGCTGGTGACAGTCAGACTCCAGAGGCTGCACTCATCGCACAGGGCATGGAGGGAGGCACTGCACTATGAAGACAGTTACCCCAGGCCCCATACACCAGTAAGTTCTGGGGATGGTGCGTGGATGGTGTCCCCAATGGCGAGGTACCTCTCCCATTTGTCCAGGGCCTTGGAGTGAAGCATGGCACAGATTTTTATACCCCCTCAAGCTCCGTCTTAGGAAAAAAATTGTGCACCACTTTTGTCTGTAGCGATGAAATTTCTACATGTGTGAAAGGTGTTTTGTATTGAATGAAACCATTAATTTTGCTTCTTCAAATTGACGTTCCTGCGGTGCATTTTCTATTTATTCAAGGATATGATAATATGCATTAGAAGCCATACATTAAAACCATATCACTGCGCTGAAGAATATTGATTATCTGGTAATAATGGCACCTGTCAAAGGGTAGAATATATTAGGCAGTAAATGATCAGTCAGTTTTTGACATTGATGTGTTTAAAGCAGGAAAACTGCATTCATAAGGATATGAGCGAATAGTGATGGCTAGACGCCTGGATCATAGCAGCTCCAAAACGGCAGGTATTGTGTTGTACTCCTGGTATATACGTAGAAAGGACAAACATGGACACATGGTTAAGGGAAAGCAATCAAGGTGCCTTTCTCATGTGGATTCCGCCCAGAACCTGCCTACAATACCGCTCAATAATCATTAAAAATCCAGAACAAAGAACAAATACACAGCTATGTCAAAACGACTTGCTGTCCACCTGTTTCATGTTTCTTAACGTACTTTATTCACATCCACCTTCAAAAGCCATAAAACGGCTAAATGAAGTGACCTAGAGGCTATTTTATATATTAAAAAAAGAAGTAAAACAGCCATCCACAAAGCCACTTGAGAAAGTTGTAAAAACGTGACAAAGAAGACACCAGCGTTTTCCTGGAGCATCTTCTGTTTCAAAAACGTTTTGGCTATGGCAGTGACTATAAGACATCATGTACACCTACCTTAATTGGTGCACAAAGGTCACTGATGTACGTAAGGAGTGACAGCTAACCCGTTAAGACCAGTCCTACAGAGGGTTGACTGCTGAAAATGTAAATGGTGGATATGTACTTATACATATATGACATGCTATGTCAGAAGCAAGGGTGCTGACAAAGAGTTACTCCAGTAAAGCACAGCCAGTGGCAAACGGGGTCCCGGTCCCTAGACTAGGAAAAGACTCCAGGACTTTCTAGTAACACCGGAGGCCAGGGTGACTGTGCGCACCTTTGGGCCACAAACAGCACACGACTCAACTGGAAGAGGGCAAGAATAGGATCAGGACGCCAGACAGGCGAAGATCCCTTTGAAGGTCCGTAGGGAGTCAGCACAATCGAGATGACCAGGAAAGGCACATCGGAGGGGTGCACCAGTAATCACCTCTGACCTGCCCGGGATCGGCAGAGGCCCATCACCAGGAATCCCAGCATACCGTGGGAGGATTAAGCTGGCTGTCAACTTGGAACTGGTGCAGTGAGTAAAGGACTGCTGTTGAAAAGTCCCTTGTGTCATCTCCATTCCTCCCGCGTCTCCCCTATCATCATAGACGTTTGATAATTGAATGGTTGCCCCTGTGGTCCTGCTCTACCTGTGGGGAGCAAGATCACCTTAGCTGCGTCATCATCATCTACCCCGGGGAACACGCAGCGCAGCGGCGGCCCACATAGCCGCAAAACCACAGGTGGCGTCACGAACTTTGATTATCTTTAACTACAACCCCCAACATAATCATCATTCCCATAATTGAGAGACACCGCCAGGGTCACGGAGTCGGGCCCCGCCACCGCTGACATCCCCGGACTAGTCCGGCCTGGTTCCGAGTATCACCTAAGGCTCTGGCCGTGTCACTTGCAGATGCTGTCCTTGGTGGGATTCGAACCCAGGACCCCAGCTCTGCAAGACTGAAGTGCTAACCATTGAACCACAGACTGAAGTACTAACCACTGAACCACCATGCCATGCAGTTTCTGTTCAGAAACCTGAAGTTTCCTGATGCAAAGTGAATTAGAATCCTGAAGTCTCATGCACGCGTTGCTTATTTGTGACTTGAAGATTTAGTGTAGATTTTAATCTGCAGCATATCAATTCTTTGAGCATTTTTGTTGCAGAATTAACCCATACTAATGAATGGGGAAACATCAAAACCAATAATGCATGTAAACAAAGTTTCAAAAATGGCCTTCTCACTAGCCAGGGTAAGTTTAGGGCAAGCAAGGGCCTAGGCATGTGATCGGAATTGAGAGTAAGGATCCGTGTAGGGATGTTAGGGAGTGCAGGGATTAGTCTTGGGTGAATAGCAAGAAGTGCCCCGCTTCCCTCTCCCTAGCGCAAGGGCCCACCATTGTACTGTGTTCCCGGTATACACTGTGTTTTGCAGCATTTTCCGGGAGTTCACTTTTACCTGGCGGGACTCAAGTAGTAGAGTAAGAAAGGAAAAGAGAAAGAATGACAGAGAGAGGCAATGAAATGGGGTAGAGAGGAAGGGAGAGAGAAAGAAAGAAAGAAAGAGAGTAAGAAATGAAAAGAGAGTAAAAGAGGAAAAAAGAAAGAAAAAGAGTAAGAAAGGAAAAGAGAAAGAAAAAGAGTAAGAAGAGAAAGAAAGAGTAAGAAACGAAAAGAGAAAGACTGAGAGAGAGGCAGTGAGAGGGGCAGAGAAAGAAAGAGAAAAAGAAAGAGAAAAAGAAAGAATGAGAGAAAGAAAGAAAAGAGAGTAACAAGGAAAGAAAGAAGAAAGAAAGTAACAAATGAAAAGAGAAAAAAAGTAAGAAAGGAAAAGAGAAAGAAATAAATAAAGAAAGAAAAGAGAGTAAGAAGGAAAGAGAGAAAGAAAGTAAAAAAGGAAACAAGAAAAAGAGTAAGAAAGGAAAAGAGAAAGAATGAGAGAGGCAATGAGATTCAGAGAGAGAAAGAAAGAAAGAAAGGAAAAAGGAAAGAAGAAAAGAAAGAAAGAAAAGAGAGCAAGGAGGAGAAAGAAGGAAAGAAGAAAGAAAAATAAATAAAAGAGAGAGAGTAAGAAAGCAAAAGAAAGAATGAGAGGGGCAGAGAGAGCAAGCGAGAAAGAAAGAAAGAGAAAGAAAGAAAGACAACTAGAGTGAGAGGCTTTTGTTGTAGCTCTGGTAATATAGATGCCCCCACTGTCACATTTCAGCATTGTGGTCTCACAAGTGGAGATGACAGTCCCGTCCTCTGTATATGGTGCCCCAGAATAATACAAGCCATTCCATGATACAAATGAATATCCTATTGCCACTGTCTTGACATAATGCCATGTCACAGAGCGGGTCACCTGCCGCACAGCAATTGTTCTGCTTCTGTTGTGCCTTTCTCTTAGCCCACATACCAATTTATTCTCTCCCCTAATTACTCCTTTTTCTCATTCATCCCCTACTTTCTATCATCTTGTTCTCTCTTTATCTTTCCTTCTTTTTCTGATTCTCTTCTTGTATAATGCCTAAGCCGCGCGTTCTCCTTTGTGCAAGACAATTATGTTTCTCTGCTTTTATTTTCTTTCAAAACGCATTATTTACCAAGAAGACAAAAAAAAAGCCACACAAATAAATTAATGGAATGTAGTGGGTAGAATTCACAATGCAGCGGGATTGTGGGGTCGATGTCATGAGACTCATAATGCATAATGCGCTGTTACATTATCTCTGAACGACTGCTCAGTTCAAATAGATGCAATTGAGAATTGACATTTCAAATAGAAGATTGCTGAGTTGCCGCCCTCAAGACAGGGCCAGAAGACTTTGAGTAATTTGTTGCCAGCAACCTGGAGAATTACTATTATGACTTTCAATTAATAGATTAAGTGTATGTTGTTTTTGTGACCCAGCGGGTACAGCTATCTTATGTTGTATGTTTTGCTCTCGTAACAGCAGCATAGGTAAGATGAGGCGGAAAATACAGCAAAGAAAGTCTTTTCGAGTCGACCAAAGGGGCTTTTATTTTTCAAATTCATTATTGCCTTAATCTTTTTACTAATATTTAAAAAAATACCATATTGTGTAATTTAGATGTACATTGAGTTATACCCTATAATATATTGTCCAACTGAATAGTGCAAAATAACAGAGGTTGTAAGAAACTAGATGAGAACAACAAAGATGAGGGGTATTTAAAGGGAATCTGTCACCAGGATTTATACCCTATAAGCTGCGGCCACCACCAGTAAGCTCCTATATACAGCATTCTAGAATACTGTATATAAGAGCCCAGGCCACTGTGTATAATGTAAAAAACACCTTTATTATACTCACCTATGGGGCAGTCCGGTCCAATGGGTGTTGCTGCTCTTGGTCCGGCGCCTCCTCCCCTTGTAGGATCGCCGTCCTCTTGCCCAGCCCCATATGCATGACACGTTCTATGTCATTCACACAGAGGCCTCTGTTGCGCTCCTGCGCATGCACACTTTGATCTGCCATGCCAAAGACAAAACAAAGTACAGTAGTGTGCATGCGCCTGCGGTCTTTGACCTTTACTCGCGCCTGCGCATTGCAGTACATTGCTCTGCCCTCAGCTGGGCAGATCAAAGTGCGCATGAGCAAGAGTGCAATGGAGGCCTCTCTGTGAATGACGCAAAACTCGTCATGCACACAGGGCTGGGCAAACGGATGGTAATCTTACAAGATGTAGGAGGCGCTGGATTGACAGCAGAGACACCAATTGGACTGGACCATCTCCTAGGTGAGTATTATAAAGATCTTTTTTACATTGTACAGCGGGGCCTGGGCTCTTATATATAGTATTCTGGATCGCTGTATAAGAGGGCTCACTGGTGGTGGTCGCAGATTATAGGGGAAAATTTTTTTGACAGGTTCCCTTTAAGCTTTAAGATGGCTGGTGGGAAGGGGCATAGAGTTGGCCATTTATAGTAGGCAACTGTCAGCCTAGTGATGAATTGTCTGACAACTATTTCCTCCGACTTCCCCATAAACAGAAACCTTTGCCTGAAAAGGTTTTTCTCTTTGTTGGAGAGCTGCTTATGGGTCTACCCATAAGCTTGGTCATAAGAGCCCTATTTAGACCTGTCTGGATACCTCACATGGAGCCCTCGTGACAGTTCTTTAAAGGCAACCTGACAGCTCACACATGCTGCCTGATCCATGGTTTGAGTGTATCATACAGTGAGTGAATGATTTAAACCATGAATATGGGACTCTATAATGCTGTAGCGTTTCATAGCAAGACATACTTTAAAAGTTACTGGGGACCAAGTCACACAGGAGACTAGTAGAAAAGGCAGGTCCCACCCCAAGGGGACAAAGACACAGGGGAGACAAGTTGTAAGGGTGTTCCCTGGAGGCTTCTCTCCACCCTTTGCCAGTGACTGACAGGTATCTTCTTGAGTGTGTATAGGCTTGGAACTTGTGAGTCACTAGCAAATGCCGGGGAGAAGCCACCAGGGAACCACCTATTTGACTAGCCTCCCATGTGACTTTGTCCCCGGTGGCTTTTAAAGTATGTCTTTATCTGAAACAGCTTTTTACTATAAAAATGTTGGCATTGTTTCATTGAAGAAAATGGGAGCTTATATTGAGTTAGATCCACCAGCTCTTCTAGATGGAACAACGAGTCTGAGGGGGCCCGGCTTTATTTGCCATTTAGCCCCTGACTGGCCAGCCCGGTTGTGGCATGTTTTTGCCCTCTTTTCCTAGCATATGGGAAAGGGTTAATGATCTTGTTTAATAACCATCCTTCCCTTTTAGTTACGCCTATCTGTTGCAGATATGCCTCCTGGATCCGGACGTGCATTTTCTCCTCCCCTCTCCCCTCCTTGGGGGGTATACATAGCTGTGCCCGAGGCTCTTCCGGCTTTTTTTATCCTGGGTCGAGAGCTTCTCACCCTCCCTCTCTTCTAATTCTTGGTTTGTTTGGTGGTTAATGGTGTTAATGAAATTATGTAATGTACCAATGTAGGTTAAAAATAAACATAAAATAAATGCTTATTTGCAAAAAGTAACTCTAAACACAGTGAGAATGTGAGAAGTAATAAGATGGTTTCTTCCAATCACAGATTTCAACCCCATGATGTTCTAGTAATTCACACTTGTTCTTATGGACTTGTATGTAACTGAAAGGTAGTGTCAATTGTAACGAAAGTCATAATGAGCACCATTTTGTGTTCAAGACAGTAGTAATTTTCCTTCAAAGGCACAAAGTCAATAAGAGGGAGCAAGACACAGAATGATACCACCATTTCAGTTTGCTATTGTATTTTACACTGTGTGCAGAATTATTAAGCAAATGAGTATTTTGATCACATGATACTTTTTATACATGTTGTCCTACTCCAAGCTGTATAGGCTTGAGAGCCAGCTACCAATTAAGTAAATCAGGTGATGTGCACCTCTGTAATGAGGAGGGGTGCGGTGTAATGACATCAACACCCTATATAAGGTGTGCTTAATTATTAGACAACTTCCTTTCCTTTGGCAAGATGGGTCAGAAGAGAGATTTGACGGGCTCTGAAAAGTCTAAAATTGTGAGATGTCTTGCAGAGGGATGCAGCAGTCTTAAAATTGCCAAACTTTTAAAGCGTGATCACCGAAAAAAATCAAGAGTTTCATTGCAAATAGCCAACAGGGTCACAAGCGGCGTGTTTGGCAAAAAAGGTGCAAAATAACTGCCCAGGAATTGAGGAAAATCAAGCGTGAAGCTGCCAAGATGACATTTGCCACCAGTTTGGCCATATTTCAGAGCTGCAACATCACTGGAGTATCAAAAAGCACAAGGTGTGCTATACTCAGGGACATGGCCAAGGTAAGGAAGGCTGAAAAACCACCACCTTTGAACAAGAAACATAAGATAAAACACCAAGACTGGGCCAAGAAATATCTTAAGACTGATTTTTCAAAGGTTTTATGGACTGATCGAATGAGAGTGACTCTTGATGGGCCAGATGGATGGGCCAGAGGCTGGATCAGTAAAGGAGTAAAGGGTAGAGAGCTCCACTCCGACTCAGACGCCAGCAAGGTGGAGGTGGGATTCCAGTATGGGCTGGTATCATCAAAGATGAACTTGTGGGACCTTTTCGGGTTGAGGATGGAGGAAGCTCAACTCCCAGACCTACTGCCAGTTTCTGGAAGACAACTTCTTCAAGCAGTGGTACAGGAAGAAGTCAGTATCGTTCAAGAAAAACACGATTTTCATGCAGGACAATGCTCCATCACATGCATCCAACTACTCCACAGCATGGCTGGCCAGTAAAGGTCTAAAAGATGAAAAAATAATGACATAGCCACATGGTTCACCTGATCTGAATCTCATAGAGAACCTGTGGTCCCTCATAAAATGTGAGATCTACAGGGAGGGAAAACAGTACACCTCTCGGAACAGTGTCTGGAGGCTTTGGTGGCTGTTGCACATAATGTTGATCGTAAATAGATCAAGCAACTGACAGAATCTATGGATGGTCGGCTGCTGAGTGTCATCATAAAGAAAGGTGGCTATATTGGTCACTAATTTTTTTGGGTTTTGTTTTTGCATGTCAGAAATGTTTATTTCTAAATTTAGTGCAGTTATATTGGTTTACCTGGTGAAAATAAACAGTGAGATGAAAATATATTTGGTTCTTATTAAGTTGCCTAATAATTCTGCACAGTAATAGTTACCTGCACAAACATATATCCTCCTAAGATAGCCAAATGTAAAAAAAACCACTCCAACTTCCAAAAATATTAAGCTTTGATATTTCTGAGTCTTTTGGGCTGATTGAGAACATAGTTGTTGATCGATAATAAAAAAAATCCTCTAAAATACAACTTGCCTAATAATTCTGCACATGGTGTATTGCTAAAAAATGCTAATCAGAGAGGTAAATGCTATTTAATCTTTGTCAGATGCTGAGGAGAATGCAGAGTATTTAGGCCCCTTTCATATTGTGTTGTGACCTTCGTTCAGTGGTCCTGCTGGGACTTCCATCCGAACCCCCCACAAAACAAGTTTGTTCCTTCGAATGCTGGTACACAGTGGCACTGCAGTCCGGCAATCCGGCAGCTGGGTCACGGGAGCTCACAGTTTGGGGCTCCCCCGATGCTCTTACTGAACTCAGTTGAACCCGCTGAGCGCACAGCAGTCCCAATAACCATGAACCTTCCCAGTCTGAATATACTAGACCCCAGCTATCTACTTTACCTATCACAAAAAGGTGGGGGACCACACATTTGTTTTTTTTCACTCTGACTGCCAATCACAGTAATGCCAGAAGCAAAGATGGCTACAGCATTACTGTGATTGGCAAGCAATCCCTGCATGTTTAGTGGCTGAAAATCAGGCGTCAAACATGCCGGAAGGGGACTTGAAGCTCATGAGGTGAATTCCAAACTACTCGATTGTAACACCTGCCTGGATCAACAGACTCAGACGGGCTGTAATGGACAGGCTAGAGGGAAGCCACTAACCAAGCAGGACCCCTAGAACCCTGAAACCCTTTAACCCCTATACAGGGAGTTTGAATTGCACAGGGCCCCGGTGATCACTACCTGTGGAAGGCAGCAGTCCGATGAGAGTAGTAGTCAGGAAGGGTCGAACCTGGAAATGCAAAACAGGGACAGAATCACGCAGGCAAGAACGTAATCAGAAAACAAATCAGAGGTGAAAACCGGATCAGGCAGCGAGGTACATAAACAGCAGGCAGGAGGGTAGTCAGGAAAGAAGCAGGAGTCAGAACACCAAAATCACTAAACAGAACAGGGCAGGACAGGAACCAGGAATACAGAACTATCTCTGGCAGTGGTCAGCAGACAGGAGGGGAAATAAGAAGGGTGTGGTGTCTTCCCATTGGTTGTAGCTGAATGATGGTAAATTCACCTGGAAGACACACGCCACCTACAGTCAGTCAGTGGTACAGCCCAGTGGATGTGCGGAGCCTGCACCCACCAGTGCCGCTGGCATTGACTCCTCTCCCATCACCAGCACCATCCACGGCAAGAACACGGCGTCGCCTGGCGATCGGAGTAGAAGTCGCTGGAGTGGACTCCGGTGGTGACGTAACATCGATGAGTAACGAATGTCCCGAATACCTTCATAATTGTGCGAGTAACGAATGGTGCCGAATATATTTTAGATTCGAGATACTGGAAATACTATGCGTTCTGTGCATCGTATGTATGAAAATAAAGTCAGCGGTATATGCCACATATGACAAAATTCGATCAAATAGAAATTGATAAAAATGTAATTGCCTTTATGTAAATACTGATACATTGAATACGGGGAAGGTTAGGAGAGCAAAGTATCAGTGTTCCAATATGAGCTTCCCGCAAAGTATCACTTAAATTAAATATTTATTGTTTAGAAGACATGTAGTGATGCTTAAAACGAAAATGCTACCTCTGAGATCTCATTGCAGTACATTACCTCTTACCAGTTTGTTTTGTGTTCTGACATGACAACATTTCGCTGATGGCACTATTCCAACAGACAAGAGCACTATGAAATGTTACCTTTGGAAGTAATAAGGACAACTACAATAGAAATGTTCTTTTTAAGGAGACCATTTGTCAACTGTTTTATGTAACATATTAGATTTTTTTTATGATGGTCTCCCTTTAGAAAAACTAATTTAAAATGAATGACTTGAAATACATTTAGGATACAAACAATTACATTAGTGAAAGTTGCTGCCTCAAGTAAAAAAATGCACTTCTTCTGCTCGGCTGGACTACATAAAGAGCAGGAACACTGCAAATCAGTGCACCTTAAGGGGGCTTTACACGCTACGATATCGCTAGTGATATCGCTACGAGTGTACCTGCCCCCGTCGTGTGTGCGTCACGGTCAAATCGCTGCCCATGGCGCACAATATCGCTAACACCCGTCACACATACTTGCCTTCCTAGCGACGTCGCTATGTGCGGCGAACAATCTCTTTGTTAAGGGGGAGGTTTGTGCGCCGTCACAGCGACGTCACACAGCAGCCGACCAATAGAAGCGGAGGGGCGGAGACCAGCCGCATTATCGACACACCCACCTCGTTGCTGGAGGACACAGGTAAGCTGTTGTTCGTTGTTCCTGGGGTGTCACACGTAGCGATGTGTGCTGCCTCAGGAACGATGAACAACCTGCGTCTACAACGACCAATGAGATTTTGAAAATGAACGACGTGTCAACGATCAACAATTAGGTGAGCATTTTTGATCGTTAACAGTCGCTCCTAGCTGTTACACGCAACGACGTCGCTAACGACTCTGGATGTGCGTCACGAATTCCGTGACCCCGACGACATATCGTTAGATATGTCGTTGCGTGTAACGGGGCCTTAAGTCATCTATTGGGGTACATGGAATACTTATAAGTAGTGATGAGTAAATAGTAATTATTTGGGTTTGGAATATTTGTAACAAATCTCAAAGCGCTATTCCAGTATCCGTCACGAATAACAAACCTATTGCAAATCAATGGAGATTCCGAGCATTTTTCATCAAGATTTCCCAGAAAAATGCTCCATTTCCCCCATTTGACTTGCAGTACCATCGTTATTCATGAAGAATACTGGAATAGTAGTTTGGGATTCGTTACAAATAATCCAAACACAAATAGTTACTATTCGTCCATCACCATCTATAAGTCTTTATTGGGGACCCATGCACACTCTGTGATGACCCTTTTTTGGCCAAGTTGTGAAGTTATTCCCTATCAATATGATGGGGGATGACTGCTCGATTGCCGTGGCCAGACCACTACAACACCCACTTACCCCCAAAAGGGTTCTGAAGAATATGGTGCTCAGCTAACTCCAGGGGACCCATAGAGAATGAGTGAAACAAAGTTGCAAACACTGTACCCCCATTCCATTCAGACAAGGTTCTTCAGATCTCTTTTCTTAGGATTGATGAGTGTCCCAGCCACTGAATGGAGCTGGGGTGGGATAGGGGTCATGACGGGATGTGGAAACCCTAACTCGTAAAAATGTTTTGCTGACTAGTGGTGTTCCTGTCACAGGGACCTTCTCCGATAACACTCAGTCAACAGAGCGAGAGATGAGTGAACAATCCAAAGAACATTTATTCCAAGTCAATCAGAAGGTCCATAAAATAATCCCCCACAAGGAGGGTAAAATCATCCAGGAATGTAAATGTCCCAGGGATGAGTTACAATCCTCCAGCAGTCCTTTTTTAGGGAAATCGGGGTTTCTCAAGGTCTCTCTGAGGTGCAGGCCACAGCCTCAGCTTCTCCCACAGAGGATAAATCTTACTCCTTCTCTCTTGTCCTTCTCAGCCTGACTGAATAATCTCCCAGGTAAGCAGAGAGGTTGGGTGGATTCTAGGCCCATCTCCCCCAGACCTAAGCTGGGTTCACACATAGCGACAGCAACAACGACGTCGCTGTTACGTCACCATTTTCTGTGACGCAACAGCGACCGTGTAAGTCACTGTTATGATCGCTGCTTAGCTGTCAAACACAGCAAAAGCAGCAGCGATCATAACGACACACGTCGCTGTGCTACATGTGCAGAGAGCAGGGAGCCGCGCACACCGCTTAGCGCTGGCTCCCTGCACTCCTAGCCACAGTACACATCGGGTTAATTACCCGATGTGTACTGCAGCTACATGTGCAGAGAGCAGGGAGCCGCGCACACTGCTTAGCGCTGGCTCCCTGCACTCCTAGCTACAGTACACATCGGGTTAATTACCCGATGTGTACTGCAGCTACATGTGCAGAGAGCAGGAAGCCGGCACTGACAGCTAGAGCAGCGGATGCTGGTAACGAAGGTAAATATCGGGTAACCAGGGAAAGGTCTTCCCTTGGTTACCCGATGTTTACCCTGGTTACAGCTTACCGCAGCTGCCAGATGCCGGCTCCTGCTCCCTGATCGCTTCATTTCGTCGCTCTCTCGCTGTCACACACAGCGATTTGTGCGTCACAGCGGGAGAGCGACGACCAAAAAATGAAGCTGGACATTCAGCAACGACCGGAGACCTCACAGCAAGGGCCAGGTCGTTGCTGGATGTCACACACAGCGTCGGGACGTTGCTGCAACGTCACAGAAAATGGTGACGTAGCAGCGACGTCGTTGTCGTCGTCGCTGTGTGTGACACCACCCCTAGGGACAGAAGCACTGCAGGGGGTAATTAAACTGCAGATAGGACAATGTACACACAAGGCAACACTCCCAACATCTGAACATATACAACCCACCATAACTCACCATCACAGTTCCTTACACTAAAAATATTAGTTCAGTCAATGCAGGGACTCAAGTAAGATTTGTGAGAAGGCAAACTTGGAGGTGCACGCCACTTTGCTCCTCACTTGCTTCATAAAGAGACAAGCACCTTGTAATGACTAAGTTGCCTCAGAGTCTACCCTGTCCCCTCATCAAGGCATGGGAAACACAAAGTTTTGATGTATTGATGCTATTGTTTTACTTTAAAATTCTGCAGCATTTCAGAGAAGACATAAAGTCATGACCAAAAGTGTTGTTACCCTTGAAATTGTTCCATATAAGGAGGAATCTCTCCCAGAAAATTATTGCTGTTACACACAGTTTGTTATACGCATGTTTATTTCCTTTCTGTATATTGGAACAAAACAGAAATGAAAAAAAAGCAAAAAAAAAAAGCAACTTGAACATAATTTCACACAAAACTGCAAAAATGAGCTGGACAAAATTGGTTGCAACCATTTAAAAAAATGTGGGTAAACAACTTTGTTTCAAGCATGTGATTCTCGTTGAAACTCATCTGTGGCAAGTAACAGGTGTGGGCAATATGAAAATCACACCTGAAACCAAATAAAAAGGGAAGAAGTTGACAGTTATTGCATTGTGTGCATCTGTGTGCTACACTAAGCATTGAGAACGGAAAGAGGAGAAGAAAAATGAGGACTTGAGAACCAAAATAGTTTAAAAATTTCAACAATCTCAAGGTTACAGAGATCTTGATGTTCCTTTGTCTACGGAGCGCAACATGCTCAAGAAATTTACAACTCATGGCACTGTAGCTAATCTCCCTGGAGGTGGACGGCAGCTAAAAATTGATGAAAGTTTTCAACGCAGGATAGTCTGGATAGTGAATAAGCAGCCCCAAGCAAATTCCAAAGGAATTCAAGCTGTACCGCAGACTCAGGGTGCATCAGTGTAAGCGCTAACTTATCCGTCAGCATTTTGAATGAAATGAAATGTTATGAAGGAGACCCAGGAGGACCCTACTGGTGACACAGATGCATTAAAAAGATAAATTGCAGTTTGCCAAAATGTATGTGAATTACTAAAATCCTGCTGGGAAAGGATTTTATGTACAGATGAGACCAATATATAGCTTTTTGGTAAAGCACATCATTCTACTGTTTACCTAAAATGGAATGAAAAGAACACAGTACCTATAGTCAAATATGGTGGAGGTTCAAAAATAGTTAGGCGTTATTTTGCTTCGTCTGGCACTGGGTGCTCTTGACTATGTGCAAGGCATCCTGAAATCTGAAGATTACCAAATTATTTTGGGCAGCAATGTAGCACCCAGTGTCAGAAAGATGAGTTTGCATCCTAGGTCATGGGTCTTCCAGCAGGACAATGACCCCAAACATACTTCAAAAAGCTGCAAGAAATGGATGGAAACAAGCACTGGAGAGTTCTGTAGTGGCAGCAATGAGTCCGGATCTAAATCTCATTGAACACTTGTGGAGAGATCTTAAAATTGCTGTTGAGAGAAGACGACTTCAAATATGAGAGACCTGGAGCTGTTTATAAAGAAAAGTCCAAAATTCCAGGTGAGAAGTGTAAGAAGCTTGATGATGGTTATAGGAAGTGATTGATTGCAGTTATTTATTCCAAAGGGTGGGCAACCAAATATTAAGTTGAGGGGGACAATTCTTGGCGTTTTGTGTGAAATTAAGCTCTTCACCTTTTTTCTCTGTATTTTTGTGTTGTTCCAATACACACAAAGGAAATAAACATGTGTAACAATATATGTGTCATTGCAATAATTTTCTGGGAGTAATACTTCATTTTCTGGAACAATTTCTAGGGTGCCAACACTTTGGCTATGACCGTAGCCTGAAGGTGAGCAGGGAATGAGGAGAGAGTCCACTGGGCGTCTCCCTCTGGCTTCTTGCCACTTGATTGACAGGACGTTATTATATATATGTGACGTCCTAGAGCTATGGGGTACTCGGTCCCGGGCCGTATATGTACGGGGATACTGTGTCACAGTTGTGTAATGGCCGATGCCCGGTTCCGTGACCCTGGGGTTCGCTTTTTAAAGGGTGTTATATAAAGGGGATTAAAGAGTTTATATCGTAACGCCACTTGCGGTTATGGTGATGGAACTGCCGCTGCACAGTATTTTACCACTGGGGCTGATGGTGATGGCAGCCTAGATTGTAGGCCCTCCGCAAGTAGGGCCGGGCCCCAGGGTGTGGATGGTGGGATCCAGTGCAAAAAGAAAGCAGACCACACGATGGGGATGCAGTACAGCTGTTGTTTTACTCACGGAGTTGTTGATGCTGCGCGCTGAGGATGGCTGGTTCAGACCCCTGGTTCCTTTTGTTGCAATGCCAGTATGGTAACCAGGTGGCTTCTTTCCCCAGCACCTCTCACTGGTTGGTGGAACTCTGTAGCTTGGACAGTCTGTGGGTCCCCTACTGTCTGTCGGCAGTCTCTCGTCGGCGGGCAGTGTGAACCCTGTAGGATCGGTGTTCTGTTCCAGTCCATGACTCTATCTTTACTGCTGGTGCCCCCAGATTCTTGGGTCAGTGAGGTCCTGGATGATCCCCTCACGGTGCAGGTACTTGTCAGGTAGCCTGAAGCATTCGCCTGACCTAGGGCCCTCTGCCCCGTCGGTGCTCTGGTTCCAGCGGTACCTGGCTGTACCCTCACTGGCAACCACTCTCCTACGCCACCTAGGTCACTGTTACACGACACCGTCTTGAGACACTTCCGTTCCCTTCAACTGTCACTACCGGACTTCCTCTTCTGTCTGTCTGTCCCCTCCCACCTGGACGTCGGCTAGTGGACTGGACTGGCTCCACCCCTGGGTGGCCATCCATTTGGTCCCGGACTAGTCAGTTACCCATGGATGGGAGAGGGAACTGGGGATAATTATGTGTTTTGGTGGTACCGGCACTGGTCTTCGAGGTCCCTGGGGGTAGACCCTGAATCTTTGTCAGGATGCAGTACCTCGTAGTACCCTGATGGGTTCAGGGGTGCTACATATATGCACAGAAGGAACGACCAGTCAATTATGCTGACCTGGGCAGGGACTCGGGAGAGTAGAGGCCTCTATTTCCAGCAACCGGGCTTGTTTTTCAAGCTATATTTTCTCTATAAAACACTGCAGCATTTCAGAGTAAAACATAGCTTTCTGTAATGAGGGAGCCTGTCTAGATTTCATGCAGCCCATGGTTCGGATAACATGATAAGGCTGACAGGCTCCCTTTAAATCTTTTCATACTTTGTTGCAAGAGATATTTATACTGTAACCGGTGATTTAGGTTTGTGGAGCTTTGAACAATAGCAGCCATTTAATTTATGTGCTACGGTTAAATTTGATGCCATTTTTACAACCATCCTGTAATTACACAACATGTGTGCTTTGCTGCGCGGAGTACTAGTCATGTTAAGTATAT
The DNA here is from genome assembly GCF_048569485.1 of Anomaloglossus baeobatrachus. Lineage (NCBI taxonomy): Eukaryota > Metazoa > Chordata > Amphibia > Anura > Aromobatidae > Anomaloglossus > Anomaloglossus baeobatrachus. The sequence goes on along the minus strand of NC_134360.1, from coordinate 214,354,007 downwards.
GAGCTAATTTGATAATTAGTGAGGGGTAAAAAAAAAGGAAATCACTTTCTATGTAAATGTTGGTGTCACCATCTGGGGGTCATTTACAAACTACAGCACATTATCCCCTCTAAAATAATCATTTAGAAAGTTATTGGAGAAGTCCTACCTAATATTGTCACTGGCAAATGAGACATCATGATCTAGTGAGCGCTTGTCAATTCTTTTTAGCTGATTCTTAAGTATTAGATCAGTTTTGGGGAAAATATTTATCCAATTTAGGATTTGATGTGAAATCAGTATATTCAAAGAGATAAGAATAAAAATGCGGATTCTTCCCGTAAGAGATAATTAATAGGGATGATCGAATACCGCAAATATTCGGCAACACCCATATTCATCTAATAGGTCGCCACTATTCGACGATTTGCGAATATTCGCAATGTTAGGGGTACTTTGCACGCTGCGACTTCGCAAGCCGATGCTGCGATGCCGAGCGCGATAGTCCCCGCCCCCGTCGCAGCTGTGATATCCTTGTGATAGCTGCCGTAGCAAACATTATCGTTACGGCAGCTTCACATGGACTCACCCGCTCTGCGACGTCGCTCTGGCTGGCGACCCGCCTCCTTATTAAGGGGGCGGGTCGTGCGGCGTCATAGCGACGTCACACGGCAGGCGGCCAATAGGAGCGGAGGGGCGGAGATGAGCGGGACATAAACATCCCGCCCACCTCCTTCCTTCCGCATATCCTACGGGAGCCGCGGTGACACCGGTAGGAGATGTTCCTCGCTCCTGCGGCTTCACACACAGTGATGTATGCTGCCGCAGGAGCGAGGAACAACATCGGACCGTTGCGTCAGCGTAATTATGGATTACGCCGACGCTACACCGATGATACGATTACGACACTTTTGCGCTCGTTAATCGTATCATCTAGGCTTTACACACTACGATGTCGCATGCGATGCTGGATGTGCGTCACTTTCAATTTGACCCCACCGACATCGCACCTGCGATGTCGTAGTGTGCAAAGCCCGCCTAAGTGTAGGGGAAACCCGAATAGTTGCCGAATAGCAACTATTCGGGCTTCCCATAGACTTACATTGCGCATCGAATATTCACATAGCGGCAAACTATTCGTCAGATATTCGCGAAGCCGAATATTACCGAATATTTGTGATATTCGATCATCCCTAATAATTAAGTTTATGTTTAGGATTTTTTTTTTCTGTATGACTTTTGATTACAAAAAAAAAAGAAGAATGGAGTCAAGAAGAGTAGAGGTAATGTCAAGCTGCCGCTAGGAGGCGCTGGGGTAGAAAGAGCACTCCTGAATGCAGTAAGACAGAAACCCACTAGAGGTCACTAATAGGGATGATCGAATACCTCAATTATTCGGCTTCGTGAATGTTCGACGAATAGGTCGCCGCTCTGCGAATGTTCGATGCACAATGTAAGTCTATGGGAAGCCCGAATAGCTCCAAATAGTTGTTATTAGGGTTTCCCAAAGACTTACATTGCGCATCGAATATTCGCGAATAGTCGAATAGCGGCGACCTATTCGTAAAATATTCGCGCAGCCAAATGTTTGAGGTATTCGATCATCCCTAGTTGCTAACACAAGAGCAGGGATAGTCGATCAGTCAGGGTCTATGCCGGGATGACACGTTTGAACCGAGGAGAAAACAAGCCAAAGTCAAAGAACAGAGCCGAGGTCGGATACCGGGAGAGCAAGTAAGCACAGGGAAGGGGTGCAGGACAGGGAGGAATGGAGGTAAGGTTGTGAAGGAGGAATGGGCAGGAGGGACAGAGGTCAGGACAGGCCAAGTAAATGGAGGTCATTTCAGATTGGGAAAACAAAGATCAGGTCAGGTCAGGCAGGAGGGACTATAATCATGCTTTGCCCCCACTGCACCCCCACATCTGGGGGTCTTACCCTCAGACCCCGCTTCGATTATAATCAACTCTATGCCCACGTGGACTTAGAGAAAGAATGTTTATTCCCTCTGGAAACGTCGGGCTGGAAACATCAAGCTGAATTTTGAACACGCCCCATCACATGACAAGTTACGTTTTACCAGGCAGGAGCCCGTACACTCTAGCTTCTACCCAATCTTCTTCTATAATGGAATTAGCATAAATAACAGATAGGGGAGGACGGATAGGCATGGGTGCGGGCAGCACTATGAATACCCGCCCCAGCTATCAGCTGATCGGCAGCTGCTGCCAATCACAAAGCTGCTCATTTTACAAACTTTACTTGCTTGTGTTTCAAAACCTATACATACGATCTCACAACTACAGGTATGTATAGAATCAGCCTGATAGTCCCAATAGATCACTGACATTAGATTATATATGAAAATCCTGGTGATTGGTGTGCTTTAAGTTCAACAAATGGCCCCTATATAGCCTCTATTCCCAGTTTGCCCACATAATCAAAATTGGCAGAGTTCCCCAACGTATCAACAATTTTAACAAAAGGCCCCTATATATTCCTAGTTCACACAGACAGCCAAGATTGGCAGAGTTCCTGCCCTAGGAACAAAATGATTGTAGTTAACCCATTCTATATGATCTGTATTACAGACAAGTATGTTTAAGTCAAAAGTTGTATAAAGTCACAGAAGAGCCCATAGTTAAACACAATAAGCACTGGCAGATTCCTATCTGTTGGAAAGGAACCACCCCAGACTAAACGCAGGCAAAAACATACAAAGCCACATGAGGTTGCTCATTCCTGGTCTTATGCCACCTTCAAAGGCCATGTTCACACATTACAATTTTGCAGCTTTTTTCTGCAGCTGAAACCTTTTCTCTTGGCAGTAAAAAAGCTGCTTCCAAAAAGGAGCAAAAATGCAGCGTGTGAATGTAGCACCCAGGGATATGGGGTACTCGGTTCCGGGCAGTGCCTCTATTGGGAATGTCACGGTGGTGGCCATTACCCGGTTCCGTGCCCTGGGCCCTTTTTGTAATGGGGATATTTACAGGGGATTGTTGAATAAAGTTTATACATGACGCTACTTGCGGTATTGTGGCTAAATATAGGGAGCCGCTGCTGCAGAATGTCACTACTGGGGCTGATGTTATTGGCAGTATCGTAGTATGGTAGTCCCACCGCAAGTAGGGTTTTGCCCCAGCGTCGGAAGAAGGTAGCCCACACAGATGTTCTGTGCAACTGGTTTACTCACTTTCTGAAGATGTTAACTGTTTGCCTGAGGCCGGCTGGTTTCGCCTCCAGGTCCCCTTCGTCCCAGTGCCAGTTTGGTTCTCTGGTACCTTCTTCCCCTGCACCTGTCTCTGGTAAGTGGGTCCCCGTGGTATAGAACACTGGGGGTCCCCGTTCTGTGGTTTGTCCACTTCTGTCTGCCTGATGGTAGCGTGAACCCTGTGGGGTTGGAGTTTCTGGTCCTGTCCCCGGTTCTCCCTTTGCTATTGAGTCTTCGGATTCTTTGGGGTCAGCAAGGTCCTTGATGGTCCCTTTGCTGTGCAGGTGTTAACAGGTCGGCTTGAAGCTCTTTCCTGTCTTAGGGTCCTGCACCCCGTCGGTGCGTAGTTCCGGCAGTACTCCACCATACTCCACCGGCAACCACTTCTCCTGGGTACCAGGTCATCGTTAACCCGAGTCATGATGTCACTTCTCTTCCACTTTCACACTCCTGCTGTCAACTCTCGTCTCACTACTCTCCACAGTCTGTCCCTCCCACCTGGTCAACTGGTGGACTCTAGGCGACAATCGACTGGTCCCACCCTAGCTGGGTACCATTGTATGGGGGATTGTTGGGGAAAAACTGGGAATACCTGGGATTTTGTTGGAACCGGCACTGGGGTTCTGGGTCCCCAAGGGGGTAGGCCCTGCATCCTTGTAGGGATGCAGAGCCTTGTAGCACCCTGATGGGTTCAGGGGCCCTACATGAACATAGCCAAACAGTAATTTGGGGTAGATGTGGTTGGTGATCATGAACCCTAAACTAAGGCTTTTTCTATAAAGAAGTTATAAAATGAAGTATCCCAAACTTTCTTGCAGCATTTCTGGTAAGTGGAGGCTTTCTCAGATATGAGGAGAATGAAAGTTGCAATCGTTTTATCCTCTGCAATTTCTCTTGCAAGTACAAAAGAACACAAAGCACTCGATTTAAGAGCTCTACTGCTCTGCAGTTTCATCAAAATGTCCCATAGGTCCAGTAAATACAGACATGTTGATTTGTCTTTTCCTTTCTTTTAACTGGTGCTTTTCCCAGAGGTCTCTATGCCTTGCCCTCCTTTGTTATACTTTTTTTTTCCTTTCAGCATAAAAGTTCAATCACTAGTAAAAAAAATAATATAAAATGCAGTGCGGATCATTACACCAAAATCTTTCCTCCCGTCCCACAAAAAAAAAAACAAAAAAAAAAGAACACACAGTTGCATTGTTTTATTCACACTGTACAAGCAAAGTAACAAGAATTTAAAGGGCCACTGGCACTAATATAACGCTAGCTCAACAAACATAAAGTAACTAGTGAAAAAAAAATCTTCCCTTCCCCTCTTTCCTAACCCCTTTTTTTTTCTTTTTTTCTTCTCCTTCCCACTCTGATATACATACTATATATATATATATATATATATATATATATATACTGTATATATCTATATATATATATATATATATATATATATATATATATACAGTATATATATATATATATATATATATATATATATATCTATCCCAATAAAATAATTTGAAAAAAATAAAAAATCTGAAGTCAGTGTGCAGATGAAGTTTTACACTACTGTCCCACGAGGGAATTTTGGTGAGATTTCGATACTGTGCATTTTCGCGGCTTCAATAAATATCAGGAAGTATCAAAAATAAAGCAGCTTTATGTAAAGCATGACATACCAAAAAAGATCCAAAAACGGTAGAGTCAAAAATGCCATAAAAATGAATGTAAAAAAAATGCACACAAAAACGCAATGAAAAAACACAAGCAAAATCATTTACATAATAATGCAGCAATGGTGCAGAAATTCTGCAACATCAAAAGCTTGTGGTGAGAACGTAGGCTTATGGTATGCTCTATTGCTACGAAAAGGCATTTTGCTCCATCGGTATTGAACATAAGATTGTAAATAAATATAATGCACACGTTGGAAAAAACATCCATAGCATGAGTTGACCAGGTCTATCCATCGCGTAAATTGAAATTCACTGAGTGTCAATTTGAACTGCTGATGTCAGCGCACATTTCACTTTTTGCAATGCCGTTCCAAAGGGTTTTCCAATTTTAGAAACCCCCTGTCCCAACTACTTCCTGTCCCAACTTCCCCCTGTCCCAACTGCCTACAGTTGGCTTGAAAAAAGCAAACTGTGCTTTACTTGCCCAGATATCAGTCCTACATCAAACAACACATGTTATAAAGACAATTGTGTTGTGGATTATTCTTTCTTTTATGTGAGGACCTATTGCATCTCCTCCTTTTTCTTGTGATCCATGAGCCCCTCTTTTGGTCTGGGTGTTAGATCGTTCTTAAATTTCTTGGGGTTCACTGTGGGCCAATGCAAGACAGATGGGACGTAAATGGCGTTTCTCCAGAGATGCTGCATTGGCACAATGAATCGAGGCTTGCTGTGGAATAGGATAATGAGAGAATTGCACTTTCATATTACGTTGGATAGGTTTCTGGATCTTTTGGTGCTGGACATGGGTTGGAATGATTTGGGCACTAGAGCTTCAAGCAAGCTAAATTGTGTTAACTAGTACAATTGCCTGAGACTTCCTACCCATTGTCACAGTTCTGATCCATGGTGCTCTGCTCTCCAGCAGGGCCGGTGTTCTGTTTTGCATTTTGCACCAGTCGATGGGTGATTTCCCATTCTCGGTTCCTGCACTGGTGTTGGGATGGGCCTCTCTTCAGGTGCCTTGTAATTGCTTTGCTTCGTTAGGGAGCAACCTTACCTGGAACACTGGCAGTCGTAGTTCCTATCTGCAGTAAGTCATCTGGCTTCCGTTTGTGCTTTGATCTTGTCCTCCTACCCCAGACCAGTTGTTACCCCCATCCTCCTGTGTCCCTGACTCTGATGTTGCTCTCCGGCTCCTGACCTCTGGCTTGAACTTGGCTCCACTTTTTCCCAGTGTACCTTACGTGACTTTTTGGCTTCTGACCTCTGGCTTGTACCCTAACCTTGGCTTTGCTTCTCGCCAGTGTACCTTACATGACTTCCTGGCTTGTGATGTCTGGCTTGTGCTCTGACCTTGGCTTTGCTTCATCCCTGTGTTTCATACGTGACCTCATGGCTCCTGACCTCCGGTTTGTTTGACTTCCCCATCACTAGTTGCATCTGGTGACACCTAGTGGTAGTTCATCACACCCATGTTTGATACTTGTTTGATCAGACATTGTCTTGTGCCTCTCATGTAAACATGCGAGGTCGGTCAAAAGAATTAATAAAGCCCACAGCAAAGTCAAGGTCCGACACTGTGATTTGTAAGTTTCTTCCTAGGAATTTCTTAGGTCTTATGGGGAATCTATTTAACTACAATTGCTATTGATATTTGGGCTTTGGCAGTAATGGAAGGGGTTGAGAAGGCTTTGAGAAGGCAAACTAACAAAGTCAAATAAGAAAACTTGGAATATAATAGAAAAAATATTCATGAAACCTAGCATCACCCTCCACCTTCCAAGTAACATCACAGCTCTCTTAAAGAATCCAAATAATCAAAACACTTGGAAAACCAAATATATCTACCAAATTTATAACGAAGACACAAATCTCCGTAACTTAAAACACTTGGAAAAGTGGAAAATCGAGTTAAAAATCCCAGAAAATCAATTTGAAGAAAGATTTCAAAAGTCATTGGCCACAGTCTACAAAAATATACCTTGCGTTGCTCTTATAGAAACCAATTATAAGATAATAATCCGCTGGTATTACACACCCCATAAATTGCATTTAATTAACCCAGACACCTCAAACAAATGCTGGAGAAACTGTGGAAATTCAGGCAACATAACTCACATATTTTGGTCGTGTCCAAAAATTAAGAAATTCTGGAGAGACATTCAATCACTTATAAGGTCCGTTACACAGCTATAAGGCCCATTACACAGCTAGATGTAACTCTAACTCCAGAATTAGTTCTTCTTCTCTTAAACATTGAAGCGATACCTAAACATTTTAGGCCCATAGTAATACATATTCTACTAGTGTCCACTAGTCTCATTGCATCCAAATGGAAAAGTGAGAAAGCTCCTAATATTCAAGAAGCTAAGGAGAAACTAACTCTACATAAAACTTTAGAGTACTACTATGCCATAAAAAATAATACTCAAACAAAGTACCTCACCAAATGGGACCCATGGCCAGAGCCCAATCACCGACAGACTATATAGCCCAACTGACGTTAAGAAAACACTAACTATATTCGAGAAACACAAGCTCACTAATAATTCCAGGCTTGAAGCTCTAGTCTTTGATACCTCCCTGATCTAAAACTCACTAGAATTATATGTTTCTGATCTTGCAAATTTGCTGGACTGTCTACAGAATCCATGTCAGGAAGTTGTTAATTTTATTTGTTGTTTAGTTATGTTTTGCAAAAACTTAATTCATAAGCAATTCATTTGACCAACAAAATATACTGATTGATGTATCAACACTAACAAACTGGAGGGTCAAAATATGTGCATTTTCTTAACCTTGCTTTACTATCTATACAGTTAGGTCCAGAAATATTTGGACAGTGACACAAGTTTTGTTATTTTAGCTGTTTACAAAAACATGTTCAGAAATACAATTATATATATAATATGGGCTGAAAGTGCACACTCCCAGCTGCAATATGAGAGTTTTCACATCCAAATCGGAGAAAGGGTTTAGGAATCATAGCTCTGTAATGCATAGCCTCCTCTTTTTAAAGGGACCAAAAGTAATTGGACAAGGGACTCTAAGGGCTGCAATTAACTCTGAAGGCGTCTATCTCTCGTTAACCTGTAATCAATGAAGCAGTTAAAAGGTCTGGGGTTGATTACAGGTGTGTCGTTTTGCATTTGGAAGCTGTTGCTGTGACCAGACAACATGTGGTCTAAGGAACTCTCAATTGAGGTGAAGCAGAACATCCTGAGGCTGAAAAAAAAGAAAAAATCCATCAGAGAGATAGTAGACATGCTTGGAGTAGCAAAATCAACACTCGGGTACATTCTGAGAAAAAAGGAATTGACTGGTGAGCTTGGGAACTCAAAAAGGCCTGGGCGTCCACGGATGACAACAGTGGTGGATGATCGCCGCATACTTTCATTGGTGAAGAAGAACCCGTTCACAACATCAACTGAAGTCCAGAACACTCTCAGTGAAGTAGGTGTATCTGTCTCTAAGTCAACAGTAAAGAGAAGACTCCATGAAAGTAAATACAAAGGGTTCACATCTAGATGCAAACCATTCATCAATTCCAAAAATAGACAGGCCAGAGTTAAATTTGCTGAAAAACACCTCATGAAGTCAGCTCAGTTCTGGAAAAGTATTCTATGGACAGATAAGACAAAGATCAACCTGTACCAGAATGATGGGAAGAAAAAAGTTTGGAGAAGAAAGGGAACGGCACATGATCCAAGGCACACCACATCCTCTGTAAAACATGGTGGAGGCAACGTGATGGCATGGGCATGCATGGCTTTCAATGGCACTGGGTCACTTGTGTTTATTGATGACATAACAGCAGACAAGAGGAGCCGGATGAATTCTGAAGTGTACCGGGATATACTTTCAGCCAGATTCGGCCAAATGCCGCAAAGTTGATCGGACGGCACTTCATAGTACAGATGGACAATGACCCCAAGCATACAGCCAAAGCTACCCAGGAGTTCATGAGTGCAAAAAAGTGGAACATTCTGCAATGGCCAAGTCAATCACCAGATCTTAACCCAATTGAGCATGCATTTCACTTGCTCAAATCCAGACTTAAGACGGAAAGACCCACAAACAAGCAAGACCTGAAGGCTGCGGCTGTAAAGGCCTGGCAAAGCATTAAGAAGGAGGAAACCCAGCGTTTGGTGATGTCCATGGGTTCCAGACTTAAGGCAGTGATTGCCTCCAAAGGATTCGCAACAAAATATTGAAAATAAAAATATTTTGTTTGGGTTTGGTTTATTTGTCCAATTACTTTTGACCTCCTAAAATGTGGAGTGTTTGTAAAGAAATGTGTACAATTCCTACAATTTCTATCAGATATTTTTGTTCAAACCTTCAAATTAAACGTTACAATCTGCACTTGAATTCTGTTGTAGAGATTTCATTTCAAATCCAATGTGGTGGCATGCAGAGCCCAACTCGCGAAAATTGTGTCACTGTCCAAATATTTCTGGACCTAACTGTATGTCCTTAAATTTTGTAACGCATGATTTCAAGATTTGTTAACTAGAAAATCTAATAAAAATCATTTGAATAGAGAAGGCTTTGTGCTTGTGTGACGGGCGGGGAGGACGCCACTGCGCTGCGCTCGCTAACGCTCGGGTCCGGCGCTGCTGCAATGACTGCTCGGTGACTCGAGCGGTGGGCCGGATCCGGGGACTCGAGCGGCGCTCTTCGCCCGTGAGGGAAAGGGGTGGTTGGTTTGGGGGATTTTAGTCCGTGACGCCACCCACGGGTTGTGGTGAGGTTGGGCACCACTGCTGCTGGTGACGGGGATCCCGGGAGCAATGGTAGGGATCAGCTGGAATGTTATTTTCCCCCCTCCATGGGTAGGGGTTGGTGGTTCCGGGGCCCGGCTGAGGTGACGGGGAGGCAGGGCTGGCAAGGTGCAGGGCGCCTGGACTGCGCAGTGCGGTGCCGGATGGCACGATGGTACTCACTCAGCCACAAATGTACGCAAAGTCTCTGGTAAACCAAACGGCTGGATGGACGGGTCCCGCAGCCGGCTGCTGTGGTTTCTCCCGGACGGTTGGTGGTGGCTGCCTTTCCCTGCATCTTTGTGTATGTTCGGTCCCGATGGCTTCCCAACGGTAACCCGCTCCCCAGCGTGTATATGTGCCGGAAGAGCCCTTTTGCCCGCAGGCTCTGGCCCTTGGAACTCTAGCTGTGGCGGTAGCTGTATTTCCTTCTACTGGTCGGACGTTTGCCTTCTATCGGGTCTTGGATGTTAGGAAATCCCTGGGGGTCCGGTCACTAATGGATTTGACCTCTTAACGGCGACTCCAAGCCTGGTCGGGGTCCGCAGGCCCTGCCGGTGTGTGCTGGCTTCACTTCGCTCCCCGGTTCGGTACCGGCGGGCCACCGCCAAACCTCGGTCCTACGGTTCCGCGTTGATCTGCCTCTCCTGCAGACAGCCACCACCGTCTGCCAACCTTGCTCTTAGTGCCTGGGCCACACACCCGGACACCGTCAGTTTACTCCTCCACTACTACTTCACTCCTTTCACTTGCACTTCCCTAACTCCTCTGACTTCCTTTTCCCGCCTCCAGGACTGTGAACTCCTCAGTGGGTGGGGCCAACTGCCTGGCTCCACCCCACCTGGTGTGGACATCAGCCCCTGGAGGGAGGCAACAAGGATTTTGTGTCTGGCTGGGGGTGTGTGTTGTAGTACCTGTGACGACCTGGCTAGTCTAGGGTGCCACACTTGTGGCGGGACTCACATGCATAAGCAGTCATGCCTGCTTGCTGTAGTGGAAAAGGAGTGACGTTTTGAAGGAGGTTGAATGCACTGAAGGTTGGGGGAGTTCAGTGCAGGGATTAGTGACTCCCATGTCTTACAAGATTCTTACAGAATTGTAAATGCCTCTGTATTGGGCTAGGTCTTAGTGGCACATTTTGGCAACTTATGGGCAACATTCAATTGGGTGCTGGTGCGGTGTGGCTGGAGGTGGTGTGGAGGAGCTTTTTTGTTGGGGTTAAAAAATGGTTTTGAACCTTTCTGATGATCATATTGATAGGTAATTAATGCGGTTTAATGTTTATATGATGTTTGTTCAATAAATGAGGCTGCTGTGGCCAGTATATCTACCGCAAAGTGTGGTCTTAAGAGTTGGGGCAGAATGGGTCTGCAGATTATTTATGCAAGGCCTTAAAACGGCGTCACACGGTACGATATATCGTGCGATCGCATGAGAGATCGCACCCGCCCCCGTCGTTTGTGAGTCACGGGCAGTTGCCCATGGCGCACAATGTCGTTAATCCCTGTCACACGTACTTACCTCCCTAACGACGTCGCTGTGGGCGGCAAACATCCTCTTCTTGAAGGGGGAGAGACGTTCGACGTCACAGCGACGTCACACAGCGGCCATCCAATAGAAGCGGAGGGGCGGAGATGAGCGCGACGTAACATCCCGCCCACCTCCTTCCTTCCTCATTGCTGGCGGCCGCAGGTAAGATGTGTTCGTCGTTCCCGGGGTGTCATACATAGCGATGTGTGCTTCCTCGGGAACGACGAACAACCGGCGCGCAGAAGAAGGACGACATTATGAAAATGAACAACGTGTCAACAAGCAACGATAAGGTGAATATTTTTGCTCGTTAACAGACGTTCGGAAGTGTCACACGGTACGACATCTTTAACGATGCCAGATGTGCGTCACAAACTCCGTGACCCCGGCGACATATCGTTAGATATATCGTAGCATGTGACGCCGGCCTTTATAGTCAAACATTATAAAGTCATGCAAAAAAAGATGGAAAGTTTGAATAAGACATTCATCCCTGACATACATCTAAAATGATGAATTTGTTAAAGTTTTGTACTGATGTGGGTAGAAATGGTGCCGGTAGATTTGCATGCCTAGCAGTTGTGTTTACTCTGAACTAGAAATTCTCAATCAATATTAGTCTACAAGTCTCTTTTTAGATAATTCAAACACCTAAATAAAACGAAAAGTGTACATCTACTGAAAACAGGCCACAAGCAAGCACCCTGTCGGTTTATTCAATATGGTATGAGTAAGCAGGGCTGCAATCATTGTCTTAATAAGATTGCATTTACAATTTATGGATCACACTACAAAATAAACAACTTGTACAAAAATAAATATGGAAATTAAACTTTTAAACTTAACTCTATAGCTTCATAAAGACCATTTAAAGGGAACCTGTTGTGTAAAAAAAAACACTATTAACTTGCAGACATGGGGTTAATCTGCAGGTTAATAACATTGTAAAACTGCCCAGCTGCTGCACTGATAGGTCGGCTACAGGGAGGAAATGAACTTTACTCCTCTCAGCAGCCTATTGCGTTCATTCATAGAGGCACGGCTGGAGCAGTTTGTAACTTTTATCATAGGTACACTTCAACTGTGATAGACAAAATAAAGAATAAAACTCAAAATACATTCTATTAATTTGCATTTTATTGCATAAAATAAGTATGTTATACAATAGAAAACAGAACTTAATATTTGGTAGAAACCTTTGTTTGCAGTTACAGAGGTCAGATGTTTCCTGTAGCTCTTGACCAGGTTTGCACATGCTGCAGCAGGGTTGTGGCCCACTTCTCCATACAGATCTTCTCCAGATCTTTCAGGTTTCAGGGTTGTTGCTGGGTAATTATCATGCTGTACAAAGGGCTGGTAAGACGTATTACAGCGTATTCCCCACTAGGTGGCAGCAGAGTAGTGAAGGAGAGTCAAAGTAACACTGTAACAGAAACGAGGCTGAAGTACAGCAGAGTAACTTCAGCAGGCAATTCACAGGCAAACCACCACGGGGCAATAGAGTAGTCAAACAGTCAGGGTCTAGCCAGGAAAGTCAAGTAACTACAAAGGGAGGATCAAAATCAGGTCAGAAAACAAAACCAAAGTTGGATGCCGGGAGATCAGGTATGCAGAGGGAAACACAAAGGGCACAGGGAACAGAAGACAAGACCAGAGGATGAGGAGACACAAGCATGGGAAGGAGGATGAACCAGGATGGGTAAACAACTGACAGGAGCGGGAAGTCAGGAACTAGGACAGACGGATGAACGGGGGAGGTAACAGGTCAGGGCACGGTAACAAGGAGTCAGATCAAACAGGAAATCTCACCAGAGCCAGTCACAGGCTGCAGAATAAAACTATAACCAGCACAGGAATGCAAGTGCAGAGGCCATATATAGTGTCTCCTGAAACCAGAATGAGGCTGATGGGAGTTAACCCCTAACATGATTAGGCCGGGTCTGGGAAACTTTGGAGCAGAGAATACTGGTCCTGGATCATGACAGTAACATTGACCTTCAGCTCCATCCAAACATTTGCTTTTGGGTTCAGGTCTGGAGACTGGCTAGGCCACTCCAGGACCTTGAAATGCTTCTTACAGAGCTTCTCCTTAGTTGCACTGCCTGTGTGCTTTGGGTCATTGTCATGATGGAAGACCCAGCCACAACCCATCATCAATGCTCTTACTGAGGGAAGGAGATCGTTGATCAAAATCTCGCGAAACATGGCCCCCATCCATCCTCCCTTCAATATGGTGCAGCACTCCTGTCCCCTTTGGAGAAAAGCATCTCCAAAGTATGATGTTTCTGTGACGCCCTGGAGTAGCCAGGTAGTCACAAACACAACATCACACACACAACCTCCCCTGGTTAGGCAACAACAGTCAAACAAAATCCTTGTTGCCATCCTCCAGGCTTGATGTCCACACCAGGTGGGGCGGAGCCAGGCAGTTGGCCCCACCCACCAAGGAGTTCACAGGCCTGGAGGCTGGAAAAAGCAGTTTTTTTAAGTTTGGAGTTGAAAGTGACAGGAGAGAAACTGTTGGTGTCTGGGTAGGAGCCCAGGCATGTACAGCAAGGTCGGCAGACGGTGGCGGCCATCTGCAGGAGTCGGCGCAGGTCAGCGGAACCGTAGGAGCGAGGACGGGCGGTGGCCCGCCAGTACCGAGCCGGGGAACAGATCTGTACCAAGCACAAAGGCAGGGCCATCAGACCCCGACCAGGCTAGGAGCCGCCGAAAATGGTCAAATCCAACAGTGACCGGGACCCCAGGGGTTCCCTCACACCCAAGACCCGACAGAAGGCAACAGTCCACACAGGATAAAAAGTCACCGCCATAGGCTAGAGATCCAAGGGCCAGCGCCAGCGGTCAAAACGGGCTCCTTCAGTACATACACTCCGGGGAGCGGACTACCAGTGGGAAACCATCAGAGTCAATACATACACAGCGGTGCAGGGAAAGACAGCCACCATCAACCTGTCCGGGGAGAGCAAATACATTGCAGCCGGCTGCGGGACCCGTCCATCCAGCCGTTTGGTTTACCAGAGACTCTGTGAATCTATGCCTGAGTGAGTACAACAATGCCATCCGGCACCGCGCCGCGCTGCCCTGCAACCCTGCACCACGACCCTACTGCCTCCCCGTACCACCACCGGGCCCCGGGATCACCAACCCCTACCCACGGAGGGGGAACCAACACCTAGCTGCTCCCCGCCATCGTTCCCGGGAATCCCCGTCACGAGAAGTGGTGGTGTCCACTGTCACCATGACCCGTGGGTGGCGTCACAAACTATCTCCCCAAAACCACCCAACATCCCTTTTCACTCGGGGGCGAGGAGCGCTGCTCGAGTCTCCGGGTCCGGCCCACCGCTCAAGCCACCGAGCAGCAGCAGCTCCGGACCCGAGCGTAGCGAGCACGGCCCCTCCGCCCGCGACATTTCCACCCCCATGTTTCATGGTTGGGACGGTGTTCTTGGTTTGTTCAAGATTATACAGTCATTCTAACATGTATATACAAAGTAAGTAAATCAGCATGAATGCATCGAAGAGATTTATTCAGCAATCTATACATTTGTATTAATAAATCTGCAGTGGTGTAACTAGAGTGCTATGGGCCCCAATGCAAAATTTGTGAATCAGTGAATCCCACCATGATGTTTTTAAACTTTATCCCTGTAGTAATGTCCCCATTCTGCAATAATGTCTCCTGTCCTGTAGTAATGGTTCCCATTCTGTAATAATGGCCACTATCCTGGCCTCGTTATTTAATAATGTCCTCTATTTTGGTCTCTACCTGTAGTAAGGTGACCCGTCCTGTCATAATGTCCCCATCCTGTAAAAAGGTCCCTAACCCTGGCCCCATCCTTTAATAAAGTTCCCCATAATGGCCCCATCCTTTAATAAATTACCTCATCCTTTAATAAAGTACCCCATTCCTGGCCTTGATTCTTTAATAATGTCCCCATCCTGTTAAAAGGTCCCCAGCCTAGAAGGGCCATTCGCAGTAGTACTGTCTTCCCCGTGATAGTTATGCCACTAGAAATCTGGTGACAAATCCTCTTTGACCCAGCTAGCCTTTTAAGTCTAGATTCACACACACACACTCTCCACTGAGCCCTTTGTTGGGGAATCCCTCCTCAAAGGTGGTTTTGATTGAAACCACAATAGAACCTTGATGGAGCCAATCATTTCAATGAAGCCAACTGAGCAGCTTCACATGCACTTACCTGCCCTGCGACGTCGCTCTGGCCGGCGACCCGCCTCCTTCCTAAGGGGGCGGGCCGTGCGGCTGCCTAAGGGGGCGGGTCGTGCGGCGTCACAGCGACGTCACACGGCTGGCGGCCAATAGAAGCGGAGGGGCGGAGATGAGCAGGACGTAAACATCCCGCCCACCTCCTTCCTTCCGCATTACAGGCGGTACGCAGGTAAGGAGATGTTCCTCATTCCTGCGGCTTCATACATAGCGATGTGTGCTGCCGCCGGAACGAAGAACAACATCGTACCTATCGTTGCAGCGAAATTATGGAAATGACCGACACTACACAGATCACCGATTTTCGACGCTTTTGCGATCGTTTATCGGTGCTTCTAGGCTTTATACGTTGCGACGTCGTTACCGGCACCGGATGTGCGTCACCTTCGATTTGACCCCGACGAGATCGCAGTAGCAATGTCGCAACGTGCAAAGTACCCCTTTACACTTTTTGCGACAGGCACAAAAATGTGATTTGCCACATTTTTCTGATTGCTTGATAAAATAGAAAACTGACAAGCCAGAGGCCAAAGGTTAAAAATGGTGAAAGAGACAGTAAGCGCAAATAGGGTCATATCCCAAAACACTGTCAGCAAAGGAGGGTAGACTTACCCTCACCTGGTGTGGTTGTGAGAGTCACAGCCAATGCAATGGCGTAAATACGGCTGCAAGTGGAGAGGCAGTTCAAATTTGGAGAAAAAAGGGTGAATAGACCGCGCTGTCGTAGAAAGGAGGATCCATGTAAAAGAAATTATTTTTTTTGTCTACGCGTTTCAAAAGCCTTATGGCTTCTTCCTCAGGAAAAATCATATACAACATATACAGTATATATGATTTGTCCTGAGGAAGAAGCCATAAGTCTTTGAAATGCGTAGACAAAATTATTTCTTCTATGGATCTATGGATCCTCTTTTCTACGACAGCATGGTCTATTAACCCTTTTTTTTCAAAATTTCAATTGCATACCAGAGGCAGTGACTCCATCAGCTTCAGTCAAAGGCTCCATCGGGGCTTTAGGCTATGTGCGCACTAGAAAGTGCCTTTTTCTTATGAAAAAAACTGACCCTCTTAAAGAATCCCGCACCCGCGGGAAAAAAACAGCACCAAAACCACAGCGGATTTTGTGCGGATTTACCGCAAGTTGGTCCCCGATGATTTTTACCATTATCTATGGCAAAAACCGCAGGTACCTAGGGAAAAGAAGTAACATGCTCATTAATTCTGCAGCGGAAAATCCACTGATAAATCTTCAGGTATAAAAACAATGTAGTGTGCGCACAGCATTTTTTAAAACCCGTAATATTTGCTGGGGAATGACTGCAGCAATGTTAGGCACATTTTCTGCAGCAAATCCGCGGAAAATCTGCGGCAAAATCCGTGTACGCACATAGCCTTAACGGGGTTTCCATCGGAATACAAGTTTTCATGGATTCCGACACAGACCCTGACGTAGCGCTCAGCAGAGAGCACTGCATGTGAGTGAATCTAGCCGAAAAATACTCTGCAGACTACAGCTGCAATCTCTATAATGTAATTGCGTTGTGGAACACAAATCAATGTATCAGGCGACACTATAGTAAATAATGATACAAAATGACGGAGCAGAGCATTTGACTATAATTGCACCATTAGTACTTGATCTTTGCACCATTGTACATCCCTTTGTGCTTTTAATCCAAAGCTAGAATGGCTCACTAAGCAATCCTTAAAATATCGGCATGTAAAAAACATTTCACTGGCTTCATTTCCCAGCGCCTCCCACGTGGCATAAATGTAATGCAGACGAGAAGCATTGGCAGGCATTCAGTTTTGGTACAGGAGATATTAATTATTTGCATGGGTGGCACGGACAACTGGAAAAGTTTGGAGAGCTCATCAGAATGAAGAGGAGGGTTATGCTGTTTGTGAAAGGCTGCCAGTTCTGCAGTGCCCGCTCTCCTCTAACACTTTACTTGACGGCTGTAAGAGACAGGCAGTGGGAAATAGCTGGGCCTTTTAACCTGAGCATACGGAGGGACCTGACGGGGCGTGAAAATGGCTTCAAGAAACAACTTCTTTTGTGAGAAGTGCGTCATGGTCACTCCAGTTCGTAGACATTTCCCGGCATTCCGCCGTCCTCCTTTGTATTTATATTCTCATCATTTTTTATTATGCATCTCTGATATATACAGTACAGACCAAAAGTTTGGACACACCTTCTCATCTCTAGAACAACTGTTAAGAGGAGACTTTGTGCAGCAGGCCTTCATGGTAAAATAGCTGCTAGGAAACCACTGCTAAGGACAGGCAACAAGCAGAAGAGACTTGTTTGGGCTAAAGAACACAAGGAATGGACATTAGACCAGTGGAAATCTGTGCTTTGGTCTGATGAGTCCAAATTTGAGATCTTTGGATCCAACCACCGTGTCTTTGTAGAAAAGGTGAACGGATGGACTCTACATGGCTGGTTCCCACCGTGAAGCATGGAGGAGGAGGTGTGATGGTGTGGGGGAGCTTTGCTGGTGACACTGTTGGGGATTTATGCAAAATTGAAGGCATACAGAACCAGCATGGCTACCACAGCATCTTGCAGTGGCATGCTATTCCATCCGGTTTGTGTTTAGTTGGACCATCATTTATTTTTCAACAGGACAATGACGCCAAAAACACCTCCAGGCTGTGTAACGGCTATTTGACTAAGAAGGAGAGTGATGGGGTGCTACGCCAGATGACCTGGTCTCCACAGGCACCAGACCTGAACCCAATCGAGATGGTTTGGGGTGAGCTGGACCGCAGAGTGAAGGCAAAAGGGCCAACAAGTGCTAAGCATCTCTGGGAACTCCTTCAAGACTGTTGGAAAACCATTTCCGGTGACTACCTCTTGAAGCTCATCAAGAGAATGCCAAGAGTGTGCAAAGCAGTAATCAAAGCAAAAGGTGGCTACTTTGAAGAACCTAGAATTTAACACATATTATCAGTTGTTTCACACTTTTTTGTTAATTATTTCATTCCACATGTGTTAATTCATAGTTTTGATGCCTTCAATGTGAATATACAATTTTCATAGTCATGAAAATAAAGAATACTCTTTGAATGAGAAGGTGTGTGCAAACTTTTGGTCTGTACTGTATTTTTTTTTTTTTTTATGCCGTAATCTGGTTATAAAGAGTACATGAGGGTACATTCAGTCTTCTTTAATCCGTGCTCCTTAGAAGGGAAGTTCCTCTAATGGAGTTGCAAGAGCTATATTCAGAAATATTATCCCTGCCGAGTAGTATAATCAAATGTCTGTAAAGTCTAGCTCAAGCTGCGTATGTATTTTAATATCTAATTCCTGGAGAATTCCTTATGTAGTGAATTGGGGCATTAGGCAGTATCATGCAGAGGATTTTAATAACCTCCAATCTAGAACCTACAGTTCCTGCCGCTGAGTACTTATCTTGAGAAGCTAAGGTCTTGTTGGATGGAGTATTCGGCTCTCTACGCATTTTTTTTCATGAGTCCTCAGAGTATTAATATCCGAGCCAGTTTCCAAGACACATTACTATTGACCACAGCCATTTTTCCTAAACCTTGTTCCCCAACCGGCTTATGTATGGTTTCTGCAGCCCTATCTAATCTTCTCCATTGTGAAGTTTCTTTTGCAAGTCTCTCTGTAATCTTTTCCTATCCTTATCCAATACTTTTATAAATTCCAGCACCAACTTGTAATGCTTTTTATTCTTACAGTGGAAATATTTCAGCACAAACACATATATGTATTTTTTTTTCATCGAATATGCTGGAAGAGACGTAAATCCTGTTTTCTGTATATAAGCTTGTTACATTGAAAAGTGTTGCATAAACAGGCGCGGGGCTGATTTTTTGCTAATCTTTTTTGGGGATCATATGTTTTGCAATATGCCTTCAATGAATTCTATTTCAATAAAAGAAATCTATGAATTTCTCAGCTGAAGTCTACATGAGAGGAGCATGTATTGTTAATAAATAAAACCGCCATACCGAGCCTAAATAGTGCCTCTATACAAATCCATATATGACTACCATAAAAGTTGTTATGTACCCCACTCCTGGACAGCAGGACTGGAAAGATTTACTCTTGAGAGCACTATATTCTAAGAATGAGGGGCTCCAGCAAACAGGGACCCTTTGCTATCCTCTAAAACAAACCCTACTATGTTACAAAGCAAATTTCATATTGAGGCGGTCCTTCAAGAATGAGATAAAATAGTGTCCTTTGTGTAATGCAAACTGCAGCCCATCCTAATCATGCGTCATTACGGCTGCATTCTGAAGATATATAGCGCCTGAGAACTGTGCATCAATCATAAGAGCTGTATAACACATACCTCAGTTGGAGGCCAAAGCATGGCTCTCAAGTGAAGAAATGTTTTAATCTATGTTGTGCATATAAAGGAAATATTTAGCTTCATCCTCCACTGTTTAATGTAAACTGCAACCCATCCTAATCATGCATCATTACTGCTGCATTCTGAAGATATATAGCTCCTGAGACCTGTGCGTCAATCATAAGAGCTGTATCACACATACCTCAGTTGGAGGCCGAAGCATGGCTCTCAAGTGAAGAAATGTTTTAATCCGTGTTGTGCATGATAAGGAGATCTTTAGCTTCATCCTCCACTGTGTAATGCAAATTGCAGCCCATCCTAATCATGCGTCATTACGGCTGCATTCTGAAGATATATAGCTCCAGAGACCTGTGCGTCAATCATAAGAGCTGTATCACCCATACCTCAGTTGGAGGCCGAAGCATGGCTCTCAAGTGAAGAAATGTTTTAATCCATGTTGTGCATGATAAGGAGATCTTTAACTTCATCCTCCACTGTGTAATGCAAATTGCAGCCCATCCTAATCATGCATCATTACGGCTGCATTCTGAAGATATATAGCTCCAGAGACCTGTGTGTCACTCATAAGAGCTGTAAAAAAGATACTGCTCATTAAGTCAGGGGCACACCTATTGAATTTCAATGTAAAAAAAAAACACCTTTATTAAGTACAAATTGGAACAAGTTAAAAACATTTTCTTAAGAGCTGTATCACACATACCTCCATACCTCAGTTGGAGGCTGAAGCATGGCTCTCAAGTGAAGAAATGTTCTAATCCATGTTATGCATGATAAGGAGATCTTCAGCTTCATCCTCTACTGTGTAATGCAAACTGCAGCCCATCCAAATCATGCATCATTACGGATGCCTTCTGTAGATATATAGCTCCTGAGACCTGTGTGTCAATAATAAGAGCTGTATCACACATACCTCAGTTGGAGGCTAAAGCATGACACTCAAGTGAAGAACTGTTTTAATCCATGTTATGCATGATAAGAAGATCTTTACCTTCATCATCCACCATCAGTCTGATAGCTTTATAGCAGTACATGGACAATGAATACATCCAACTAGAAAACAAATGTTTCCCTTAGTGGTCAACAAGGAAGAGATATATTTCTTCACATATGACAGCTTGTGCTCCCAGCCATTGACTGAGGTATGTTTGATACAGCTCTTAAGAGTTGACACACAGGTCTTAGAAGATATATACGTATTTTCACACTGCAGCCATACTGATACATGACTGGGACAGGCTGCAGTTTGAATTATACCAAGGTTGTAATTTTATCTTCTTCTCGGAGAACCCTTTTGTGGGAAAATATTTTAGCTTTTATAGTGATCATCTCACTTTAACCTGTTTATTTTAGAATTTAAATATTCAGTAAAACAATTGACCATACAAAAGTATTAAAATGTGGTGTCACCAAGTAATTATAATATCCCTGTTCATGGAAAAAGCACAAAAAGAACTATTAAAAACAAATACAAATCTGAAAATGAAAAATGATCAGTACCGGTGGCGGTCATTTTCTCATTGACCTCTTCTGCTTGCATGCTTCCAAATATGTCACAGTGCCTTTCTTTTTTTCCAAAAAGGCAGCTGACTTAAAGGGGTTTTCCCACAAGCAAAGTACAATTTAATTAATAGATCTTGGAATAAAAATAAGTTCCTTAATTAAATATGGTAACAAATAATGTTCCTGTGCTGAGATATTCTTATAAATGTGCCCCTGATATGTGCTGTGTAATGGTTTTGTCTGGCTATGTAGGAACATGGTTGGCACATACTACAGCTCCTGGCCAGGGGTGGAAGCAAAAGAGAATACAGACAGGACAGGACAGCATGGGATTGCTGCTTAATCTTTAATTGAGGTAAAATACTACTCTCCCTGTTTTTAACCCCTTAACGACCGCGGGCAGTAATATTACGTCCTAGCGGTCCTAGTGTTACTGCCTACAGTCTGCTGCCGGCAGCATGCCGCGATCGGCACACATCTCAGCTGATTTTCACAGCTAGATATGTGCCTGCTAGGCACATGCAGAATCGTTATCTGCTCGTGCTGTTTAACCCCTAAATGACGCTGTCAATATGTGACAGTGCCATTATAATCGTGATTGCGGTAAACTTTTACTTACTGCCCGATACCGGAAGTCACATGACGTGATCACGGGACGTCCGGTGGTTGTCATGGTAGCACAGGGTCATATGATGACTCCTGTGCTAGACATATACTACTTTCAGTTTCACTCGGCCCGGAGCCCAGTGAAGCAGAAAGTGAGCGTATCTGCTGATTACAGCTGTGTAGCTGTGATCAGCAGATATGGCAGAGCAATCGGATTGCTGATCGCTATAGCCCCATAGGGGGACTAGTAAAATAAAAAAAAAGTAAAAAAAAGTTTTTAAAAATTAAAAAAAACAAAAAAACCTAAAAGTTCAAATCACCCCCCTTTCGCCCCATTGAAAATTAAAGGGTTAAAAAAAATAAAAAATATACACACATTTGGTATCACCGCATTCAGAAACGCCCGATCTATCAAAATATAAAATCAATTAATCTGATCAGTAAACGGCGTAGCGGCAAAAAAAATCGAAACGCCAAAATAACTTTTTGTGTCGCCACAACTTTTGCGCAAAATGCAATAACAGGTGATCAAAATGTAGCATCTGCGCAAAAATGGTAAATCGTCAGCTCGAGACGCAAAAAATAAGCTGTCACTGAGCCATAGATCCTGAAAAATAAGAACACTATGGGTCACGGAATATGGTGTATAATGTGCACCACTTTTTTCGGACAAACTTCCGATTTTTTTTAACCCCTTATATAAAAGTAAACCTATATATGTTTGGTGTCTACGAACTCGCACTGACCTGAGGCATCACACCCACACATCAGGTCTACCATATAGTGAACACAGTGAATAAAATATCTAAAAAACAATAGTGCTATCACACTTTTTTTGCAATTTTTCTGCATTTGGAATTTTGTTGCCTTTTTCCAGTACACTATATGGTAAAACGTATAGTTTTATTTAAAAGTACAGCTCGTTACGCAAACAATGAGCCCCGACATGACCATATTGACTGAAAAATAAAAAATTATCACCAAAAAAATATAAATGTATGAGAAAACATCCATAAAGGGATATAAATCACCAACAAGAAAAGAAAGGAGGTCCAATAAAAATTCCTGGATAAAGCGCTATACAGCGCGAAACGTGCGTCGGAGAGGGTGCGGGACATCATTCACTTTCATGTAAGATTCCGTAGGTATACCGATTGCTACTCTGTTTCAACTGACTTGGTTGAGCCTTGTATTTTTACAAACACCTTGTGTTATATTACATATATACTTATAGCTGCAGGAATACTGGTATATCTTCATGGTTATTATCATTGCTATGTGAAATTATGGTGTTCCCAAACGTGATTTTGTGAGTTACATTTGACCCAATTATGGGGTTTGGTCTTCCTGAAGACATCCTTGTCTATGTTTTTATATTTTATTAATAAAAGTTAATTTTTATTGGACCTCCTTTCTTTCTTGTTGGTGATTTGAAAAATAAAAAAGTTACGTCTCTCAGAGGAAGAATGGCGAAAAAAAACCGGAAAGCGAAAAATCGGCCAGTCGTGAAGGGATTAAACATGTTTTACCTCACAGATAGCAGCAGCTGCGATCCCATGTCCTAATATCTGTACACTCCCTTTTATCCTCCCCTTGGATAGGAGCTGTGGTATGTGCCATGTTCCGGTGGTATAGTCAGACACAGCCATTACACAGTAGATAAAACGGACACATTTATAAGATTATCTCAGGACAGGAAGATTTAACAGATCCAATTGTCGAACTTAGTTTTATTGACAGATCTATGATAAAAAAGTATTTTGTTCATGGGACAACCTCTTTAAGGCCCATGGGTCTCTTCAGCCCCAGTGGACAAGTGCTTCTGTTATATTACTGTGATAATTTGGTAATGTGTATTCTTAACATGCACTCCTAACAATTTTGGATCCTGATTCTCTGGTGAATACCACTAAACTTTTCCTAGCAGTTGGCAACGAGAGTGTTCCACAAACAACGATATCTCACGGCTAGAGATGAGCTAACCCAAACTGTAAAGTTTGGGGTTCAAACCAAACATGGATTTTAAAAAAAAAAATAGTGTCCGTTTTTGGAGTTCAGGTGCTGTACGTATGCTAACCACTCGATGAGTATTGGGGTGCTCAGATACTCAGATACACTTGGTGCTTGGCCCAGTGAAAGCCGCTTGCAGTCGCTGAATGTCTCAACGTTTTTCGATATAGTGTGTTCAACAAAAAAAAAAGCCAACCCACCCCACCGCCCTTTCTTCTCTGGAAGTGCTCCATTTATGGCTGGTTGTATGTGGTTGAAGAACCGAACTGCCCGATCATTGATGTCCATTGGGGTTCAGGTCAAGTTCGGGTCCCAAACTGGACTTTATCTAAAGCCCAGCCAAACCCGGTGAACCCAAATTTTCAAGAGTCCGCTCATCTCTACTCACGACGCTACTCTACTCATGAATGCCATATAAACAATAAACATTATTCCCTACTTCATTTCTCCCAATGGAATCCACAAAATGAAAAATTTTGAGCAGATTTGACTAGTAAAGAGAATAACATGAGACTTTTTCATCATTTGAATGATGTTTGTCTCCACCTCAATTAATCTTCCCTCCATACAAGGTGAAAGATAACGGATGTGGCGTAGAACTAAGGGGACTCTTGGCCATTTCAATGTGTGGGGCCCATATGTTGAAATGGAGGACACCAGTTATAGTATTAATATAACTAGCAAGTGAGCCTCAGGGCCCAACCATGGGCTGTATATGACTGCAACCTCTATAGCAGTACCCCTATTTATAGGTCAAGCAAAACCGAAAATCTGTATGTCAATTGTAATGACTTCCTTTAGTAGCCAAAATCTGGCTTTACGCTGGCTGGGAGGAAGGGGGAGTTGGTGCAGTCTTGTGTGATTGACAGTTCAGACCAGCAACATTGTTGCACCAATCTTGGTGGATTTTAGTGCAGTGCTTACAAGCTCAATAGGTAAGAACTTGTAAGCACTGATGCAACGCACAAATAAATAAGATACAAATTGACCTCCATCCTTGCAAACGAAGAGGAAGATTAACAACCAGCAGAAAGCCAAGATACTTGTGTGATGCTAGTCACTACTTACGAATAGTATAGACGGAAGGTTAGTCAGACAAACCAGGGTGAGGAAACAGTAGGACACAACAGGGACACAGGGAGTAAGCAAAAACGCAGTCAAGTCACAGGCCGAGGGTCAGAATTCCAGGAGAGTATGTATTAGATTCAGGGAGCAGACAGAGACGTGGTCAGGTAACGGTCCGAGGTCAGAAGCCAGGAGGTAATGGCAAGAACAGGAGCAGGCAGAAAGGAGTTAACCCTAGAATGCGCAACCATAGAAATCAACCAAAAAACAAGTAACCTAGCAGGCCTGCGAGGCCCCAGGTAT
This sequence comes from Anomaloglossus baeobatrachus, assembly GCF_048569485.1. Taxonomy (NCBI): domain Eukaryota; kingdom Metazoa; phylum Chordata; class Amphibia; order Anura; family Aromobatidae; genus Anomaloglossus; species Anomaloglossus baeobatrachus. The sequence goes on along the minus strand of NC_134360.1, from coordinate 214,328,786 downwards.
GCGTTCTGGGGGTTAAATAACGGTCGAGGAACAAGAAACTTAGATCAGAACACAAGCACAAACACAAGCTAACAAGTACAAGTGTAGAACCAGAGAGTACGACTGGCGAGGTTCTGGGAGAGCATGCTCAGTAATGAAACAGAGCAATTACCAGGAAGGTGGAACACCTGCGTTAAAGCACCTTCCAAAACCTACATAGAATCCTGTGCTGTCAAACAACCTGTCAGCTAGTGCTCAAAGAAACACAGCAGAGCATCTTCAAATGCAAGATGCTCTGCAGAAAGGAAACATGTCATTGCTGGCTCTGTAGTTCAGGAAGGTGTGGCAGACCATCACCTGTGTGCAAGATGCTCTGCACAGAGGATTAATGATACTGCAGGCTCTGTATGTCAGCAAAGGCGCAGCACAGCATCACCTGTGTGCAAGATGCTCTGCACAGAGGAATAATGATACTGCAGGCTCTGTAAGTCAAGAAGGCGCAGCAGATCATTACCTGTGTGCAAGATGCTCTGCACAGAGGAATAGTGATACTGCAGGCTCTGTAAGTCAAGAAGGCGCAGCAGATCATTACCTGTGTGCAAGATGCTCTGCACAGAGGAATAATGTTACTGCAGGCTCTGTAAGTCAAGAAGGCGCAGCAGATCATTACCTGTGTGCAAGATGCTCTGCACAGAGGAATAATGATACTGCAGGCTCTGTAAGTCAGGAAGACGCAGCACAGCACCACCTGTGTGCAAGATGCTCTGCACAGAGGAATAATGTTACTGTCTGCAGGCTCTTATCACCTGTGTGCAAGATGCTCTGCACAGAGGAATCCTGACAGCTTGTTTTTCTAAACACCTTGCAATTTTACCCATCTAAGGAGATGAAGAAAAATCGTTTACAGAGCAAATGCATCAAAATAAGTGGAAAAATATTACTATTGGTAAGTAAATTGTAATTAACGTTAATAAAAATCCTGAAAGTACATATAGAAGGATCGTTAAGGCTCCATTTAGAATGACAGCTTCAATTCTGTCACGGAAGTATAGACACAACCACTTAAACTAACCTCATATAAGTAATGACGCATTGTCAATAAGGGCAATCAATAGCTACAGCTCTATTCCATCTTATTGTGTGCACGAAAAAAAACATCCATTATATTTAATATACAAAAATTATGTTGTCATTAAATTTTCAGCTTACACTTAGAAAAAAAAATATCCACTGCAGAAAAGAACCATTCTGTTCCCGTTCACCACAATAAAAGAAGTACCATTGAAACAGCAGTGGCATTGACCTTGTTATGTGCGCTCAATCTGAGCTCTAAACAAAGGGACAAAGATCCCTCCACAGACAATAAGATTACTCTAGACATGAAACATTATTGATATAGCTCTCTCGTAACTACCGGCTGCTTTCTCTGCCTTTACTGATGTAACCCTTTAAGTGCTAAAAAGATAGCATCAGAGCTTGAGACTATATGAAGAGAACTGATGGAGACGACAGAGGGAGAACTGGAGAGAAAAAAATGATTTAGCCATATTGAATTTCTTTTCCATGAATATATATGAATTTCTAAAGTGCAAGCTGGTAATTTAGACGCGCTGCCAGCCGTTATCTAGGGGAGCAGCCGCAGTAGGCGCAGAGAAGTCGAAATCTAGACCATGGTATCGGAGAGGGCCCCTCAGTCACATAAATGACACCAATTGTTTAATTGTCATATGGCAGGACATAATTTATCGAAACTGTTTAACGCACCACTCCAGCAATTATTTTTTACTTCACAGCTGAAGTGGTGCTTTAACGACGAGGGGCTGCTGATAAGTTTTTGGCATACCTCCCAACTTTTAAAGAAGGAAAAGAGGGACAAAGTTTGCGGCGCGCGTAGCGCGCTGCGGCAAATTTTTAGGCCACGCCCCCTAACCACACCCATTTCACAGTCACGCCCATATCCACTCCCCATCCACACCCATTCAGCACAAACACGCAGGCAGCCGGCGGGCCTCCAGCACGGACACGCAGGCAGCCAGCGGGCCTCCAGCACGGACACGCAGGCAGCCGGCGGGCCTCCAGCACGGACACGCAGGCAGCCGGCGGGCCTCCAGCACGGACACGCAGGCAGCCGGCGGGCCTCCAGCACGGACACGCAGGCAGCCGGCGGGCCTCCAGCACGGACACGCAGGCAGCCGGCGGGCCTCCAGCACGGACACGCAGGCAGCCGGCGGGCCTCCAGCACGGACACGCAGGCAGCCGGCGGGCCTCCAGCACGGACACGCAGGCAGCCAGCGGGCCTCCAGCACGGACACGCAGGCAGCCGGCGGGCCTCCAGCACGGACACGCAGGCAGCCGGCGGGCCTCCAGCACGGACACGCAGGCAGCCGGCGGGCCTCCAGCACGGACACGCAGGCAGCCGGCGGGCCTCCAGCACGGACACGCAGGCAGCCGGCGGGCCTCCAGCACGGACACGCAGGCAGCCGGCGGGCCTCCAGCACGGACACGCAGGCAGCCACAGTGAGGCGGCCGGTCGCCTTCACAGACAGGCGGCCGGCCGCCTTCACAGACAGGCGGCGGGCCGCCCGCACAGAGAGGTGGCCAGCCGCCCGCAGAGAGAGGCGGCCGGCCGCCCGCACAATGAGGCGGCGGGCCGCCCGCACAGACAGGCGGCGGGGGGCGCCCGCACAGACAGGCGGCAGGGGGGCGCCCGCACAGACAGGCGGCAGGGGGGCGCCCGCACAGACAGGCGGCAGGGGGGCGCCCGCACAGACAGGCGGCAGGGGGCGCCCGCACAGACAGGCGGCAGGGGGGCGCCCGCACAGACAGGCGGCAGGGGGGCGCCCGCACAGACAGGCGGCAGGGGGGCGCCCGCACAGACAGGCGGCAGGGGGGCGCCCGCACAGACAGGCGGCAGGGGGGCGCCCGCACAGACAGGCGGCGGGGGGCGCCCGCACAGACAGGCGGCGGGGGGCGCCCGCACAGACAGGCGGCGGGCCGACCGCACAGACAGGCTCCGGCCGGGGGTGAGGGGGGAGGGAGGGAAATCAGCGCTGGGGAGATTAGTTTACTGTACCAGCAGCAGCACAGGCAGCGCTCCTCTCTATGCAAGTCTACTAGGATGGTAGGAGGGAAAAGCAGGGAGGCGGAGAGAGAGTGGGTGGGCGGAGCCCGGGAGCCGGCCGTCCCGCCCGTGGCAACGGGACAAACAACGTAAAGCGTGAAAGTCCCGCTGTATCCGGGACGGTTGGGAGGTATGCAGCATGTTAGAATGTGTACATAAGATCCCGCTGGTGGTGGCCGCAGCTTATAGGCCCCAAATCTGGTGACAGGTTCCCTTTAAAGTGAACCTGTCAGGTGCAATATGCACTCAGAGCCAGGAGCAGTTCTGGGTACATATTGCTAACCCCTGCCTAACCGTCCCTGTATACACTAGCATAGATAAAGAGATCAAGAACAAATATTTTTAAAGATCTTATATCTTATGCTAATGAGCGCGGGGACTAATCACAAGGGCGTTACTTCACTTGGCTAGTCGGCTCGCATAGCATGTTAGCATGTTATTACGCCCCTGTGTGAGTACTAACACGCTATATGAGCCGACTAGCCAAGTGAAGTAACGCCCTTGGGACTAGTCCCCGCGCTAATTAGCATAAGATATAAGCTCTTTAAAAATACTTTTTCTATAGATGCCTTTATCTATGCTAGTGTATACAGGGACAGTTAGGGAGGGATTAGCAATATACACCCAGAACTGCTCCTGGCTCTGAGTGCATATTGCACCTGATAGGTTCCCTTTAAAGGGAAACTGTCACCAGAAATTTAGCAAAAAAAATAAAAGATTCCCCTCTGCAGCTCCTGGGATGAATTCTGGAAAGGTTCCTGTTGCTATTGTGCCCCCTTTGAGACCTAAAATAATACTTTATGAAGTCTTACCTTTTTGTATGCAAATCTGTTTTTATGGTCACGGGGGCGGGCTGCCTGGCGTCCGTTATTCCCCCTCCTACCGCTGTACGCCGTCCCCCATTGCTCATTTCCATACATGAGGACGCCTTCCTCATGTAACTGTCCTCCTGAAGTTTTGTGCATGCCCAGTGCCACTCTCGCGGGAGTGAGCACTGTGCAAAGTGTGAACGCTTTTGAGGTGATTGCGCAGGCACGAGATTATGGGCGGCGCTGTGATTGTCATCAGCAGCGTCATCCAAGTACCCACCCATAATCTCGTGCCCACGCTTCTCACTCTGCCTCCACCGTTATGCGCAAGCACTGTCCATATGAACCACGTTACCTATTACCATGGGCGCGAGATTATGGGCGGCGCTGTGATTGTCATCAGCAAAGTCATCCAAGTACCTGCCCATAATCTCGTGCCCGCGCTTCTCACTCTGCCTTCACCGTTATGCGCAAGCACTGGCCATATGAACCATGTTACCTATTACCGTGGGCACGAGATTATGGGCGGCGCTGTGATTGTCATCAGCAAAGTCATCCAAGTACCCGCCCATAATCTCGTGCAAGCAGTAATAGGTAACATGGTTCATATGGCCAGCACTTGCGCATAACGGTGGAGTCAGAGTGAGAAGCGCGGGCACGAGATTATGGGCGGGTACTTGGTTAACGCTGCTGATGACAATCACAGCGCCGCCCATAATCTCGTGCCTGCGCAATCACCTGAAAAAGCGTTCACATGCGCAAAACTTCGGGAGGACAGTTACATGAGGAAGGCGTCCTTGTGTATGTAAATGAGCAATGGGGGACTGCGTAAAGCGGCAGGAGGGGGAATAACGGACGCCAGACAGCCCGCCCCCGTGACCATAAAAACACATTTGCATACAAAAAGGTAAGACTTCATAAAGTATTTTTGTAGGTCTCAAAGGGGGCACAATAACAACAGGAACCTTTCTAGAAGCAGCCCAGGAGCTGCAGAGGGGAATCTTTTATTTTTATTGTGAAATTTCTGCTGACATGTTCCCTTTAACTGGTAGGGGAGCCAGGATAAAGCAGAGCTGAAGCTGTTGGGAAGCTAGGACCCAGCAGCTCTACAGGCAGGAGACCACTGATCGGTAAGCTAATAGAAGCCTGCAGATGCCACTCTGCATAGGTTATTGTCACTGCTATCTGCAGGAGAGAGAAGTGCTGATTGCACGGTCTCCTCAGCTTCCTGACTCCCCGCGTGTCTGCAGCAGTGAGAAGCCGCACACGGGGAATCAGAGAACAGCTGCAGACAAACGCAGGCTCCGGGACTGGGGGGGGTCGGCTCTGGTGCAGGGGGGGGGGGGCTCTGCTGCAGGGGGGTCGCTCTGCTGCAGGGGGTGATTCATACCTCAGCAGCAGTCACAGGAGTAGGTGCGCGCTCGGCTCTGTAATGAATAGTAGAAGGGAGAAACAGCGAGGCGGGGCTACAGTGGGTGGGTGGAGCCGGGACAAACAGCCTCACGGGCGGGACCCGGGATCAAAGGCTCAGAAGAGGGACTGTCCCGCTGTATCCGGGACGGTTGGGAGGTATGGTTTTTGGCTTTGTGATCTTTTTTGGTTCTATGGTAATGAATGTTACATCACATGAAAGCCTTACGTGTCTAATATATGTTTTCAAAATTTTGTGTTTGTTGCTTATGGCAACAGTGTTCTACGCATGCCTCAACTCGTAAAAGTCCTTTTCCCCTAGTGTTATATTCATTTACGGTATTTTCGGCACTGCTATGGTTGGTCTTCTTCAGTCTGTGACCTGCCGGCTGCTCTGGTGTTTCATGGAGCACACCAGAGGTCACAACTCAATACAAGTCTATGAGAGCCTCATTCTGAACTCGTTCTGGCTCTCATAGACTTGCTGTCACTGGTGAGAGACAGTCATGTGGTTTGTGGCTATAGAAAGTCACAGTGTTTGGCTGTGCAAAATGATCTCTGACGTTCTATTGTTCCTGCTGTCAGAATTCATTGTAATAGGTAGCTTTCCTGCTGGATATATATCTCTCCTACTTTAGGACCAGCAGGAGCTCACCTTTCACCCAGCTGCTGATCATCTGTATTCTCTTGGTGCTTAAATACTCCCTTCTCCCCAGAACTGGTTCTGGCGATATTATTCAGTTCATTCTCTCTCTGGTTTCAAGCAGATGCCTTGCTCTCACCTGTAGTATCGTTGCTAAAGCTTGCTGAACTTCTACCTGTGTCATCTATAGATATATATCCTGAGTCATATTGCAAAGGATTGTTGAAAATCCACTTGTGACTTTTAGGATCGCTACTTCCAATAGGTGGCGCTGCGCTAGAGTTTGTCTCCTTTACTGGAGAGACAATTTGAATATTTCTTAGAGGGGCGTGGCAGCTATAAGTCCCCTTACCTGGCAGCCAGACTGGCTTGCAAAGTCTCCTTAAGGAGAATAGTGTTCCCCCGTGGTCCCCACATAGCTTTCTCATGAGCCAGATCAGACACCCCCATACTTTGCACTGACGAGGGGCAAGCACCCCGAAACACCGTGTCTGCAAATTGGGATTCTGATGTGGCTTATATATCCTGAGTCATATTGCAAAGGATTGTTGAAAATCCACTTGTGACTTTTAGGATCGCTACTTCCAATAGGTGGCGCTGTGCTAGAGTTTGTCTCCTTTACTGGAGAGACAATTTGAATCTATAGATAAGTAATTCATGCTTTTCCCCCTGTGTGTCCTCCTTGTGTTTTCCTTCAGTTTTAAGTGGGGTTGACGAGGAGCTCATCACATCCGTTCCCTATTTAGGATCCAGCACTAGGGATACCTAGGGTCAGGTATCCAGCTCAGCGAAAAAGGTGTGAAACCTATCTATTGTGGTGAGGGACTCCAGGGACCAGCTGTAGGTTTGGTCAGGATTCACCATCTCCCCCTTCCCTAGATGCAGGGGTCTCCTTCCCTTACTTTTCGCCGCTTGCTTGGTACTTCCCTGCACCTAGCGTGACACCTGTATTCAAAGCATATAATGTAACTTCTGACTTCTGACCAGTCAGAAGTTAGGATCACAAGATGGCGCAATCCAGAAAAAAGGTGAAGATGCAGAAGAAGGCGTATGCGATAGGGGGCTGTCCACTCTAGTCGTGAACTTGTAAGAGGCTGAACCTATGGTCATGTACCCTTCTGAAAATATCAATAGTTTTATTGCAAAGATGTGATGTAGGACTATTATATGTTAAGTGGTTGTAAGTAATGTTTTAATTCCTGTGGCCGCAAGACTGTCAACGGCACCAGAGGTCGGCATTCTCCTGTTCACTCCAGTATAGCACTAAGTGAGGTTTTAGGTTTGTTCAGCAGACAGCAGGGAAGGAACAGTTATGACATGGTTAACTGCAGAGGCGGCCAACAGTGGGGTGGAGTAAGGGGATTTATAGGAAAAACACAGTGGGGTGGAGTAAGGGGATTTATAGGAAAAACACAGTGGGGTGGAGTAAGGGGATTTATAGGAAAAAACACAGTGGATGGAGTAAGAGGATGTATAGAAAAAACACAGTGGGATGGAGTAAGGTGGATTTATAGGAAAAAAACACAGTGGGGTGGAGTAAGGGGATTTATAGGAAAAACACAGGGTGGTGGAGTAAGGGGATTTATAGGAAAAACATAGTGGGGTGGAGTAAGGAGATTTATAGGAAAAACACAGTGGGTGGAGTAAGGGGATTTATAGGAAAAAACAGTGGGTGGAGTAAGGGGATTTATAGGAAAAACACAGTGGGGTGGAGTAAGGGAATTTATAGGAAAAACACTGTGGGGTGGAGTAAAGGGAGTTATAGGAAAAACATAGTGGGGTAGAGTAAGGGGATTTATGGGAAAAACACAGTGGGTGGACTAAGGGGATTAATAGGAAAAACACAGTGGGGTGGAGTAATGGAATTTATAGGAAAAAAAGTTGGGTGGAGCAAGGTGATTTATAGGAAAAAAACAGTGGAGTGAAGTAAGGGGATTTATAGGAAAAACAAAGTGGGGTGGAGTAAGGGGATTTATAGGAAAAACACAGAGGGGTGGCCTAAGGGGATTTATAGGAAAAGCCGTTGGGTGGAGCAAGGGGATTTATAGAAAAACAGAGTGGGTGGAGTAAGAGGATTTATAGGAAAAACACAGAGGGGTGGCCTAAGGGGATTTATAGGAAAAACACAGGGGGGTGGCCTAAGGGGATTTATAGGAAAAACAAACGGGGGGTGGAGTAAGGGGATTTATAGGAAAAACATAGAGGGGTAGAGTAAGGGGATTTACAGGAAAAAGTAGTTTCCTGTTTGTTGGTTGTTGTGTAGATAGCAATTTATTTATTTTTCTTTTTTTCTTTCTTTTTTTTATGGGCAAATGGGAGTCACTTAAATGCTTATATTTTTAAATATATTTATTATTCAATTTTCGCTTTATTTTTTAATTCCTTTGGTACAGTACTACAGTAAATAATAAGATTGATGATCTTCTATGAAGCCCAACAAGAAGCTAAGCTTCACAGGGATATCAAAATGCCAACTAAGGAGAATTCAGACAGCTACGAGAGCTCATCGATCCTGTGATCGCACACCGGCTGCACCCAAACTATTTCAATGCCACTGTCCGTCATTGACAGTGTGACGCCCTGGGCAAGCCAGGGGTCACAGGTCACAACTCCACCACACCCCACACTCCAGGTAGGCACATCACAGCTAAACTACAAATCCTTGTTGCCTTCCTCCAGAGGCTGATGATTCACACCAGGGGGTGGGCCAGGCGGTTGGCTCCGCCCACCAAGGAGATCACAGCTCTGGAGGCGGGAAGGACCAGGCAGATTAGCCCAGGCAGGGCAAGAGTGAAGTCTAGCTGAGGGCTAGAAAAGAGTAAACAAGCAGTGAAAGTAGAAAAGTGGTAAAGGAGGAAAGCAAGTGAGGTGACAAGCAGGAAGGAAAGCCTGAAGGGTCCAGCTTTGTGCAGGGCCAGAACAGCAAGGTCAGCGACGGCGGTGACCGTCTGGAGTGGGACCGTTTGGAAGTTCCTGGAAGGACCCCGTTGGCTGTGTGCCCGGTGGTCTGGAGCAGTGTTCCGAAAGACAGTCAGCACCAGGGCAGGGGCCTCTCGGACCCCGGCAAGGCTAGGAGTCGCCGAATTTGCCGAATCCGTCAGTGAAGGGGACGTAGATCCCCCAGCAACCAAGTCCCGATTGAAGGCAACAGCTCAACCTGAAGCAGAGAGACATCGCCACCGCCAAGGCACCAGTTTCTCAGGGCCAGCGCCTGCGGGCAAAGTGTAGAGCTCCTCCGGCCCAGATTGTAGTCGGGGAGCGGGTAACTGGAGGGAATCCACCGCTACCACAAGTCAACCATAGGTGCAAGGAAGAGGGACATCACCGTCACCTACCGGGAGTGCAGGTGCAGCCGTCTGTGGGACCGTCCTACCAGCCGTTTGGTTTACCGTACAAACTGTGTCCGTGTCTCAGGCTGAGTGAGTACCCCAGTGCCGCAAGGCACAGCGCTGCCCCCGCGTCCCTGCGCCCACCAGGCCCCGCACCTCACAAACCATCACCGGGCCCCGGGATCACCAACCCCTGCCCACGGAGGGGCAACACAACACCTGGCTGCTCCGCATCACCATCCCCGGGACCCCCGCATTGAGCAGCGGTGGTGAAATCACCACAACCGTGGGTGGCGTCACGAACTATCACAATCCCCGCACCCAACAAACCCCTTTCACTCACGGGCGAGGAGTGCCGCTCGAGAAACCCCCGGGATCCGGCCTACGGCTCGAGCCACCACTGAGCAGCGGCCGCCGGACCCGAGCAGAAGGGGGCGAGCGCGGTGTGCTGACACCCTCCTCCCCGCCCGCGACAACTTGGCGTCACGAACAGGATCTTACCGCTCTGCCGTCTGGTAGAGGTGCGCCTTGTTACCGCGGAGGTATCCGGCAGAAAAATTGCAGAAGCCGCCATCTTTGGCGCGAAAAGTTCCCGCTCGAGCGTCTTCTCGAGCAGTAGAGGCGCGAAGGCCAAGACCCCGCCCCGAGGGAGGAGGGGCCGGAAAGAGCTAAGGGGGACGGAAACAAGATGTCTGCGCCCGACGGAGCCGCTGGAGGAGCGGTGGTCACAGCCGCAGCGGCACCCGCGGATGGGAATGGGCCTGCCCAGGTCCCGGCCGTACCGGCGGGAGGTGCCGCGGCCCCCACGCTCGCTCAGGTCATGCCGTTCTCCTTGCCCTATGCGCCCGGAGCTGCCTGGCTACTGCAGTATGACGGGAAACCGGATGCCCTACAGGCCTTCCGGAAAAAGCTTAACCCGTTGCTAGAGCTGTACCCCCTGACTGATAAGCAACGTGCAGCGATAGTGCTAGGCCAGCTAACCGGTGCGGCGGAGCAGGAAGCGGAGACCTGGGCCGAGGGGGACCGGCTCTCTGTAGCCACCATCTTTGAGAAGCTACAGACTGCCTTCGAGACCCGGACTGAAGCTGAGCTGAGGATGCAGTTTTACCAGTGCCGGCAACGAGCTGGGGATAGCATTCGGGACTATGCTCTACGTCTGCAGACCGCCCTCCGCACGCTGAAGCGGGTGAACCCTATTAATGAGGCGGATAGCAACAAGATGTTAGTGGAGCAATTTGCGCAGGGGATGAGGTCCCCTGAGGATCGTAAACAACTCCGGCTGTGGGCCCTGGAACACCCTGATGTGGACTTTGCTGTGTTAAAGGAGCGGGCCATTAAAGCACTACAGCCCCCAGCTGCCGAAGTTATGGAACCCGCCCCGTGGCCCGTTGAGACGGCTCCCGTTGTGGCGGCCTCAGCCAAACCAACCTCTCCAATACCTGCAGCCCCGAGCAGCACGGTGGAAGAACTGGCAGCCCAAGTCCGTCGTATGGACGGAGACCTTGCCAAAATCCTTGCTGCACTACAACCTCTGACTAGATCTCAGCCTTCAGCACAGATACAGCTTGCTGACAGCCCTGAGGATGTACCCTGGATGCAGCGGAGAGGTGCTAATCCCCCGCGGAGCAGGCCTCCAATCTGCTACAAGTGCCGTAAGCCGGGGCATTACTATCGAGAGTGCCCGTTAAACGAGCAACCCCTGGGGCCCCGGGCCAATCCTCAGGAGTAGAACCCCGTAGCCCCTCGGACTGGCGGGATCGGTATATCGGAGCTCGACCCATCATTCCCGTGGTTGTGGACGGTATACCGGTGATGGCTCTCTTGGACACTGGATCCCAGGTAACCACCATACCATACACATTGTACCAGTGGTATTGGGGGATGGACGAGTTGGCACCCCCAGATACTAGTATAACGCTGATTGCTGCCAATGGACTCCCTTTGACCCAAGTGGGGTATAAGCAGGTGGCCATGACAGTGGGACAAGCTGAACTGCAACACCAGGGTATGATTGTGATCATGAATGAGCCCAGTGATCATAACCCGAAGATAGTGCTGGGAAGCAATGTGATGGAGCACTGTATGGGTGATGTGTTGGCCCTATTGCAACAACTAGCCGCCACGGCGGCAGGGAGCCGACAGAGAGCTGTGCAGCGTGAAATTCGTGCCTTGATGTACCGCCAGCATGTAAATTCAACAGGAGGAGAGATTGGTGGCGTGAGAGTGATGGATGCGGCCCCGTTGCTTGTGCCCCCCAGAAGTGAGATGATGATTTGGTGTAGGGCAGCCGTAGGGCCTCAGGGGCGTGACTACCCTGCCATGATGGAGCCCATACCCTCCGAGCACTGGCCCACCGTAATAGCCGCCCGAGGGGTGGTAGACGTGAAAAAGGGGAGGGTGCCCATGAGGGTGTTGAATTGTGGGGAGGAAGAGGTCAGGCTCCCCCGGTATGCTACCATCGCCAAACTGCTCACCCTAGATCCTCACACCATCCATGAAACCAGTCCCTCAGTTTCCCCACCTGCTACCAGCACTTCCCCACCGCAGGGGGAGGTGAAAGAGTGGCACCAACAGCTACATGTGGGCACTGACGATACCCCTACACATCACAAAGCGGGGGTATACAGGGTGGTGCAGGAGTATGAACAGGTATTCAGTAAGCACCCACTAGACTTCGGGCAGATCAAAGGGGTCCAACATCACATCCCCACTGGTGAACACCCCCCTATCAAAGAGAGGTACCGGCCTATTCCCCCTGCACATTACCAGTGTGCCAAAGATATGTTGAGGAATATGAAGGAGGCAGGGGTCATTCGGGATAGCTGTAGACCCTGGGCCGCTCCGTTGGTACTGGTCAAGAAGAAGGATGGTACCATGCGGATGTGTGTGGACTACCGGAAGATTAATCAGATAACCCACAAAGATGCCTACCCGCTGCCCCGTATTGAAGAATCGTTGGCCGCGCTGCGGACGGCAAATTATTTCTCTACCCTAGACCTCACCAGTGGGTACTGGCAAGTGGCCGTGGCCCCAGAAGACCGGGAGAAGACCGCCTTCACCACCCCGATGGGGCTTTGCGAATTCAATAGCATGCCGTTTGGGCTGTGCAATGCCCCTGGGACCTTCCAACGGCTGATGGAGTGCTGTTTGGGACATTTAAACTTCGAGACCGTCCTGTTGTACTTGGACGATGTGATTGTTTATTCCCAGACGTATGAAGCCCATCTGGAGCACCTGGCCGAGGTGTTCGCGTCCCTTGCCAAGTACGGGATGAAATTGAAGCCCTCTAAATGCCACCTGCTGAAGCCCAGGGTGCAGTATCTCGGGCATGTGGTGAGTGCGGATGGTGTCGCTCCTGACCCTGAGAAGATCACTGCCATCCAGAGCTGGCCGAGACCAACTACAGTAAGAGAAGTAAGGCAGTTCCTGGGTCTGGTGGGGTACTACCGGCGCTTCATCAAGGGGTACACGAAGATGGCTGCCTCCATGCAAGACCTCCTCGTGGGACAGACCAAAGGGGGGAGACCAGCCCCACTGATGTGGGAGGACAGGCATGAGGAGTCCTTCCGTCAGCTGAAGGAGGCTTTGACCGGAGAAGAGGTCCTGGCGTATCCGGACTACGGCTGCCCATTCATTCTCCACACTGATGCCAGCAATGTGGGTTTGGGGGCAGTCCTATCCCAGGTCCAGGAAGGCAAAGAGAAAGTGATTGCCTATGCTAGTCGAAAACTCCGGCCGACCGAAAGGAACCCTGAGAACTATAGCTCTTTCAAACTTGAGCTCCTGGCACTGGTGTGGGCTATCACCGAGCGGTTCCGCCACTACCTGGCCGCCGCAAAGTTCACCGCTTTTACGGATAACAATCCGTTGACCCACCTGGACACGGCCAAACTGGGTGCATTAGAACAGCGGTGGGTAGCCAGACTAGCCAACTACGACTTCACCATCAAATATAGGGCTGGTCGTGTCAACATCAATGCTGATGCCCTCTCTCGAATGCCCCACTTGTCAGAAGGCGAGTGCAAAGATGATGACCTCGAGGAGATCGAGTTGCCTGCATTCCACCGGCCATCAGGTGAGAAGATCCATGTCCATCAACAACGGGTGAATCTGGATCCGCTACCTAGTCAGAAGTGGCAAGAAGCTCAAAATCAGGCGCCTGCGGTCCGCTTGGTCAAGAACCTGGTAGAGCAAGGCGCCGCCGGGATGGACCCTGCCGCCCCAGCGGAGGCCCAACGCTTGTGGAAAGAACGGGCCCGACTGTGCCTGCATCAGGGGAGGCTGTACCGGGAGCTGATTAACCCGAAGACCCACGAGAGGACCCGCCAGCTGGTTATTCCCCAGGCTGATGTGCCCACCGTTCTGCAGGCGTACCATGATGGAGCCGGCCACTTCGGATGGAAGAAGCTGGAGATGCTGTTAAGAGAGCGGTTCTATTGGAGTGGGATGCGGGAATCGGTAGAAGCCTGGTGTCGAGAATGTGGTCCTTGCACGCTGAGGAGGAAGGATGAAGCTAGCCAGAAGGCCCCCCTGCATCCCATCGTTACACACCAACCGTTGGAGCTGGTCGCCTTGGACCATGTGAAGCTCACCCCCAGCCGAAGTGGGTATACCTACGCTCTGACCATAGTGGACCATTATTCTCGGTTCATGGTGGTTGTCCCGGTCAAGGACTTAACCGGCCGTACCGCTGCGAGAGCGTTCCAGGCGTACTTCTGTCGGCCCCATGGATACCCCGAGAGGGTGCTCACCGACCAAGGTCCAGCCTTTGAAGCGGAGGTATTCCATGAGTTTTGTCAGCTGTATGGTTGCAAGAAGATCCGGACCACTCCTTACCATGCCCAGACCAACGGTATGTGTGAGAAGATGAACCATCTAGTCCTGGGTCTCCTCAAGACGTTGCCACTAGAGGAACGGAACCTGTGGCCGGAGAAGCTGCCTGACTTGGTCGATATATACAATAATATCCCGTCCAGCTCGACAAAGTGCACCCCAGCGTATCTGATGAGAGCTCGGCCTGGCCGGCTGCCAGTGGATTTGTAAAATGGGATTGGAAGCCCCAGAGACGCTCCCCGCAACGGCTGAATGGGATGCCCGGCGGAGGGTGCAGTACCGACAGATTCAGGAGTATGTGGAGAAGAACCTGGGTCAGAGTCGAAAACAGCAGGAGCGGCACTTCAATCAGAGAGCGGCTGCCGGGCCTTTCCAGCCTGGAGATGTGGTGTTGAAGCGGAAGAGAAAAACCCACAAGCTGGATGATCAGTGGGAACAAACCCCCTACGTCATTCAGCCCACCGGATGGGAAAATGGAAAGACTTACCAGATCAGTCGCGACCAAGGGGGCACTTTAGCCACGGTTTCTCGGGACCATTTGAAAAGGTGCCCACCAGCCTTGAGGACCATGCCGGAGGTGCCAGCTCCTCCCCCAGCGGAAAAGGAAAAAGAGGTGATCCACACGGTGATGGGTGACTTCCCCGCAGACTGGCCTATGCAGAACGGCGCGGTGATTCTTCCAGTGATACTGTTCCCACAACCTGTGGATGAAGAAGTAGTGGAAGCGGTCAACCGTGAGCCAGAACCGATGCCAGCGCCCAGGGATGAACCTATGCCCAGCTCCCCTATGCCTCCACCTGTCCCACACGAAAGCCGGGAGGTGGAACCAGTTGTTCCCTCTACCCCACTGCCCAGCACCACTGACACCGGGCCCCGAAGGTCCACCCGTTCCAACCTAGGTAGACCCCCACTTAGGTACAGGGAGACCGTTCTGTGATAAAAGGGGTCAGGGAATGTGTAGAGTGAGTTGTGTGTTTGTTTAAAAGTTGAGAATGAAAATGATTGATCCAAGAAGAAGTTACCTGATTGTCTATAGTGATTGAACCGGCCGGAGCCGGCACCGTCGTCCCCGTGGGGACCGTTTAAAAATGCATGGGAATTATCCATGGACAAGCCCGTGAACTTGCAGGGCAACCACAGACGTTAGTGGCTTGTAAATATGTTGGTTACCGTTACTGTTTTCTGCAGGCCGCCTCCGGAGAGGCAGGTTGGAGGGAGGGCCCTCAGCAGAGCAGGCTAGGGCCCAGCCACCAAAGGAACCGGTGGCTACCCTCTGGAGGGCAGGACAGATCCCGCTCGGGTACCGTGTGCTGGACTGTGGGTCAAGGGGTGCTGCTTGGGTTTTAGGGGCAGCATCAGGGCCAGGTTGCTTGGGTGGGAGAGAGCGGAAACCGTAACCGTAAACCGTTGCAACGTTTAAGAAATGTGCCTCCCGTCTTGGGAAGAGTATTAAAAATGTTATATGTTGATTATTCCAAATGTTATCTTTTTCAGAAAAATAAAACCGATGTAGGACGGCAGCCCGCGGACGGTCTGCATTTTGCTAAGGGGGAATGTGACGCCCTGGGCAAGCCAGGGGTCACAGGTCACAACTCCACCACACCCCACACTCCAGGTAGGCACATCACAGCTAAACTACAAATCCTTGTTGCCTTCCTCCAGAGGCTGATGATTCACACCAGGGGGTGGGCCAGGCGGTTGGCTCCGCCCACCAAGGAGATCACAGCTCTGGAGGCGGGAAGGACCAGGCAGATTAGCCCAGGCAGGGCAAGAGTGAAGTCTAGCTGAGGGCTAGAAAAGAGTAAACAAGCAGTGAAAGTAGAAAAGTGGTAAAGGAGGAAAGCAAGTGAGGTGACAAGCAGGAAGGAAAGCCTGAAGGGTCCAGCTTTGTGCAGGGACAGAACAGCAAGGTCAGCGACGGCGGTGACCGTCTGGAGTGGGACCGTTTAGAAGTTCCTGGAAGGACCCCGTTGGCTGTGTGCCCGGTGGTCTGGAGCAGTGTTCCGAAAGACAGTCAGCACCAGGGCAGGGGCCTCTCGGACCCCGGCAAGGCTAGGAGTCGCCGAATTTGCCGAATCCATCAGTGAAGGGGACGTAGATCCCCCAGCAACCAAGTCCCGATTGAAGAAAAAACAAAAAAGCAGCACCAAATGTGCACTACAGCACTAAACATTCCAAACTGTACTTATTTTAAACATTTTGAGATTTTTGGCAAAAAATTGCAATTTCTTGAGCTGCTTCGCCACGTCACGGCAAATCTCATTTGAAGCAGTCCTACACTAAAATATTTTTATAAAATGTGCCATACGGCCTCACATATGAATAGTAGAACTGCTCTTAGCAGCACTCACCTGGTCTATTTCAATCCCGTACCCATGACTGAGTCATGGCTGTGGGCGGGACAGGTCCAAGCAAATGCTGCATGAAGTAAATAGCCTGTGGACAAAGCCTGATGACTTAATGTGATCCTCTCGGACCCCGGCAAGGCTAGGAGTCGCCGAATTTGCCGAATCCGTCAGTGAAGGGGACGTAGATCCCCCAGCAACCAAGTCCCGATTGAAGGCAACAGCTCAACCTGAAGCAGAGAGACATCGCCACCGCCAAGGCACCAGTTTCTCAGGGCCAGCGCCTGCGGGCAAAGTGTAGAGCTCCTCCGGCCCAGATTGTAGTCGGGGAGCGGGTAACCGGAGGGAATCCACCGCTACCACAAGTCAACCATAGGTGCAAGGAAGAGGGACATCACCGTCACCTACCGGGAGTGCAGGTGCAACCGTCTGTGGGACCGTCCTACCAGCCGTTTGGTTTACCGTACAAACTGTGTCCGTGTCTCAGGCTGAGTGAGTACCCCAGTGCCGCAAGGCACAGCGCTGCCCCTGCGCCCACCAGGCCCCGCACCTCACAAACCATCACCGGGCCCCGGGATCACCAACCCCTGCCCACGGAGGGGCAACACAACACCTGGCTGCTCCGCATCACCATCCCCGGGACCCCCGCATTGAGCAGCGGTGGTGAAATCACCACAACCGTGGGTGGCGTCACGAACTATCACAATCCCCGCACCCAACAAACCCCTTTCACTCACGGGCGAGGAGTGCCGCTCGAGAAACCCCCGGGATCCGGCCTACGGCTCGAGCCACCACTGAGCAGCGGCCGCCGGACCCGAGCAGAAGGGGGCGAGCGCGGTGTGCTGACACCCTCCTCCCCGCCCGCGACAACAGTGGCACCTAAATGGTTAAACAGCAGTGATTGGAGCTAACTGTTGTGACTGCTGTTTGATGCAGTTGTCAGCTGTTTCACACAGCAGTCATCTACCCCATACATTCCCCATACATTCATGGCTGAAAGTGTTGGCACCTTTGAAATTATTCCAGAAAATAAGGTACTGCATTTCTCCCAGAAAATTATTGCAATTACACATGTTTGTTTTACACATGTTGATTTCCTTTGCGTGTATTGGAACAACAAAACAAAAAACGAAAAAAAGGCATATTGGACATAATTTCACACAAAAGTCCAAAAATGAGCTCGACAAATTTGTTGGCACCTTTCCAAAATTAAGGGGTAAACAACTTTTGTTTCAAGCATGCGATGCTCGTTCTAACTCAGT
This sequence comes from Anomaloglossus baeobatrachus, assembly GCF_048569485.1. Lineage (NCBI taxonomy): Eukaryota > Metazoa > Chordata > Amphibia > Anura > Aromobatidae > Anomaloglossus > Anomaloglossus baeobatrachus. The sequence continues at coordinate 214,311,055 of NC_134360.1, read as the reverse complement.
TTGATAAATCTGTCCCCAAATTTTCCAAATTAACTGAGCCTTAACAGCAAATTTGTAGACTAGTCAACCTAAATTGCAGATGATTTGTTTTGTGATGTTGCTTGGTGGATATTAATGGGAAACCAAGAAAATTTTGTCTTTGCTTACAGTTTTCGAACTAGTACCTTAGGCCACATGCACTCACCGAGTATTTGGGGAGTTTTTACCTCAATATTTGTAAGGCCATGTGCACACGTTGAGTATTTGGGGAGTTTTTTACCTCAGTATTTGTAAGGCCATGTGCAGACGTTGAGTATTTGGGGAGTTTTTTACCTCAGTATTTGTAAGGCCATGTGCACACGTTGAGTATTTGGGGAGTTTTTTACCTCAGTATTTGTAGCCAAAACCAGGAGTGGAACAATCAGAGGAAAAGTATAATAGAAACTCGTCCACCATTTCTGAATTTTTTTACCCACTCCTGGCTTTGGCTACAAATACTGAGGTAAAAAAAACTCCCCAAATACTCAAGATGTGCACATGGCCTTACAGATACTGAGGTAAAAACCTCCCTAAATACTCAAAGTGTGCACTTCGCCTTTATACTGAGGTGAAAAACTCCCCAAATTCTCAACATATACCACACATTTCCTTACAAATACTGAGGTAAAAAACTCACCAAATACTGAAAATGTGGACGTGGCCCTACAGTGGATGTCTGATATTTGCAAAAACAAGACACTTTGTAATTTATTTCTTTTTAAAAATCCTCACAATTCTCAAGAATAGAGCAATTTTTTATTTTTTATTTTACAGATCGTTGCTTACGTGACTGGCCATCTCTGCAGTTGCAGGTGACTTAACTAAGAAGCACGCACTTGCAAGCTGTTTGGTAAACACCTTGTAAGTGCTGCTTAAGATTGCACAATTCGGGGAGGCAGCTGAACCATGTTGATGGCCTGAAGTGTTAAGCTGGGTTCACACATAGCGACAGCGACAACGACGTCGCTGTTATGTCACCATTTTCTGTGACGCAACAGCGACCTTGTAAGTTGCTGTTATGATCGCTGCGTAGCTGTCAAACACAGCAGAAGCAGCAGCGATCATAACGACACGTGACGCTGTGCTACATGTGTAGAGAGCAGGGAGCCGCGCGCATCGCTTAGCGCTGGCTCCCTGCACTCCTAGCTACAGTACACATCGGGTTAATTACCCGATGTGTACTGCAGCTACATGTGCAGAGAGCAGGGAACCGGCACTGGCAGCGAGCGCGGCGGACGCTGGTAACGAAGGTAAATATCGGGTAACCAGGGAAAGGTCTTCCCTTGGTTACCCGATGTTTACCTTGGTTACAGCTTACCGCAGCTGCCAGACGCCGGCTCCTGCTCCCTGCTCGCTTCATTTCGTCGCTCTCTCGCTGTCATACATAGCGATGTGTGTGTCACAGCGGGAGAGCGACGACCAAAAAATGAAGCTGGACATTCAGCAACGACCGGCGACCTCACAGCAGGGGCCAGGTCATTGCTGGATGTCACACACAGCGATGGGACGTCGCTGCAACGTCACAGAAAATGGTGACGTAGCAGCGACGTCGTTGTCGTCGTCGCTGTGTGTGACACCACCCTTAATCTTCAGCATCAATTCCCCTCTTCTTCTTCAGAATAGGCACCAAGATTTTGGTGCCTATTCTGAAGAAGAAGCAGGAGGGAATCACTTTGAAACGTGTCAATAAAGCACACGGATTTGACCATTATCTTATTCACAGCAGCGCAGATTGAGCCACGTTTGACCAGGTTCCTGTTTGTTTCGTTCAGCCTTCGTTCGTAGACCTTGCGGCAGCTGATAACATTTTTGCACTGGTTGTGGATCACACGACCACATAAGGTGAGCGGCCTGCTTTTTCACCTTTTTCCCTTTCATATTGGGTAAGACCAGCGTCAGACTGGCTACCGCAGGAATCTCCAGTAATGCCAGGCCTGGATTCAGATACCTGCACTGCACTTTGGAGCTCTCACCTGAGCTCCAGCGTGCATCCTAGACTGTACCGCGAGCGCCGAGTGATTGATTCCCCGGCGCTTGCGGTTCAGGACAGCTGCAGACAGGCTGATCTCCGGAGTTCAGGTGAGAGCACCGGAAATCAGCCCGGCCTGTCTGCTGCTGACATGAACTGAACCGCAAGCGCCGGGGAATCAATCACTCGGTGCTCACCGTACAGTCTAGGCTGCACTCTGGAGCTCAGGTGAGAGCTCCGGAGTGCAATGCAGGTACCTGAATCCAGGCCTGGCATTACTGGAGATTCATCCGGTAGCCAGTCCGACGCTGGGTAAGACCCTATTGCGCTTGTTTTTATACACAGATTTATAATCTTCAGAAGTGCACTACCATTCAGCAGGCAGGAAGGCCGGGGTGTGGTGCACATCTGAAGAACAAACAGTACACAACTCCTGTAAGTTTGGTCCACACAAGGTGGATTTCACTACAAATTTATTTTTAAACCAAAGCAAAATGTGCAATGCACCTGTATATTATATCACGTTATCGCAGTGCTTTTCACTCCCTCTACATCGAGAGGGGAGAAAAATTGCACTGAGCATGTTGAGCATTTTAAAATCAACAGCATAGCTAATTTTCTGTGTAGAAAATGCCTCCAGCATGAATGATATTTGTCTAATCTCATCCACTTGTACTGTAATCTGTTTCAGATGTTATCTGCACAATTCCAATGTGTCACAAGGAGATTTTTGCAGGGATTGTCAACTGTCATGGCGGCGTAGGAATCTGTGGAAACTACATTCTACATTCTGGCACTTTGACTGCTAACTTGTCTGCTGTCTGTGATCAGCGCAAAGAGACTTGTGTGTGGACCCTCAAACTTAGGCAATCTAGCAAGTTTTAGTCTCTGCTGGACTGCTTGTTAGTCTCTTTGATCACATGCTGTGGAGGAGCCAGTCACATTTACTCCCCTCCTATACAGTGTGTCCACCCATATCCTGTCCACTGCCATTAACCTGAGAATAGCGGCAGCTATAGGCATAGAAGTGGTGTCTAGGTATAGTAAAGTAGTCATGCGCTACGCAATGAAACCACCTATAGCGCCACTTGGTGGAAAACAACGGAGTTAGCATTTTTATTTTGAAAACGGAACAAGATAGAGAAAAAAATGAATTACAAAGTTGTAGGGCATCATCAATTCAATACGAATCGACACTTTGCATACAGAAATGCTGTGATTAGAACGTGTAAAACTCACAAGGCTGCGGACGTGAAGCGATACCTCATGGAGACCTTCCTACAAGTCATTGGGTATGGTGGCTGCGTGGAGTGGCCTCCACGCTCACCTGACCTGACCCCATTGGACTTCTTTCTGTGAGGTCACATCAAACAGCAGGTGTATGCGACCCCTCCACCAACATTGCAGGACCTACGACGACGTATCACAGATGCTCGTGCAAACGTGTCACCTACCATATTGCACAACGTGCAGCAAGATACAGTATGCTGTGCAGAGTCCAGATGTGCATTGCAGCTGACGGGGGCCACTTTGGGCATCAAAGATAAATGAGTGCCATATGCGTGACCAGCATTTAATGTTTTGGGGGGGTTATGGGTTTCATATCATAGCATTTCTGTATGCAAGGTGTCGATTCGTATTGAATTGATGACGCCCTGCAACTTTGTAATTCACTTTTTTCTCTATCTTGTTCCGTTTTCGAGATAAAAACACTAACTCTGTTGTTATCCACCATGTGGCACTATAGGTGGTTTCATTGCGTAGCACATGGCTTCTTTACTATACCTAGACACCACTTCTATGCCTATAGCTGCCGCCGTTCTCAAGTTAATGGCGGTGGACAGGATATGGGTGGACACACTGTATATGCTAGTTTAACTACTCTATTAATGCCAGTTAGAAGTTACCTGTACTGATCTGGTGAGATGTTGTGGTCCAGACTTATTGGTGGTTGTTGTGCGTTATTGCTGTGATCAGTTTGGTGTTAACCCTTGTTGTCTTTTTGTTGCTGCCTTCCTGCTCTTGCTTTTCTTTTCAGTCTCTTATTGCTTGTTCCCGTGAGTTTGCAGTATGTCTGAGTTTTGGTTTTACCCTTTCTGTTTTAATCTATGTTTCCTGCCCCTTCCTTCCCTGGGTGGGAGGTAGCATATTAGATCTGGTCAGGATGTCGGAGTCTCATACCTTACTATTCTCCTGACCAGAGCTAATATGCTACCTCCCACCCAGGAAGTCTGAGAAGGTGAGAGAGCCAACGTCCCCACCGGCGGAGGGAGGCAAGACAGCACGGGAGTTCCGGTATGGGCACTAAACGAATTCACGAATTCTCAACATCAGAAGCCAGTTCTGACCACGACCGGGCTAACTCAGCAGAGAATGCTTGGGATGAGAATATGCTTGGGTGAACAGGCCAATACCGAAACGGATGTGAAATTGTGGAAGGTAGTCCTGTCCGGTGGTGCTGTCACTTCGCATATGGCGACTCCCTGTAGGTGGGAGGATGAGGAACCAAAGGGGATAGTAATGACTTTTACGCTTGGTACCATGATGGTAGGCCGGGTGGTAGTAAAGGGACAAAACAGCTGTTGAGGAGAAGCAGGAATATATGAGTCTAATGGGGTTCTATACTATAGAATCGTACCACATGATGTGGGCCTGCTGTCTCACATGTGAAGCTGAATGTGTTGGACTTATTGAAAAAGAACTGTTTGCCTCGTTGTCTATCTTCACCTCTAATGGGATCTGGGACATCGGCGATATGCAACCGCCCCAAAGGTATGATCTGCACCTCTCGAACTCTCACATCTAACCAGGTCCATCACACACAATATCCTGGACCATGTGGGGATGGATGGGTCATCTGAAGACCAAGCCTTGACCACACCTACCACCCCGGGCCACTCTCAAATTCGTAGTATCCAGTCTGTTTCGAATCCGCTTGCACAGCTCAATGTGTGGATATCGGCTTGAGAAAACTAAAATGCTATACATCCCTATCTCGTGTTCACTAATTACATTTTTCTGAAATATATTTTGGTTCAGAGCCTCATTAATGCTTTTTCTGCAGGGAAGCTATTATTTATCAGTTCCATTTCTCAGCACAGCATGCTTGCTCTAATCAAATGGACATTACACCCAAAGACTACCTTATCTACATTTACTGTGAAGTTCAGTGCAGCCTATTGTTCCTTACACCCAGGAGCCTCAGCCTGCAGAGTCTGACCATTGTTTATTGAAAGAAGGGCAGTGAACCCCATAGGGGTGAACGGACCCCATGACGATCGGGAGGGTGCCAGGTTAGGAAGGGGTTAATTTGGTTTACATGGATAGGGGATATATGGGGCTATAGGATTGGTGGAAGGGAGCTGTAAGGGGATTGGGAGGGGAGCAAGGAAGGGGTGGGGAGTTTGGGGAGGTATAAGAGAGGGGGTGTACTGTTTACCTCCCCTTTTGTCGCCGGAAAGTTGTGTCCCCAGGACGTATTGCTGCCTGCTGCCATGGCTGCCTTAGCTGAGCTGCTTGAGATGGTGCGTGGGGCCTCCGAGGTAGTCGGGGTGGATGCTCTGCGGCAGCAGCTGGCGGCGGTCTGTGGCCCTGGAGCGGCGCTGCCTGCTGCTCCTGCGCCCGGCCCGTTGCTACGTGCTCGGCGGGCGCGACCGCCGGAGCGCTACTCCCCCAGCTGGAGGGGGAGAATGAGATCAAGGAGCCCCTGCGGGGACCCTCCGGGGAGGCGGAGCCCTTCTACTCACCCAGGGGAGCTGCCGGCCACCGGGAGGAATCCTCGTCGGAATTCCCGCGGGTCGGGGGTGGGCGGAGCCTCGGCGAGGCCCACTTCCGGTCCGCGGCCTGCCCAGCCGCAGACCGGAGCGATGATCACAGCAGCCCCCAGTGATGTGCCGGCTGGGGGTGGCGCTCGGCGTTCCAGACGGTCGGATGAGACTCCCTGCAGGCCGCAGGGGAGAGACACAGGACGGAGGGCTGGAGCGGATGGGAGCGGCGACATGGGGAGATCAGAGGAGGGTTACAGTGGCCCGCAGACGGCGATGAGATCTGTAATCACGGTCCCCCCCAGCGAGGATCGGGCTGGGGGGCGTTCCCAGCGAAGGTCAAGTTCTGCACGGCCTTCCTGCAGTCGGCAGGGAGGGAGCCCACTGAGAGCGACAGGAGAGGTAGCGGCGCAGCAGTCTGTCATGATGTCAGCAAGGAAGGACGGCGGCAGGGCGCCACGGCGGGCAAAGAGGAAGAGGTCCAGCAGGAGTCGCCCGGACGAGCAGGGTGCGGTGACCGTGGGGGTTGATGGCCGCCAGGTGCGTGCTGTCCCCTCGCTGGTCCCCCCTGAGGATTTCGCCAGCTCGTCGGAATCCGGCGAGGAAGAAGGAGCAGCTGCAGCGGCAGGACGGACAGAGCGGCAGCAGGAAGATCGTGGCACGGCTGGTCCGGAGTCGGTGCAACGGCAGCCTGGTGAGCGGACGTCAGAAATGTTGTATTCTGTGGGTAGCGCGGGCGGGGGCGGGGGTTCCGTTGCGGGACGCGTCGCGCAGGGAGTGGGGGCGGTCGGTCAGTCTGGTTTGCCGGGCCCGGAGTTTTGGGGGGAGCTTTTGGGGGTGTTGCAGGGGTTGTCTGCGGAACGGGTTAGTCGGTCTGGGCCTGGGGCCCCGGTGGGGACGTGGGTGGGCCCCACGGAGGTGGTGCAGACGGAGGCGACGGTGCGCGAGGTTGCGACACGGGATCCTACCTCGGCGGTAGGTACGGGACAGGCGGCTGGAGGGGCAGCTGACGTGGGTGCGAGTAAGGAGGTGGAAAAGGAAAAAGAAAAGGAGGATGAGGTTGTGCGTTTGGATGATAGGGCGCGTAGTGAAATTTATGTGTGTTTTGAAGGTCAGTTAGGGGTTCATTTAAAAAAGGAGGTGAGGGAAAAGATTTGGAAAGGGGAGTATGTGGAAATTTTTTCCCTGCTTCCTTTGGAAAAGTTTAATTTGGATAAGGTGAAACCCAGTGACACAAAAAAGGAGAAAGAGGATGAGGAAAAACGGAGGTATCGGTTGATCCCGAGGACGTTTACTAACTGGCTACAGGCCTTTGCGATCTTAGCCAGCGTGATCGGGGAAAAGGAGCCGGAGCATTGTTCCGCCCTATTTGGATATATGGACGCGATAGGAGAAGCGTATAGAGTGTATGGCGGTTTAGGGTGGTTGAGATATGATGAGCAGTTCCGGCAACGGAAGGCTCTGCGGCCGGGTGTCCAGTGGGGCCACAAGGACATTTCTTTGTGGATGCGGTTAATGACGGCTCCGGCTCAGCCCTTTCGAGGGGGTGCCGGGAGCCCGGGTGCGAGTGGCGGGTCCTCGGCTGGACAGAAAAAAGGGGCTTGTTGGCAATATAACGAGGGACAGTGTAAGTTCGGGGCCTCTTGTCGGTTCAAACATGAGTGTTCCGGATGTGGAGGGTCCCACCCTCTGGCCAGGTGCTTCAAGAAAGGAAAAGGAAAGGCGGGGGAGGGGTCTGGAAAAAGGGAGGACGCCAGTGAGGGTAGAGGCGATGCTTCCCTATTTAAATAGATACCCGGATGTTAGGGCGGCGGAGTTGTTGGAACGTGGTTTTACGGAGGGCTTTCGGATTCCGTTTGAATCTGAGGCGCCGGTGTTTCGCCCGGGAAACTTGAGGTCCGCAAAGGAACATCCGGCGGTGGTGAAGGAAAAGCTGCAGAAGGAGATGGAGTTGGGGAGGATGGCGGGCCCCTTCCAGGACCCGCCATTCTCCAACTTACGGATTTCCCCCCTAGGGGTGGTACCTAAGAAGGAGCCGAACAAATTTCGGCTCATTCATCATTTATCTTATCCGGCGGGATTGTCGGTAAATGATGGGATCTCACCAGAGTTGTCGGCGGTATGTTATGTATCGTTCGATAGGGCCTTGGAGCTGGTAAGGGTTGCGGGGCGGGGGGCGCTGATGGCAAAGGCGGATGTAGAAGCAGCTTTTCGTTTACTCCCGGTGCATCCAGAGAGCCTTCATCTCTTAGGGTGTATGTGGGATGGTGAATACTATGTGGATCGTTGCCTGCCGATGGGCTGTTCCATTTCGTGTGCTTATTTTGAGGCATTCAGTACGTTTGTGGAATGGGTAGTCAAGGAGGTGGCAGGAGTCCATTCAGTGATTCACTATTTGGATGACTTCTTTTGCGTGGGTCCGGCGGGCTCTTCGGTTTGCTCCTTGTTGTTGTTTACGTTAGAGCGGATCGCGCGGAGTCTGGGTATTCCGTTGGCAAAAGAAAAAACAGAAGGGCCGGTGACGGCCCTATGTTTCTTAGGTATCGAAATTGATACACTGGCGATGGAATGCCGGTTGCCGGAGGGGAAGCTTTTGGATTTGAAGGCGTCGGTGCGGTTTTTGTCGCAGGCCAAGAAGGTGCGGTTGCGGGATTTGCAGTCAGTGCTCGGAAAATTGAATTTCGCTTGTCGCATTATGCCGATGGGGCGGATATTTAATAGGAGACTGGCGAGCGCAACCGCGGGGGTAAAAGCTCCAAATCACTTTGTCAGAGTGACCAAAGTGATGAAAGGGGATTTGTTGGTTTGGGAGGAGTTCTTGGACCGGTACAACGGTCGGACCCTTTGGATGAGCGAGGCATTGTCCAATAGCCAGTTGGAATTGTATACTGATGCGGCTGGAGCGACAGGTTTTGGGGCAATTTTTCAGACGCGCTGGTGTGTGGGAAAGTGGCCACGGCTTTGGGTGGAAGCAGGTTTGGTGAGGAATTTGGCGCTCCTGGAATTGTTTCCCATCATTGTGGCAATCGAGTTGTGGGGCCCCGTTTTTTCCGGAAGAAGGGTTTGCTTGCATTGTGACAACATGGCGGTGGTGCATTCCATCAATGCACTGTCGGCAAAATCCCCACCGGTTGTGGGGTATTTAAGGCACCTGGTGTTGCGATGCTTGGAGTTGAACATTTGCGTGGTGGCTCGGCATGTGCCAGGGATTCGGAATGAGGTGGCTGATGCGCTATCTCGGTTTCAGTTTTGCAGGTTCAGGAAGCTGGTGCCGGGAGCGGACGCGGATGGAGAACCTTGTCCGGAATGGCTGTGGGACCTGGCATCGGTATAGCATTTGAGGGAATTAGGAGATCGGTGTCTGAGGCTACTTGGTGCCGATATCAGGCGGTGTGGCAAGCTTGGGCAGAGTTGGAGAGAGGGGAATTTTTGGAGTCGGGTTACAAGGGCCGAGTGTTGGGGGTCCTGATGTTAATTAGTGGGGATTTTTCGGCAGGTCGGTCCGTTTCGGTGATTGGTGGCAAGTTGGCGGCATTGGCCTTCTTGTTTCAGATGCAAGGGGTTCGGGACGCGACTAAGGATTTTCTGGTGCGGCAGGCAATGAAAGGTTTTCGAAAGGGGGCCCAGTCGCGTGACATGAGGCGGCCGGTGTCATTGCCATTGTTGGTTCGTTTAGTGGGGTGTTTGGGGGAATTGTGTTCGTCTTCTTATGAGAGGGTGTTGTTTTCAGTAGCTTTTGTATTGGCGTTTTTTGGGGCCTTTCGCATTGGTGAATTGGTCAGCCAGACCAAGCAAGCGATGGGTGGGTTGCTGTTAGAGGATGTAATGCTGGGGGAGGACAGAGTGGAATGTCGCCTTCGCTTTTCGAAGACGGATCAGAGGGGTCGGGGGCGCTTAATAGTGTTGTTTGCTTTACCGGGGCACCAGTTGTGCCCAGTGGCACAAGTGTCTGAGTTTTTAAAGGTGCGGGGCGGTTTTCCTGGCGTTTTTCTTAGACATGTGGACGGATTGGCTTTGTCGAGGTACCAATTCAATGCGGTGCTGAAGATGGCTTTAGCAAGGGTGGGGGAGGAGCCACGTGAGTACGGGTCTCACTCCTTTCGGATAGGGGCGGCGACGGAAGCCGCCAGGTGGGGTTTGAGTGAGGATTGTATCCGGCGGATTGAGAGGTGGGAGTCTTCCAGGTTTCGTTTGTACATTAGGCCTCACTTGGTCAGGTGAGGGTCAGGGGTGGGGGATTCCTGGTTTGTGTTTGATGCTGGTTTGTGGTAATTTTTCTTGTGCTGTTGCTGTTTTTATTCGTGGTTTTTGTATTTTGTAGGTCCGTGCCTTGTGTGGATCCTCGGGCACTCCTATGTGTATTGGGGAGCGTTGCGGGCGGATGTGCGTCGTGACGGTCGGCAGCTTGGAGTGTCGGTGTCGGAAGCCCGAGTAAAGTGGCTCGGAATTCGGGGCATGACTTGGGGTAGAGTGCGCCCAGAGGTGGCTTATTATAGCCGTATGGATCGTGACCCTGATGTGTTAATTTTGCACGTGGGTGGGAACGATTTGGGAGTAAGGTCGGCAAGGGAGTTGAAAAGGGACATAAAGCTGGACCTGTTACATTTGTGGAGGGCGTTCCCGGGCATAGTTATTGTGTGGTCGGACATCATAGCTCGGATGCAGTGGCGTTTTGGTAGGTCGGTGGACCGTATTAATAGGGCTCGGAGCAAGCTGAACCGGGCAATTGGTAGGTTTGTGGCGAGGAATGGAGGGTTGGTGGTACGGCATAGAGAATTGGAGGAGTCCACGGAGCAGTATCTGAGGAGAGATGGGGTTCATCTGACTGATGTGGGTCTGGATTTATGGATGTTGGGTTTGAGGGATGGCCTGGAGCAAGCACTAGGGGTGTGGGGGGCCCGGGCCAAGTAAGGGTGTCACTTGGCCGGTCTGTGGCGGGGTGATAGGTCCGTCTGAGAGGTTGGGAGTACCGACAGTCGGTTTGTTGGTACGAAGTCGCTCAAGGGGAGTGGCTTCGGACTGGATGGGAACTTGTGGGCGGAGGGCCCGCAGGTTCTGGGTAGGGGTAATCAACGATGGAACGTTGTTACCCCTCACCTTGGGCCGGGTGGTCACGGCCGAGGTGGTCCTCTGGGCCGGTTTGGAGGTTACGGCCGGGGGGTTAGGAATGATGGTTGGCCTCTCGGATGGATCTATCGGGGTTTCTGGTTATACGGGTATATATGTATAAGGTTAAGTTAACAATTGAGTGGCATGTTGGGCCACGAGTTTTTGGTATACATATATACGTTTAAATAAAAACTGTGGCCATTCCTGCAATAAAGTCGTGGTTCTCGTCTTTATTTAGGTAGATTGGTATGGGGGTGTTAGCATGGTAACCTGCTTATCCCTTATAGATACGTCAAGAAGGGCAGTGAACCCCATAGGGGTGAACGGACCCCATGACGATCGGGAGGGTGCCAGGTTAGGAAGGGGTTAATTTGGTTTACATGGATAGGGGATATATGGGGCTATAGGATTGGTGGAAGGGAGCTGTAAGGGGATTGGGAGGGGAGCAAGGAAGGGGTGGGGAGTTTGGGGAGGTATAAGAGAGGGGGTGTACGGTTTACCTCCCCTTTTGTCGCCGGAAAGTTGTGTCCCACCCGCCCGCCCTGATATATGTATATGTATATGTTTATAAAAAAAAAAAAAAATAATGATGAAAAGTGATGGTTTTTTCAAAAAAAAAAAAAAAAAATTAAAAAATTAAAAAAAAAAAAAAAAAGAGAACAAAGAAAAGAGGAATAAATGAGAATGCAAGGTTGATTTGCCAATTTTGTTGTTGTCACAGCGGGGTGATAGGTCCGTCTGAGAGGTTGGGAGTACCGACAGTCGGTTTGTTGGTACGAAGTCGCTCAAGGGGAGTGGCTTCGGACTGGATGGGAACTTGTGGGCGGAGGGCCCGCAGGTTCTGGGTAGGGGTAATCAACGATGGAACGTTGTTACCCCTCACCTTGGGCCGGGTGGTCACGGCCGAGGTGGTCCTCTGGGCCGGTTTGGAGGTTACGGCCGGGGGGTTAGGAATGATGGTTGGCCTCTCGGATGGATCTATCGGGGTTTCTGGTTATACGGGTATATATGTATAAGGTTAAGTTAACAATTGAGTGGCATGTTGGGCCACGAGTTTTTGGTATACATATATACGTTTAAATAAAAACTGTGGCCATTCCTGCAATAAAGTCGTGGTTCTCGTCTTTATTTAGGTAGATTGGTATGGGGGTGTTAGCATGGTAACCTGCTTATCCCTTATAGATACGTCAAGCCACGAACAAAAAATATCTTCCTCCATGATCACTCATTTATCTCTGCTATATCCTTCCTGAGAACGGTTCAAAAACATTTACATACATTCATGTGAACATTATTTGTAATTTATTTTATAAGTTCCTTTAAAGAGCATTTTGACCCTCAAAATTAAAGTTTTGACAGCATGGTCCCCCAATAACACAGAGAAAGTTTGACTTTTAGTTTTCGATAGTGTATTTAAAAGGGGCATAGCTACAAGAAGTGCAGAGGTAGTAGACAAATCTGGTACCTATAGCAGCACAATGACCCCTATATCACGAGAAAACATCAGTATCATAAATAGCATATATGCTGGAAGCCTTATTTCAGATTTGCATAGGGACTAAGGATCTTTAACTTACAATGCATACGGCTTACTGTGTCCTACAGCATTCACACAGAGATCTCCGTTGCACTCCTGCATATACGCACTTCTCTCTCCTCGGATAAGTGCAGATCAAAGAATTTTAGTGCGCATGCGCCGGCGGTATTTGACCTTTCTCCGCGCATGCACATTACAATACTTTGCTCTGCAACCAGCAAGGCAGATGAAAGTGCACAGGAGCATAATAGAGACCTCTGTGTGGATCACGTAGAACGCATCATCCACACGGAGCTGAGAAGGAGGACTGCAGTGGAAGGAAGACAGGAGGAGCTGGACCAAGACCATCAACACCCATCGGACCCCACCGCCCCACAGGTGAGTATAATAAAAGATGTTTTTTACATTATACAGAGTAATCTGGGCACTTATATACAGTATTCTAGAATGCTGTATACAGTGTGTCCACCCATATCCTGTCCACCGCCATTAACCTGAGAATGGCAGCAGCTAATGGCATAGAAGTGGTGTCTAGGTATAGTAAAGTATCCATGCACTACGCAATGAAACCACCTATAGCGCCACCTGGTGGAAAACAACGGAGTTAGCATTTTTTTTTTTTTAAAACGGAACGAGATAGAGAAAAAAAGGGAGTTACAAAGTTGTAGGGCATCATCAATTCAATGCGAATCGACACCTTGCATACAGAAATGCTATGATTAGAACATTTAAAACTCACAAGGCTGCGGACATGAAGCTATACCTCACGGAGACCTTCCTACAAGTCATTGGGTATGGTGGCTGTGTGGAGTGGCCTCTACGCTCACCTGACCTGACCCCACTGGTTTTTTTTCTGTGAGGTCACATCAAACAGCAGGTGTTTGCGACCCCTCCGCCAACATTGCAGGACCTACAACGACGTATCACAAATGCTTGTGCAAACGTGTCACCTACCATATTGCACAACGTGCAGCAAGATACAGTATGCTGTCCAGAGTCCAGATGTGCATTGCAGCTGACGGTGGCCACTTTGAGCATCAAAGTTAAATGAGTGCCATATGCGTGACCAGCATTCAAAGTTTTGGGGGGGTCATGGGTTTCATATCATAGCATTTCTGTATGCAAGGTGTCGATTCGTATTAAATTGATGATGCCATGCAACTTTCTAATTCACTTTTTTTTCTGTATCTCATTCCGTTATCGAGATAAAAATGCTAACTCCGTTGTTTTCCACCAGGTGGCGCTATAGGGGGTTTCATTGCGTAGCACATGGCTACTTTACTATACCTAGACACCACTTCTATGCCTATAGCTGCCGCCGTTCTTAAGTGAATGGCGATGGACAGGATATGGGTGGAAACACTGTATAAGGACTGACTATTGGTGGCCACAGCTTATAATGGACAAAGCTGGTGGCAGATTTCCTTTAATAACAGGGTTTGGTAAGGGGATACAACCTCATACACATGGATATACAAATGATGTCTCCAGTTTTATGGAACAGTAATATGGCCCACTATAGACGTCTAATGGTACAACACATTTAATATTTGATTGCAGAAATTTCTGCACCGTTTCTGCATCTCTTGGTAGCAACGTGTGCACACAGCCTAAAGGCCAGTACTTTACCAACTGTATAGAAAAAATACCTCACCACCTTGTAACTTCATTACTGCTTCTAGCATCTTATTCAGGAGACCGGAAAAACCCATCAGCCACAACTGGGTAATAGTATAAGGGGTACTTTGCATGCTGCGACATCGCAAGCTGATGCTGCGATGCCGAGCGCGATAGTCCCCGCCCCTGCTGCGATATCCTTGTGATCGCTGCCATAGCGAACATTATCGCTATGGCAGCTTCACATGGACTCACCTGTCCTGGGACGTCGCTCTGGCCGGCGACCCGCCTCCTTATTAAGGGGGCGGGTCGTACGGCGTCACTGCGACGTCACACGGCAGGCGGCCAATAGGAGCGGAGGGGCGGAGATATATCCTACGGAAGCTGCGGTGACGCCGGTAGCAGATGTTCCTCGCTCCTGCGGCTTCATACACAGCGATGTGTGCTGCTGCTGGAGCGAGGAACAACATCGGACCGTCGCGTCAGCGTAATTATGGATAACGCCGACGCTACACCGATGATACGATTACGACGCTTTTGCGCTCATTAATCGTATCATCTAGGCTTTACACACTACGATGTCGTCTGCGATGCCGGATGTGCGTCACTTTCAATTTGACCCCACCGACATCGCACCTTCGATGTCGTAGTGTGCAAAGTACCCCTAAGTCCAAGAAAAAGAAAAAAACAAATACATTCCAGAATTCCTTAAAATCCCACTTACTTCAAATTCATAAAAACATCTTTACAGGTCAAAGTGAGCAGTCCATGGTGACGTGTTTTAATCTGACGATCTTAATCGTATCATTGTCAGATTGAAACGTGTCAACATGGACTTCTCTCCTTGACCTGTAAAGATGTTTTTATGAATTTGAAAAAAATGGGATTTTACAGAAAGCTGGAAATTATTTTTTTTTAATTTTCTTGGATTTATACTTTACCCACTGTATGCCTATGTATGAATTCCAGTAGAGCAGAGAATTAAAAATTCAGGAAAATGTCAGGAATTTGCCAACCTAAAGGCCGTTTCACACATCCGGCATTTTGCCGTATTGACGGATCCGGCACACTCCAGTACAGTGTTAATACTGTACAATGGCAGCGCGGCAAGCTCCGGTCACATGACAGCATGTGACCAGAGGTTGCCGCGATGCCATTGTACTGTATACACTGTACTGGAGTGCGTCGGATCCGTCAATCCTGGCAAAATGTCGGATGTGTGAAACGGCCCTAACAGGCTTTCATTAGCAGGACCTAGAAAAACCTCTGGTGTTCACCCTTTCATTCATATCCAGGGATCTGGCCTTTGCTGGAGGGACTGCAGGTTCTGTTAGCCAGATGAGCAAATTGAGGGAAGAATGTAGTTAGTATCAAAAAGATAGGGGAAAGGAGCTAAAAGGGTAGCCAAGGGAAAGCAGGATTAAAGTCCAAAAGGCACGGAACTAAAACGAGGCAAAGAGAGGATGCAAAACGTCAAAAATCCAGAGTTTAAAGGGGGTTATTATTAATCTGATGTTGATAATCTATCCTTAGAGTAGGTCCTCATTATCATATTGATGGTGGACTGATACCATACACTCCAACCGAGCAGCTGTAGCAGGTCCAGCATCGGCCGGATGTAAACAGTATGATGGAGCGGAGCATGGATGGCCCATCACACTGTTAAGTGGTCGCTCTCAGGAATTGCAGAACTGCTCCCATTGTTATGAATTGAGCTATTCTAAAGTACATGGTAGTAGCCATTAAACAGAATGATGGAGCAGCCATCCCACTTCATCACAATGTTTACATCTGGCCACTGGCAGATGATCAGTTGGGTGCCATTTGGCGATCTCTCACCAATCTGATAATGATAACCATATCAATAACATTGTTGACCAAAACCCCTTTAAAGGCTATTGCACACAACCGAATTTGTCATCTGAGCGCTATACATGTTTTTCACAGATAGCACTCTGACCTATATCTTATGTGGCTGTTCACATGATCAATTTTTTTTCTTCGAAAAAATTGGTGAGATGTCTGATTTTGATCTGTGTTTTGGATCAAATTCGGGAATCCAAGCCGTCTGCAGAAAACATCGATCTGCACTTGGATGATATCCGAGTGCGGTCCAATTTTCACAGACTGACATAATAATGGAGAAGGTGGAGAAACTTTTTTTATTATCTCCTTCTCCAAGAAAAACTGATCTCTTTGTGATCTGGGATGGATAGTCCTGTCAGTGAGGCGCACTATTGAGCATCAGAGGAGGCACCATCTGTCACGGGTGAGAGACAGTCATGTGGTTTCTGTCCATCGAAGGTCACAGTGTTTGGCTGTGCAAAATGCTCCCTGACTTTCCATTGTTTCTGCTGTCAGTATTCATTGGTATAGGTAGCTTTCCTGATGGATTCATTTCTCTCCTTTTCGTACATAGAAGGAGCTCAATCCCCACCCAGCTGTTGGTTGTCAGTATTCCCTTGGTTTTTAAATGCCCCTTCCTTCCTTTGGACTGTACTGGTGATATTTTCAGTTCCATCAAGCAGGTGGTTTGCTCTTCTCTGTGCTATCGTTGCTGAACGCTCTGCTGTTCTTCTACCTGAGTCTTCTATTGATTAATAGTTCATGCTTTTCCCTCTGTGCCCTCCTTGTGTCTACTATAGTTATTTAGTGGGGTTGACGAAGAGCTCATCGCATCTGTTCCTTATTTAGGGTACAGCACAAGGGATACCTAGGGTCAGGTATCCGGCTTGGCGCATAGGTGCGGAACCTATCTAGGGTGATGAGGGACCCCAGGGACCAGCAGTAAGTTTGGTCAGGGGTCACTATCTTCCCTCTACTTAGACACAGGATTTCCCTTCCCTTCCGCCATACGCTTGGTACTTTCCTGTACCTAGCATGACACCACCCCTACCAATGTTAGTGCTACCAAAAGGAATTGAGAGAGGTGGCATCTAGTAGTGATGACCAGTAATTAAATAAGGCCAAAAATAATTGTTACGGGACCCAGATACTTTTGGTGTCTGAATATTCTCCTTTAGTATATATTTGACTTGCATTTTTGATTCCCTCTATTATTAGATTAGATGCATACAGAGGTCTTGAAGTTTCGATGTACAGGCTTAGCAGCGGTGGTTCTCTGATACTTCGATTGGCCTACAATGCTATTTTGCACGCACAGCACATTTCTCTTAGGAGAGCACATCATCCTTTAGCCATTGACCTTCTATTTGAGACACACACGGTGTATACTATGGTGCACCATACTCTGTACTATCTATTTTAGATTGCTTTTATTTTAGATGTATGAATTCCAACAGAAAAAAAGTATTGTTTTATGTTCCATCAGATAGAAGATTATGGATAGATTTTCTCTTTAGCCTTAAGGCAGAATTCCTCTGTAATATAGAGGAAAAGATGGTGGCAAACACAAGACCTACTGCTCCGTTCAGAGGTGTAACCGAAGGCTTTTAAGTAGTGCAAGTTTAGTGCCTTTGGAACCCCGTCAGACACCAAGGCTCAAATTTCTAGCCATGATTCAGATGGGTACCTTTGAAAAGTTGGCATCCAATGATAAAACTTTCTCTGTGTCCTAAGTGCAAAAATGCCTCAAATGTGTCAGCCAATAACTTTTCACAAGTCTAAACAATTTCCAAAACAGATGTCCTACTAAACTAAAGCCAAAAATTATAAGCTTCTATATTTCTATAGAGCCAAAACATTTTGCGGAACTTCAGACAATTCATGCACAATATTAGACACTAGAAGGTGGCCCGATTCTACGCATCGGGTATTCTAGAATTTACGTATTGTGTAGTTAATGTATGATTTTTGTTATATATATATAGATGTTGTTGTCTGTAGTTCCCAAGTGTTTGTGTAGGGGCTGTACATGTTCTGGGTGTTGTCTGGGTGTGGCGGGGGGTGAGAGCAGTGTTGTATGTGTGTTGCGTTGTGTGTCGTTATTTGTGGAGCGCTGTGTGTCTGTATCGTTGTGTATGTGTGTTGTGCGGTTTGTGTGGGTGTGGGGTGTGTGTGTTTTGGGGGGAGGTATGTTTTGTGCAATGTGTGTGTTGTGCGGTATGTGCGTATATTTGTGTGTGCCGCGGTGTTTGTGTGTTGGGTGTTGTGTGTGTGCAGCGTTGTCTGTGTGTGTGGGTGTCTGTGTAGGGCGGTGTTTGTGGTTCCCAGTGTGTGTGTGGTGTGTTGTGCAGTGCGTGTGTGGCAGTGTGTGTGTGTGTTTTGGGGGGAGGTGTGCACCCCCCATCGTGCTCCATCCCCCATGCTGCGCACCCCCCATCGTGCTCCATCCCCCATGCTGCGCACCCCCCATCGTGCTCCATCCCCACTCCCCATTGTGCTCCATCCCCCATGCTGCGTACTCCCCATCATGCTCCATCCCCCATGCTGCGCATTCCCCATCGTGCTCCATCCCCCATGCTGCGCACCCCCCATCGTGCTCCATCCCCTATGCTGCGCACTCTCCATTGTGCTCCACAGTCACACATCAGACAGTAAACACGCACACATCTGATCGCATACACTCACACACACCCCACTTCTCCCTGTGCCCACCGGTGGGCGGTCCCAGCAGTTGTGCTGCACGCCGTGCTCCTCTGCCGACACTCACAGATCCGATCGCATACACTCACACACACACACTCACACATCAGAACACACTCACACACATCCGATCACATACACTCACACACACACACTCACACATCAGAACACACTCACACACATCCGATCGCATACACTCACACACACACACACTGATGATATCGCACATACGCGCTGACACAATCACAACATCCGGAGATACCACATGCTTCCGGCCATGTGATCCTCTGGCAGGTCCTGGAAGGTCACTGCACAGTATCGCCGCCGAGAAGCAAGCGATATCCCAGGATGTTGTGAGTGTGTGGATGCGATCTGATGTGTGTGTGAGGTGTGTGTGAGAGTGAGTGTGATCTGATGTGTGTGTGTGTGTGTGTCTGTTCTTATGTGTGTGCGTGTGTGTGTGTGTTCCGCCGCTGCAGGACCTTGATGCGCTCACCTCAGGGCGAGAGGCCATTCCGTGTGGGGGGCGGAGCCTGGGCAAGCGGCCAATCCATGCGGGGGGCGGAGCCGAGGCGAGCGGCCAATCCGTGCAGGGGGCGGGGCCATGGCGAATCCGTGAAGCCGAGCGGCCAATCTGTGCGGGGGGGCGGGGCCATGGCAAGCCCAGCGGCCAATCCGCTGTTTGTCACCGTAAGGACATGGCCAATCCGTGCGGGGGGGAATGACCCGAGGCGAGGTGAGCGGCCAATCCGTGCGGGGGGGAGGAGCCGAGGCGAGCGGCCAATCCGCTGTTTGTCACCGTAAGGACATGTGACGGTAAGGACACAATTTTGGAGCAAGACAGACAGACAGACAGACAGAATAAGGCAATTATATATATATAGATTACAGAGCAAAATATAATTCAGCCTTTCTGTCAAGTGTGGAGTATGGAAACCAGATTGTAAAGGGTCAATAGGAGAGTTATCAGAAAGATGGATTCAGAAGAGGATTAGATGACAGTATACCAAGCATTCCAGGAGTTTAGAGATGAAAGGGAGATTAGAGATAGCCCTGTAATTAGCAGGACAGGAATGGTCAAGACTTGGCTTCTTTTTGTAAAGGGATTACAATGGCATTTTTTGAAAGAAGAAGGAAAGATACCAGAGAATAGAGAGAGGTGTCTCTGGAGGAGGTGTGAAGGCATCAGGTCAGAAGGGCATGTAGGATAGTAGTCAAGAATAAGACAGGAGCCAGGAGACTGTCAAAAGCAGAAAGTGAACCGGATGAAATGAGGGCTGGAAGGAGATCTATGCTGTTAGGGGATTGGGAGATAATTGCTAGGGATGATCGAATATCACAAATATTCGGCAATATTCGGCTTCGCGAATATCCGACTAATAGGTTGCCGCTATGCGAATATTCGATGTGCAATGTAAGTCTATGGGAAGCCCGAATAGTTGCTATTCGGCAACTATTCGGGTTTCCCATAGACTTACATTGCGCATTGAATATTCGCAAATAGTCGAATAGCGGCGACCTATTCGGCGAATATGGGTGTTGCTGAATATTTGAGGTATTCGATCATCCCTAATAATTACCTGTTGGATGGTATCAATTTTTTTATGTGGCCAGGTATCTGACAGGGGATTGTACTTTAAAGCCCCTATACACATTAGACTACAGTCAGCCGAACTAGCAGATATTAGTGGGATTAGCCAAAAGCCTAATGTGTATGGGAGCCTCCAAACTTTGCCTTGACAGATAATGTCCAGAAAAAGAAAGGCCAGCATTAGGAATTCTAATGGACAATCCTTATTTGGGAGATAAGCCGCTGCCAAACTCTAATGGAAGTGACTCTCTAAGGCTGGATTCATATGATCGTATGGCATCTGATGCGAGTGGATAGGATGCGATAATAACCTTCAGCTTCCGCTGTGCTGCCAGCGTGAGCCCAGTGTCATGCAACTGTAATTCGATCCTGTGATTGGATCACAGCTGCGGAAGAGAGGGAGGATGTGATTATCGCCCTGCATTCTGGTGTCATCCGAGTGCAGACCGATGTTTCACTCACACCCATAGACTTGTATGGGTGCGAGTGACACGTCTCTCGCTGACAATTGCAGCATGCTGTGACTGTTCACTCATCCAGAATCTGGATGAGAAAAAAGCTGACCATCTGCTCTCCCTCATTGGCTAACATTGGTCCAAGTGCAATGCAAGATTTTCTCGCATTGTACTCATCTGAGTCATACACTGGTGTGATCATAGAGAGAACATAGGAGCACTCAGATGACTTGGGGGTTCCTGTGTATAGTCATTTGACATACAATTACATTAAGTTTAAATTGTATTTATACCCCATGAACTTTTACACTTTTGTTTCACGTTACACTCGCAAACTTTATTTTATGTGATAAATCATCGCAAAGTAGCGCATTATAGTGAAGTGGAAATTAAATGATATATGGTTTTCTAAATACTTAAAATATTAAAAATCAGAAAAATTGTGCTATGCATTTGTATTCACTTCTCCTGAGTCAAATCTTCGTAGGACCATCTTTCACTACAATTACCACTGCAAGTCTTTTCGGGGATGTCTCTA
This sequence comes from Anomaloglossus baeobatrachus, assembly GCF_048569485.1. Lineage (NCBI taxonomy): Eukaryota > Metazoa > Chordata > Amphibia > Anura > Aromobatidae > Anomaloglossus > Anomaloglossus baeobatrachus. Next base: position 214,289,912 of record NC_134360.1, on the reverse strand, counting down.
CCAGCTTTGCACATCTAGAAGCTGAAATGTTTGCCCGGTCTTCTTTGCAAAATAGTTCTAGCTCAGTGAGATTGGATGGAGGTGTCTATGAACATCAATTTTCAAGTCTTGTGTCAAATGATCAATGAAATTTAGGTCTGGACTGTGACTGGGCCATTCACACACATGAATATGCTTTGATCTAAACTTTTCTAATGTACAGTAGCTCTGCAGTACGTTTAGGGTCATTGTCATGCTGGGAGGTGAATTTACGCCCCAGTCTTTTGTCTTTTGCATGCCTCTAACAGGTTTTCCCCCATGACTGCCATGTATTTAGTTGCATTATTCCACCCATAAACTCTGACTAGTTTTCCTGCCCCTACTGAAGAAAAGCATCCCCACAGCATAATGCTACTACCACCATGTGTGACAGTGGGGATGGTGTTTTCAGAGTGATGTGCAGTGTTTTTTTTCCACCACAAAGTGTTTTGCATTTAGCCCAAAAAGTTTTATTTTGGTCCCATCTGACAAGAGCTCCTTTTTCCACATCCTCGCTGTGTCCCTTACATGAGTTTTTGCAAACTGCAAAAGGGACTTTTATGGCTTGCTTTGAAAAATAACTTTCTCCTGCCATTCTTCCATAAAGGCCAGATTTGTGCAATAATCAACTACCACCTTGCTTGCAACAGTGTATAACATGGACAACTGCTATCCAATATTTTATCAGATAGCCCCCAGACTACAGTTATAGTATGGGGCAGTGCTGACCAGCACTTTATTTCTCAAGCCGATTCAGCATGAGAAAAAAATTGCTGCATGTTGCGATTAGCAGTGTATAGAAAATGGATCACATAACGCATCCAGTTAAGTCTATGGATGTGTGCAAAACATCAGACTACAATCGGATGTCATGCAAGTGCAGTTCGATATATGCCGAAACAAACTGTGGAGAAGATGGAAAAATTAAGTTCTCCATCTTCTCACTTTTGCCCCTATTCTCACATGAGATAGAATCGGATCACAGAATATGAAACTCTGCTCAAACTCTGATAAGAGTTTGAGGCGAGTGATATTAGCATAATCAGGCCAATTATCTCACATGAGAGAATATATGCTTTTGTGACCCCCAACCTAATAGTTATCCTATGGACAGATTCTCCCAATTGGGCTGTAGATCTCTGCGGTTCCTTCAGATGAGCATGGGCCTCTTAGCTACTTCTGTATTTAGTGTTTTCCTTCCTTTGGATGTCATTTTAGGTGGATGACATTGTTTTGGTAGGTTTGCTGATGTGCCATACTCCTCACAATTTTGGATGATGGATTGAGCAGTGGTCTCTAAGATATTAAGAGCCTTGGCTATTTCTTTTTTTTTTTTCTAAAACCTACCATAACTCTGCTTTACTCCTCTCCACAACTTTATCCTTGACCTGTCTGGTGTATTCCTTCATTTTCATGATGCTATTTGATCCATAATATTCTCAAACAAAATTCTTAGGCCTTCACAAGACGGCTGTAGTTATACTGAGAATAAATTACACTCAGGTGGACTCAACTTACTATTTAGATGACTTCTGGAAGCAATTGGTCATTCAGGATTTTATTTTGAGGTATCAGACTAGAGGGGAGCTAAATACAAATGTATGTCACATATTCAGTTTTATGTTTTTAAAATATTTAGAAAACCATATACCATTTCCTTTTCACATGAAATAGACCCACTGAAGTTCGGTTTGGCAGGGTCAGCCAGACTTTAATTTAAATGCAGCTTATGACTCAAACTTGATCTGAACCCCAATGGAAATCACTAAATGGGCTTTTCAGGTCTCCACCCACATGCAGCCAGCCATAAACAGATCACTTCCGGGGGCAGGTGGGTGGGGTTTTTCCCATTTTTATCGGTGCACACTACATTTGATCATACTGTTGTTACCCCAAATGCAAGCCGATCAAACACTGCAAGCGGCTCACACTGGGCTGAGTACCGAGCACACCCAAGCACAGTAATAGTCATGAAAGTGGTGTTCATATGTAAAGCACCCGAACTTCGAACCCAAACTCTGTTTTTTATAAATGTCCGAACACTGAACCTCGGGTGTTCGCTCATCTCTACTTGCTACATTATGTTGGTGTGGTGCCCCTGCGGCTTCAGAAGCCACAGGGTACTGCACCTCACATGAGGTGCGGTATTCATCTCGAATACGGAGGAGGTCATTGCCGGTAAACCACTACAACCCATCCAACACATAGCACGGGAGCTCTCCCACTGGGACTGGGCTATGGTAGGTGCTGGGGTGGCCATCATGAGGTATGGGACCTCTTGCTTATTAGTTGAGCAACCGATGAGGCGGGGCTCCAGCAGGGGAAGTGAGGAGCCAACACACACACTTAGGCATTAGAAAGAAACAGCATCTGCTAAAGGTCGGACTCAGGAACAGTGTCAGGCTACCACCAGAGGGAGCTGGAGCCCTGAGGAAAAGACACTACACAGACCTGAATCAGCATGGAGGTGGACAGGACACACAGTGTGTGTTGGAGCACTGCCCTGCAGAGTCAGCCAGAATACAGAGGCCACGGGGTGTGCGGGGGATGGTCAGGCAGGCCAGGTCATACACAGTACGGTGAGAAAGAAGACTGGAGGAACGAGCAAAAGCGGGGTCGAGGTCAGGACAAGATCAGTACCAAAAGAAGCAACCGAGTGTAGCGGTAGGAGAAGGGGGAACAACTGGGGCTATTGTGGGAAGGAAGGAGGTGGGACGGAACACAGACAGATCACAGGGGAAGGACGGATTAAGAAACACTTAGAGGCACCAACAATCACAGGCAAAGCAGTGCTAAGCTTATAGCCGGCGCTGGTTCACCAGAGATGACAGAATTTAAAGCATCCAAGCTCTGGGAGTGAGGCCCGAGAGAAGGCTCCACCTACTAGCCTTGTGGACGTAAAGGTGGAACCATGACAAATGGAGAAGAAAAGACATGAGTAGCAAGGGGCCCGTGGTCTGGAGCTGGAGGCTCAACCCGGGTTCTTAGGAAGAAGGGGTATCCTAGGGTTCACGGGGAGTGCAACAGGCACCCGGGACCCATTCCATGGCCCAGGAGCTGGGGTGAAGGGAAACCATTGTACAGGACACACAGAAGGAAACACCGGTTTTGACCTCCATACTGTCCAGGATCGACTGGAGCCCATCACAGCAGAGCACAGCACTCCAAGGGCAGAGTGACCTCAGTGAGTAAAAAGAACTTGAACTGCGCCCTTTGTGTCATCCCATCATTGCCAGCACCCTCACCATTGCACCCCTTCTCCATAGGCAACTACTACTCCCACCATCCTCCCTGGGGCCTACCTCGACCTCTGGAGAGCTGCAACACCCAAGCTGCGTCACCATCTGCCTCAGAAGAGAGAAACTTCCAGCAGCGGCGGCTAATAACTGGCCGCATACCACAGGTGGTGTCATGAATAACAACACCCATCATCCCCATCTTTATTGACACCACCAGGGTCACGGAACCGGGCCAGGCCACTGTGACAACCCAAACCTACACCGGCCCGGTGACGAGTAACTCCCCAAGACCCCGTGGGCGCGTCATTGGTATATCACATAAAATTTCAATAAAATACAATTTAGTTTATGGGTATAACATGAAAAAATATGGAAAAGTTCACAAGGTATGAATATTTTTTCAAGGCACCATATTTAATGTGTTTGGGGGCCTTTAGTCTAGGAAGAGAGTGAAAAGTGAAGTGTTGAAGAGTTGTTATATACTGTTGGATAGCAAAGGATGAGGGCCGTGAAATGGGCTTGTTTGGCAAGGTGAAGAACTTAAACATAAATTTGCAGTGAAGGAACTCACTGATGTGACTGATGTGATTTTTCTCTACAGATGTTTAGCACAGGAATATTAAAGGAATGTTAAAATGTTTTGGGGGCAGGCCCAGGGATATTGTTATTTGTGTAATTGTTCTGGGAGTAGGGGGCCCTGCTTCATCTCTGGTACTTTTGAGTATGTTATTGTAAAGCTCTGCATCCAAATTGGGATAGAAAAAGGAGGAGAATGAGGATAAGTACTGTAAATTTTGTCATGGTAGTGGCAAGGTAACTGGAGCAGAGACCTTTAAACTGTCCCACAGACTGGGGTCCCTGCATTGTCCATTATCCTAGAGGTAGGTTTGATAGTACTTAGGTCAGGACCACCAACATAGCCCTAACTCCTGAGTAGCCCTGGTCTTAGAAGCATCCATTTGCCTGCCAGACTCTGCAATGTGAACAGAGCATGGAGTCGCCATGACACCTAGAGAGTAAGGGGCAGAACACCGCATTACAATTTTTCACAAAGACAGATATATACAAATTGTTACGTAGCAGTGAACATCCGGGAGTGGACCCACTGGGCCATACACCAGACTCCACTAGAGGAGCTAACCTCAAGCTAATCCCTATACAGGGGTTGTCAGGCGCAGCCCTAGGGTGCCTAAATGCACGACTGCAAGGACCAGTGATGTCAGCTCATATGGACAGGAGAGACTCTGAAGTCCAAAGTCCATTACGGATGTGGTGGCATAAATGTGGTGGCTCAAAGGTAGTGGAAGCTCAGATGTGACATCACGGACGTGGTGGTAGCTCAGATGTGGCAGCACGGAGATGGTGGTAGCTCAGATGTGGCAGCACCGAGGTGGTGGTAGCAGACTCTAGAAAGAGACACAGATAGCAGGTACAGGACTAGACACAGTGACAAATACGAAACCTGAGAACTAGCAATGCACTACGAATAGGCAATGTTGTTCAGGCACCTCCCCAAAGGGGAGACAGTCTTAATTATCTTCAGACTGATAGCTGACCTCAAGGATCACTTCCAGGTAATGGGATGCTGGCCCTTTAAGAAAGGGGCGTAGCTGCACGCGCACCCTATGGTCACTCCCAGAAGGCCTGCGTGTGGCCTGGAAGCAGGAGGAGGCCACAACAGACCCCGGGGCAGGAGCAATGCGCATGGGTCTGGTGGGCAGGTGAGTAGAGCGGCACCCTCGCCGCGGCCTGGGAGCAGGAGTATGGAGCATGGGGGTGTGCCGTGCCGAGCTGCACAAATTATTTACAGACACAAATATCTAAAATTAAAAACTTACAAACTTTCTTTTCATGATTTATGCATTTTACCTGGGTGATGACCTCTATATTTATCATTTGCATATTTTATCAGGTTTGAGAGAACGTATGGACTTCAAATAGTCCCAATGCAATGTTTTAAAAAACCACAGGTAGTTTTATCTCCCCAAACGAAGCAAAAGATCTTAGTAATCGCTAAGTGCATTTTAACACTGCTTGAATAGTGTGCTTGTGTGGGTGTAAGGGTGATTTATGATGGAGAAGAAGAAGTTCATTGTCTATTAGTACAGAACCGCTAATTGATATCCGATACCATTACATGGATGTCTCCTGGCTAAATTACCCACCAATATACTCGCTTAGAGTATACCTCAGCTCTTAGAACATCATTATCTATAACTGGGGTAGTTATATTGGCATTTACAGAATAGTCACCTATTCTCATTCCCAACCATCTGAATGCAGACAGCCTAGTCGCTTAATCTTCCTGTCTTTCAATGTTCACATAAATGTCACTTCATTCCTGAATCCTTCCATTCCACGGGTTTGCATATTTGATGTATTTTGTTCCATTCCCAAGAGGAAATTAAATACAATATTTATTCAGGAAGAAAAAAGGAGGAAGCTTCCAATGCCTTCTACATAGATCCTGAGCTGAATTGGTCCATTGAATCTGTATATAAAGAAGATCCTTCACAGAACAATGTGGGAGGTGAAAGATTGTAAAACTATTGTCTGCATTAGTATATTCTGCTCTATGGGGGTTCTATGAAAGGTCACGGTTGGGTTTAGTCATATATTGGTAGCGAAAAATATAAAATAGTATGGATACATCTGGCATGAACATATTAGATTGAGGACATTCGAAAGATACGGTCATGAAATTTCCAATTTAAAAATGGAAAACAGATTATAAACATTATAGATGTTCTCATCAGTGAAAAGGGAACCACAAATGTCTTGACACTGGGGTAAATAGTCTAAGGAATCCTGTTCTTCACCCTAGGATTCTGCTCTTAATCTTGTCCCAGTCTGTACAGTAATAGCCAATTGATAGCACATGGTCTGTAGGATTATTTAGAAAGGTGGAGCAAAGTTATGGTTTAAGGAAATACAGAGGATGAGATTAAGAAGGCTAATGTCATGGCACAGACTTTGGAAGATACTGCAGGAGCCAAAACACACAACAACAGGGGGTACACCACGACAAACAAGGGTTACACTTGGGATACTTTAACAACGGAGAGCCCTAGGGCTAGTGAGACCCTGACAAGGTTCCCCATAGCATCTGTCACAATGCCCAAGTTACATGCTGACTGCTTCCCTGGCACTTGAGTCTCCGAGAAGACCTCTAAGCCCCTCATCTCTTCTAAGGACATCACAGTACGTGGCAGGCTCATCCTCTGCTCTCACATTCGGTTCCCACTCTCTCTTTAGAGTCATACTAACCATCAGTCTCTTGAGAGGGTTGTTTGGGTATTCCTTGCAGGGAAACGGATGCCAAACAGACCACATAGACTAAACCCTCTTCTAGGGACGCAGTTGTGGTGCCCCTGAGGCTTCAGTCGCCACAGGGTATTGCATCTCACTTAAGGTGCAGTGCTCATCCCGGGTAAGGAAGAGGTTAACCGCTGGTGTTTATCACATTCACACAACACACACACTTTAGGTGCTTTCCCAGCATAGAAGCCAGCCACTGGGACTTTCCCAGTTGCTAGGACAACTGTCTGGGGAGCAGGGCAGCACTGGGGAAGTAAGGGAACACAGACTTTCACCTCAGAACAGTTACAGACTCAGAACAGTCTGGGACTCGGAAGAACCACGTCACAGGGATTCATCAACACTAATGCGCAGAAAGGAAGGTCTCACAGTCCACAACACCGGTGGTAGCCTCCAAACTATCCAGAATGAACTGGGGCCCATCGCGGCGGAAACCGGCACTCCAAGGGCGATGACTGAACAGTGAGTAAAAGAACTTTAACCACAGCCCTTGTGTCTTCCCTGTCATTGCCAGCGCTGTCGCTCCGGCGCCATCAGCCACTACTACCACCTCCATCATCCTCCCAGGGGCCTAGCTCCACCTTTGGGGAGCTGAAACACCCGAGCTGCGTTACCATCTACCCTGGAAGAGAGCAACATCCTGCAACGGCGGCTACCTCCTCATAGCTGCATACAACAGGTGGCATCACGAGACAACTATTCCCAACTTCTTCCCTGCCATCAACCCCCTTCCTTTATCCCTCCTTCCTTTCATGGACACCTCAGGGCCACAAAGCCGGGCCATGCCGTTGTGACATCCCCAAAGCCCCCTTCATCACCGGCCCGGTGACGAGTAAAGAAACCCTGGCCCCATGGGGTGCTTCACAGTTACACTCAGTCCTTTCTCGCTCAGGACCCTGTGTGTCCGGTGTCCGAGTCTGACCCCGAAGGTATGGCCAAATTACTTCTAATGGGCTTCTGGCCTATTAGGCCTTCTGCAGCCTCAGCTACCCTTCACTTTCTCCTCACTGGGGACTCTCCTGTCCTCTTCCTATTATTTGTCCTTTTTATCTACTACACCCCTTCCTGCAATTAACCCTTTCCTACCCAGAGGATACAAGGGAAGCAGACTGTAGAACATTTCAGTCTAGTGGCCATACAACACATAACATACTCCTTTAATGTACATACACACAGCGCTTTTACCTCTGCGGGGGTGGCAGAGCTTTAGACCCCCTTACAGTTCCATACAAGGACCTGCACAGAAATGGATTTCCGACTTTACATTCTTTAAAGAATGATGACAGCAAACTAAACAGCACAATGTGTCATTGTACAATCAGTTCTATCTCACCAAGTCATGGTCATCTTATCTTCCGGTAGGACATGATACAGGATCTCAAACTGCCATCAGAAAGATCTTGTAACGTAGAATTACAGTGAAGAAAAAAAAAAAAGAAAAAAGGAGCGAAAAAGGTTTTTTTTCACCTTGTTTTACTTAGATGAAATGTTGTTGGGGTTCTTTACAGGTGTCTTTACAAAGAATGTGTATTGTAAAGAGACATAGAAAATGGTGGTCAGCAGAAGACCCCAACTTAATAAACTTTTGGCTCTCAATTGACCAGTTAAGTAAGTGTGATGCCCTGGCCTATCAGGTCGTCACAGGGTATTGTGCAATCTGCCCTTCTGCACAGTATCCAAATCCTCCTTGGTTACGGATCCCTGTCCTTCGGTGTTACTAACAGCAGAGACAGTCAAAACCCTAGGAACACTCTGCTCCACACCCACCAGACACACCGTTGGGGGGCCTGAAGGGAATAGGGCCACCCACTTGGGGGGTTGGTAGGGGAGGTGTTAGAAGAGTGTGCGGTGACTCTCGAGAGGAGAGGTCACAAGTAGATCGAGGAGGTGAGAAGTGTGAGGAGCAAGAGAGAGGAGGTTAGGAGCAGGGCTTCCTCTAGATTACTAGGTGGCAGACGTTGGTCTGGGCCTGGTAGAAGCTGGAACCCTGGTCGCAGGGGATCGTGTCAAGGGGCATGGATCTACCGAGGAGGACAGCCGGCGGCCTTGAGCCATCTCCGGGCAGGGGCCAGGGCACGACGGAGTATGTGGACCTTAGGCCGGGAAGTAGCTTCACACAGCCCGGTAATTTACCCAACGAGGGTGAAGTCTTCAAGATTCATCCTCCACCCGCTCAAAAATCGGGGTACTAGCGCAACGAGGGGATAGGACTTTCCCAAAACATAGTCCAGAAAATCCCAAGCGTGAACCCTGAGAGCAAGCTTACTCCGTTAGCTATACAGGTGAGCGGGACCCGACTAGTTCCACACTACAGGGTCCAAATAGTGAAGAAAGTGCCACGGAAAAGGTCACAGGCTAACAAGCAACACCAAGGGCACGGATCCACGCGTGCTCCCTCACTGCTGCAGCGGTGCTCAGAATTCTGGTTTACAAGGTGTCGGTGTCAGTATTCTTGGACTGAGTGAGTACGCAGAAAACCCTTTCCTCCCCAATGACACCATCATCGGGCCCAAGGGCAAACCCCCTACCCACGGAAGGGTTAAACACCTTGCTGCCATACCACCGCCACCGGGCGCTTCCAAAAGCAGCGGTGGTACTCCATCTTACCATGCACCGTGGGTGGCGTCACAAACTTCTAACTCCCCAGTACATATCTCCCCTTTTAAATTCGAGTGTCCGCACGACCCCTCCCCGGGTCCGGAGACCCCTCGAGCCACTGCGGTCCCGGATCCGAGCGGCTCGGCCGCTGACAGGGGGGCGGTACATAAGCGCCTCACTGTTCCTGGCCCTGAGATGTCACTTGCCTCAGACTAGTGAGATTAAGTTGAATTTCTGAAATTTGCGTCTTCGAGAAAATTTGATTTGCGATTCACAAAAATATAAAAAAAAACTTTGCCTGGCTTCATTCGCCACCCTGGTGAAACATCAGAGAGCGGGCTAATGTCTTTTTGTGTGGTCACGTGGGCCTCCCCATAATGCCCTGTAGCTACAGTATTACGTCTAGCAGATGCTCATACCTTGTACAGTGGTGGTTAGTACCTGAGCCATCACAGACCAGTGTTTCTCAGTGGTGCACAGGTTGTATGGCAGAGTTGTTTTCCATCTTCAGAGTTACAAAGTCTCTGCCTTCCGTAGAGTATAAGCTATTTTGGTTATTGAGGTCCTCTCTCTCTCTTCTGTAGAGTTTAAACTCTTATGGTTAGCATGGTCCTCTCTCTCTCCTGTAGAGTGTATTCTCATATGGTAAGTGGGATACTCTATCTCTTTTATCTGTAGGGTGTAAGCTCCAAGCAGGGTACTCTCTCATATAGAGTGTAAGCTCTTACGGTCAGCGGGATCCTCTCTCTTCTGTAGAGTGTAAGCTCTTATGGTTAGCAAGGTCTTCTCTCCTTTGCTGTAGAGTGTAAGCTCTTATGGTCAGAAAGGTCTTCTCTCCTTTGCTGTAGAGTGTAAGCTCTTATGGTCAGCTAGGTCCTCTCTCTCTCTCTCTCTCTCTAAATTCAGTAGAGTGTAATCTCTTGTGGTCAGGGGGGTCCTCTATCTCTCTTTTCTTTAGAATGTAAGCTGTTATGGTCAACAGGTTCATTTCTCTCTCCTGTAGAGTGAAAGCTCATATGGTCAGGGAGATCCTCTCTCTCTTCTGTAGCGTGTAAGATCTAAAGCCCGCTTTACATGCTTCAATATATCTCACAATCCGTCGTTGGGGTCAAGTTGTAAGTGACGCACATCAACAACGTTAGTGAGGTATGTGCGTGTGACACATACGTGCGATCAGGATTGAACGCAAAACCGTTGATCGCAAACACATCGTATCTTTGTCTAGAATTGAACGTTTTGTTGCACGAACCTAGTCAATTGAAACGTGTGACATCCCTCATACGATTTTGATGTCTGAGGCTATGTGCGCAGGTGTGTGCTCTGCACCACAGCTTAAAAAAGGTCCGCTTCAGAGCGCAGCTGAAAAGCTGCGTTCTGAAGCGCCTCACAATGTCTGTCATTCACTAATCTCTGTCAGTCGGTCACTATCTCTGTCCCTCTCTCTCTGTCCATGTCAGTCTATCCCTCTTACCCCCTCTCTCATACTCACCGATCCCCAGCGCAGCGCTGCACGGCATTCACACTGCTCCGGCGGCTTGTACTATTTTGAAAAAGCCGGCCGCTCATTAAACAATCTCGTATTCCCTGCTTTCCCCGCCCACCGGCGCCTATGATTGGTTGCAGTGAGACACGCCCCCACGCTGAGTGACAGGTGTCTCACTGCACCCAATCACAGCAGCCGGTGGGCGTGTCTATACTGTGCAGTGAAATAAATAATTAAATAATTTAAAAAAACGGCGTGCGGTCCCCCCCAATTTTAAAACCAGCCAGATAAAGCCATAAGGCTGAAGGCTGGTATTCTCAGGATGGGGAGCTCCACGTTATGGGGAGCCCCCCAGCCTAACAATATCAGCCAGCAGCCACCCAGAATTGCCGCATACATTAGATGCGACAGTTCTGGAACTGTACCCGGCTCTTCCCAATTTACCCTGGTGCTTTGGCAAATCAAGGTAATAAGGAGTTATTGGCAGCCCATAGCTGCCAATAAGTCCTAGATTAATCATGTCAGGCGTCTCCCCGAGATACCTTCCATGATTAATCTGTAAGTGACAGTAAATAAACACACACACCCGAAAAAATCCTTTATTAGAAATAAAAAACACAAACATATACCCTCGTTCACCACTTTAATCAGCCCCAAAAAGCCCTCCATGTCCGGCGTAATTCAGGATGCTCCAGCGTTGCTTCCAGCTCTGCTGCATGGAGGTGACCAGAGCTGCAGAAGACACATCCGCTCCTGTCACCTCCACGCAGCAACTGAAGACAGCCGCGCGATCATCTGAGCTGTCACTGAGGTTACCCGCTGTCACTGGATACAGCGGTGGCCGCGGGTAACCTCAGTGACAGCTCAGCTGATCGCGCGGCTGTCTTCAGTTGCTGCGTGGAGGTGACAGGAGCGGATGTGTCTTCTGCAGCGCCGGTCACCTCCATGCAGAAGAGCTGGAAGTGACGCTGGAGCATCCTGGATTACGCCGGACATGGAGGGCTTTTTCAAGCTTATTAAAGTGGTGAACGAGGGTATATGTTTGTGTTTTTTATTTCTAATAAAGGATTTTTTCGGGTGTGTGTGTGTTTATTTACTGTCACTTACAGATTAATCATGGAAGGTATCTCGGGGAGACGCCTGACATGATTAATCTAGGACTTATTGGCAGCTATGGGCTGCCAATAACTCCTTATTACCCCGATTTTCCAAAGCACCAGTGCAAATCGGGAAGAGCCGTTTGGCTTTATCTGGCTGGTTTTAAAATTGGGGGGGACCGAACGCCGTTTTTTTTAATTATTTAATTATTTATTTCACTGCACAGTATAGACACGCCCACCGGCTGCTGTGATTGGGTGCAGTGAGACACCTGTCACTCAGCGTGGGGACGTGTCTCACTGCAACCAATCATAGGCACTGGTGGGTGGGGAAAGCAGGGAATACGAGATTGTTTAATGAGCGGCTGGCTTTTTCAAAATAGTACAAGCCGCCGGAGCAGTGTGAATGCCGTGCAGCACCGGGGATCGGGGATCGGTGAGTATATGAGAGAGGGCTGCTCACTTCAGTCACTTAGGGGATTATCGGTCACCGGTGAGTCATTCACAGGTGACCGCTAATCAGGACGCGACACAGACAGAGCCGCAGCATGACAATGAAGTCGGGTGAAGTTAACCCGAGTTAATTCTGACAGTGCGGCTCTTTCTGTGTCTGCTGTCATCTGCCATTCAGCTCTGCTACATGGCTGTCTGTGTCTGCTGTCAGCGGCCATGTAGCAGAGCTGAATGGCAGATGACATAGTAAAAACGCATCCCTACACATTACACACGCTTGGCAAGTCAATAAATAAAAAAAAAAAAAAGGTGCCCAATGCATACGTCACAGAACACATGATCTAAAGGATCGCACACAAAATTGATCAATTTAACAGACTACTAACGCACGTGTGACAGCAAATGAACGACCAACGTGTGATCTCATAAGATCCCGTATGCAACCTGGGCGTGTCACATCGCAAATGCGATTGTACAACAAATTGCAACGTGTAAAGCAGGCTTTATTGTCAGCAAGGTCCTCTATCTCTCTCAAGTAGAGTGTAAGCTCTTTTGGTCAGTGGTGTCCTTTCTCTTTCTCCTGTACAGTGTAAGCTCTTATTGTTAGCAGGGTCCTCTCTCTCTCTCTCTCTCTCCTGTAGAGTGAAAGCTCATATGGTCGGTGGGATCCTCTCTTTCTCCTGTAGAGTGTAAGCTCTTATTGTCAGCAGGGTGTGCTCTCTCTCCTGTAGAGTGTAAGCTCTTATGGAAGGCAGGGTCCTCTCTCCCCCCTGTAGAGTCTAAGCTCTTATGGTCAGTGGGGTTCTCTATCTCGCCTTTCCCCCACGTGTATTTTCTGAGCAATTTTGAGCTTTCCAGTATCAGGATTCACGCAAATATATTCACTGCAAATTAAATTTGGGGGGAAAATTCAGCAAAACCATCATATTAAATTTTGAAAAGATCCGCTCATCTCTAATTATGATACAATAAAACCTTATTTGAAATTCATGTGTAAATCCCGAACGTTTCTGCTGACCATATAATGTGAATATTGCATAAGAAGACTTTATTATTTAGAACAGAAACTATAAATTCTAACAATGGAATTTGCTCAGAATGGGTTAATCAATTATTCTGTTGTACAGTGTGTATGCAATGTCCTGTGTGGTGAGCATTATACGTCTATCATACAGAGCTATCTGTTATTACTGTATGCCATGTTTTCTTTTGTCTATGAAAATATGTTTTCAGGGCATTGTGTTGAAGGATGGCAGTTGTATTATTATTGCTACAAGGAGGATTAGATGAGATTCAGCTTATATGTCATGTGTAAAGATGAAAATACAAATTGGAATGTGCCTGAATGGTGATCACTTCAGGAGAGGGGGAAACATTGTGATACAGTCTCAAGCTTTGGTCAGGTAATGGTAAAAAAGCATTTATGCTGTAGAGGATACACACTTGCACTACTGTATATTGTTGTCAGGGTGGGTGTGTAATGGATGGCAAGGGAACACAGAAAACCCTATGCAGACCCTAATGTTGGGGTCCCTGAGCTCACCCACACACCCGGAGGTACCCTTGATGGTAGGGAGGTCCGGACCCCCATCCTGGTGCTGACTCCTGTCCTGGCCCTGATTACAAAGTCCCCACCATACCCACCATCGAGGGGACTGACCAGGACGGCGATTCCAAACACCCCACCAACAATGAACAACTGACGGGTAAATCAAAACTGATGCACACCTAAAACCTACACGAAAAAGCAACCAAAGGTGTACAGGAAGGGGTAACAAAAGAAAGGTGAAAGTAGCAAAAACAGACTACTTTCAACAAACCATAACCGACAGCAAACAGCAGCAGCAAGCACCACATCCTCTTTGATCCAGGCTAGCTCCAAACTGAATTGAATAACCACCACACTCTCCAGGAAACAGAGGGCTTATATCCAGGCCGAAAGTGATTAACCGCTGACAGCTGAGCAAGATTGTTGCTACACCAGAAGAAGAGTTAACACTTCAAGTGTCTGAAGGAAAAACACGTTTACAGTGCAAGGTCTCAGATGGTAAGGAAAAAGCTAGGCCTGAGCCTGTCCTAGACATGTGACACATTGTTATGCTACAATTAGAGATGAGCAAATCTACTGAATTTTAAATTCACCACATGTTCCCCCAAAATTTGATTTATGGCGAACAAATTTGTGTGAATGTCAATAGTAGCAAAGGAGAAGGAGAACACAATTTCTCCATCTTGTCCATTCTGTGAGTCTGTGTAAATTGGATTATACGCAGATATGACCCGAGTGAAGACCGATGACTTCCAGCCGCCCATAGACTTGAATGAGTGCGCGCCATCTGATTTGCGCTGTTACTCGCAGCATGCGGCACTTTTTATCTCATCAAGAGCCAGCATCAGAAAAAAAAATTGCTGGTTGGCACTGCCATATAGCATAATATTGGACTTGGTGCTATCCGATAAAACATCAGTTAGCACTCATTCGATAAATACGCTAGTGTGAGCAAGCCCTTAAAGGGAACCTGCCAGGTGTAATATGCACCTAGAACCACGAGCAGGTCTTGGTGCAATTGCTAATCCCTGCCTAACTGTCCCTGTATACACTAGCATAGATAAAGAGATATTTAGAAAAAGTATTTCTAAAGCTCCTTTATGATATGCTAATGAGGCCAGGAACTAGTCACAAGGATGTTAGTTCCTGCGTTCATTCTGCCCTCTTAGCCTGTTACCACGCCCACAGGGGTATGCTAACATGTTATTCAATGCCCACTGCCAAATGTCATCATCGGCAGTGATGCATGTACCTGTGACCATTGCACTGCCTCAGAACGCTGCGCATAAGATCAGGGCACATCTTCAGAATGACCACAGGCACTTTCGGAAGTCCGGGGATAATGTGCACTGAGCCGAAATACAGCGTCGGACGTGGTAGCAGCAGAGGTTAGCATGAGCATACCTCTGACTCTGCGCACTCATTAGCATTTTAGCATACCCACAGTTTACATGCTAAGGGATCCGACTAGCCAAGGGAACTAACGCCCTTGTGACTAGTCCCTGCACTCATTAGCATATAATGAAGGATCTTTAGAAATACTTTTTCTAAAGATCTCCTTATCTATGCTACTAGATACGGGGACAGTTATCCAGGGATTAGCAATATACACCCAGAACTGCTCATGGTTCTGGGTGCACATTACACCTGACAGGTTCCCTTTAAAGAAAATCTGTCAGCAGAACATGACTGTTCAAACCAAACACAAGCATTTAGTGCACCCTTGACCAAGCAGTTCCCACCTACTTTATATCCAACTATCTCTTCCTCTCTTTTTCTTGACTGACAAAAGCCAGAGAAGGGTGAGATAATGAGAAGACAAGTAGGCAGGTAGGTGCACTGAACTGTTTGCCCATGTGAATAATGCAACAAATGCTCATGCTTGGTTTGAACAGTCATTTTTTATTTAGGCTAGTTTCACACTTGCGTTGAACGGCATCCGTTGCATTGCGTTGTGTGACGGATGCAACGGATGCGTTGCATATAGTGGCACAACGGATGCAATTGATCGTACAAAAGAACGCAATCCGTTATAGGTTTTTTTTTCTGACTTTACACATCTGGGCATGCGCAGTTGTGTAAACACGGATGCGTTAACGGAATCCGTCAAATGTCGGATTCTAACGGAATCCATCACCATTGGCATCCATTATGAAAACAACGGACGCCGACGGAATCTGCCGCTCTGTGTCATTTTAACGCACGAATAAACGTTACATGCTTCGTTCCTTCCGCCCAGCATAAGCAACGCAGCATCGGCCAGCGGAAGCAACTCAGGTCCATCAGTCGCAATTCGTCGTCCATACAAGTCTATGGGAAGCAGCGGAATCCGTTAACGGATTCCACTGTTTTCCAAAATGGCGGATTGCGACTGAAGGAAAAAAAAGCAAGTGTGAAACTAGCCTTACAGACTCCATTTAAGGAGTCATATTTTTTTACCTCCACATTCCAAAAGCCCTAACTTTTTTTATAACTTGTTATAGAGTCAGTAGTCTCCCAGATTGTCTATTGTGAATGGGGGCTTAAAGCTGAGAAACTGCTGGTGTCATGTCCCACGACTTGGGAATTGTTCACTCTTTTGCATTACTGGTTATTGTATTTCTGTTCCTAGGTAGCTTTGACTTTCCTTGTATTTTGTCCCTACTTTCTCCCTGTAGCTCTGTGATGTCAGTTTCACGCCCTTCTTCTCCATGTAGTGTTAGTACCAGACATCTTATGTACATGTTGTGTGCTTTCTGGAGAAGAATTACTCTTTGTACCTGTCATCAATACAAGATTTTCAGTTAAAATCATCCCTCTTTTCCTGGAGTCTTCTTGCAATGAGATTGTGGCCGAGTTAACCTATCTGAGGAACTTATATGAACGTGAGTACAGGTCAATACGAAGGTTTCAGTTCATTCACTACCACATTCTACATATCCATGAGTCAGAATAGTTGGAATCCAATGATCCATTTCGTACCAAGCACAATGAGTAAAAATTATATAACTGTATATGATAATGTACATAGGTTGTCGAGGTTGTAGTCACAGTCAAGCACTGGTGCCTGAGGCACTTCCTCATGAATATACAGAGTAAGGCGGGCTTCACATCCGCGGTATTCTGCCGCAATGGATCCAGCACAAATGCGTTTCACTTCCATGCATTTTCTATTGACTCGAGGCAAGTTCCGGTCACATGTGGTTGTGTATGACGCACGCATCCACATGTGACCGGGACTTGCCGCAAGTCCATAGGTAATGCATTGAAGTGAAACACATTTCTGCTGGATCCGGCATTGTGGCAGAATACCGTTGATGTGAAGCCCGCCTAAGAAGACTTTTTTTTTATCATTCAGGCATTGAAAAGTTATGAATAGTGCCCATCTGAAGTGTAAAGTGCTGAGAAATATGACAAGTCTAAAGTCATAAAAATTATTATTTGAATTATTATTGCTTCTTACCTTGTTTTACTTCCTTCTCTGCCAAACCCCATGCTGCAGCACTGTTTCAATGCCCAATTCATGCTCATTTAGAAGCAGCTTTCAACTGCTGCTCAGCAAAGCTCCATATACTATATTTAAGCAGTCTGGGTGTAGGAAGTTTCCTTTCTGCCTCATACACTGTTTCCATACACAAACTGTTTGAACATACTGTAGTGGACAGATCTTGCCGGGCAGCAGTTGAAGGCAGCTTTTAAAGGAGCATAAAATAGACAATGAAACAGCATTACAGTTTAGGAGAGATGGAAGCAAAACAGTATAATTAACTGTATTAAAAAAAATATGTAACTTTGCAAAACCAGAGGATAATTAAATACAAAAAAAATGTAGTTACTGTTTGTGGTCATGAGGGTCTCTTACATATTTTGCATTTGGATTCTGTAATTACTCCTTTGCTTTGTATTCACCTTATGCTCTATTGATAATTGTCTTTCCTTTTGTTTGCATTAATAAAACCCATATTTGTTTACTGATGTTCTGAATAAATGAAATCAACATACTTTTCATGCCGGTGTCTTTCATGTCTGTGATCCTTTTGTTTTGTTTTTTAGTTTTAGAAATTTTTAATAAACTTTGCTTTTAGCATTTCAATTGCACTTAACTTACTGATAAAACATACCGACTGTCATTATGTTTGAAGTTGCCTTGACCTTTGCCTAGAATGAAGTTTGTCTCTAGTCGTTGCCATTTACGCTCCGTGCGACATAGACGTATGCTGCTGGAATAATGCTGCTCATTGAATGGGAAACTTTATTATGAAAACCTGTTTCGTGTAGTGGACACGAGATAATGCAGCGTTTGATGATCTGAGCACTTCAGTGTACCTGCTCTATATATAAATGATTTAAACCCTAATTCATCAAGACTGGCATTGTATAGAACTTTCTTAATGAGGGGCATAAAGGAATAAGATGCACCAAATTCATTAAGGAGTGCATATCATTTATTGCATGTGGTGCATCTTGTCCATGGCACCCGTCTCTCTAGCAGTGTTGTTCCAGTCAGAGACTGGAGTAACATCTATTCCTTAAAGGGAATCTGTCAGCAGATTTTGCTATATAATCTGAAGACAGCATGCTGTAGGGGTTAAGAAACAAAAATCAACTGTGCCTCTCTTATCAGGCTCCGTTATTTTGTTTACTTAAATTAAAGGCTATATCACTGAGTGATTATCACAGATAAGTCTAGCTGGCATGTGCGGGGTAGTCCGGCACCCCCTCCTGTGATTGACACCTCACTGTCAATGCACAATCTCTATAGAGAGCCTGGTGTGGGCAGGACAGCCCCCTTGGCTTAGCTACATGACTAAAGCTTAATATTCTGATTGTATCAAAACGGCTGCAGTCAGTAATCTAAGTGATACATAGTTGGATTCAGAATCTTCTTGCGTACACCATGCTGCTCTCAGATAAGGTAGCAAAAACTTGCTGATAGATTCCTTTTACGCCTGCACTTTTGAAGAATTTGATGGGCGGGTGTAGCCACGCTCTATTCAGCACAGCTTCTCACATAATTTAGCAGAGCTGCCCAAAATTGCAACTTTTTAATTTGTGATTGTTCTGATGAAGGAGTTTTAATCACGTTGAATAAACCACATTTGAGGACTTTGCTCATCTCATTCTTCACACGGCAGTGCAGGCAGATTCACCACCTTGCATTGGTAGCTGTCTATACCCGGGCCTGTAGCTGCTGTGTCCATGCTCTTCTAGTGGTTTGTCTCACACAACCTGGCCAGGTGAGAAGATCGCTGTATGCCATATCACCATCATTTCATAGATAAGACCCTATTATGATTTTGTCTCTCGTGATTCAACATTTTACTTTCAGGAGGATCAAAAAAGATCTTCATTGGCACTGTTAAATCCATTACATCACAACTTCTTCCAAAATATATCAGGGGACCACCCTTGTTTTCTAGAGTTATAACTGCAGACAATAGCAATGCTTAGAAACAAAATCACAAACTGATTAAAGCAATAGAAAGAAACTTTCACCACTTGTCAATAAATTCAATGTTCTTTCTTTATTCTCCAACACTGCAAATGTGATGCCCTGGCCTACCAGGTCGTCACAAGGGTGCCGTGCAATCTGCCCTTCTGCATGGTACCCGCTCCTCCTTGGTTATGGGTCCTTAACCTGACCAAGGACCCATTTAAGTTTCCAGGGGTAACAGGTTATTTGGGTGGGGGTTGTTGGGATCCAGGACATTGGGACTGGACTGTCGCAGGAAGGGACCGCAACGTGGAAGGTTGGGTCCCCGCTGCCATCACAACCGGTGGCGTCCCCCTCCTGACAGATGAACTCTAAGTTTAGTAATGTTAAAGCATAAGTACCTCCCTAATGTGGAATGAACCTATTGAATAAATGTTATTAATGTTAACCTTTCTTTTACCAGTTCAATAAATACTTGGCGTCCTGTAGCTTGCAGACGAGCTACGCTTAACCAAGGGGGAATGTGAAGCACTGGCCTATCAGGTCATCACAAGGGTGCCGTGCAATCTGCCCTTCTGCATGGTACCCGCTCCTCCTTGGTTACGGGTTCTGTCCCTTTGGTGTTGCTAAGAACAGGTATACACAAATCCTGAGGAACACCCTGCACCACACCCGCCAGACACACATTGGGTAGCCTAAGGGGAATAGGGCCGCCCATATGTAGGGATGGTAGAAGGAGGGCCAGAAGTGTCAGGGGAGAGAGAGAGAGGAGTAGTTGGAGTGAAGTGTCAGTGAGCAGTGACAGGAAAGGTCACGCTGCGGAGCTGGGCTCCTGTAACCGTCCCAGGTGCCAGACGTTGGTCTGGCCTGGAAGGAGCTGGAACCACGGTCACAGGGGGTAGTGACAGGGGGCACGGTTCTGCCATGGAGGGCAGACCGGCGGCTGTTACGAACCGGCGCCGCTATAGCCGCAAACAGCCTGCTGCGGTTCCTGTTGCGCCCAGGCGCCGGCTGCCGTTCTTGGCCGTGCCTTGGGTCATCCAGTTGGCTGCTTCTTCCACCACGTCTAAGTGTTGGAGAGGCGGCTAGTGCGCATGCGCGTGCCAATTTACCCCAGCCAGAGTCTAAGCCTGGTGTTTTGCCTAGTGAGCATGCTCAGCCTGATTGTTTCATTTCTGAGACTAAGTCCTCAGTTCAGGCTACTGAGCATGCTCCCACAATTAATCCTAACAGCCTCTTTGCACAGGTACTTAGACTTCGTGCTGTGTCTAAGTTCTGGGATGTGCCTACTGAGCATGCTCAGGCAGATAGTCTGATTTCTGAGTCTGTTGTTCAGGCTACTGAGCATGCTCAGGCACTTAGTGCATCAGAGGCTAGGTCCGGTAAGGACCTCACTGAGCATGTCCGTGAGGTGGCAGGCCCTGATAGGGCACAGGGTGTCAGGTGTCCTGATGACGTGGCCACTCCGGACTGGCTCGCAGAGGCCCGCCCCTATGATCTGACACCTCACTATCGGTCGTCAGACGATGACTGGTGAAGTGTTTGGGGCGTGGCTGCCATGAGGTCATCAGTGACGTGGCAGTTCCGGATAGGCCGCTGGTGACGTCGCTGATGATATGGCACTCTGCTATTGGACCTTGGTGGTTCCAACCTGGGTTTGGGGCAGATCTAGGTTATAAGAGGGGCTGGAGACAACATGGAGGTGCGCAGTCTTCACTCATATTCACTTAGAATTCATGGTGGCATAAGCCTTGTTGGAAGCGGTAGGTAGGGCTAGGCGAACGGTGCCTGTCACGCCAAGATTCGTGGCTCAGCACATGAGGGTCAGGCACCGTGCTTCCTTGCTACCATTCCTGTGGTGCTATAGCAGTCCAGTGGTGTTAACTGGGCTGCGGCTGCTGCATCACCTGTCCAGTTGGGCCTCCTACGCACACGGACAGCATACCTGCTGCGTCACCTGTCCAGTTGTGTCTCCTACGCGCACGGACCGCATACCCCAGGACCCCTGTGGAGTTAACAGGGTGTTCCAGGATTGGGTATGTGAACCTATTATCCTCCTTGGCTTCCCAGTCAACGCTACTGGTGTGATCCCTTGGCCTCACGTGTCCTCTACACACGTGGCCATTCGCGTAGTGACCAGAAACGCTAATCGAAGGACCGCTCCGCCTGTCGTGTCTGACACACATGGCTGACAGGGCGCTGTCGCAGCGGTCTTCTCAGTCAACGCTACCTGGTCACCATCCGGCCTGATGTGTTCCCTGCACACGTGGTCGGGGTTGCGCCAATTCCACCGAAACGCTAACTGGGTTGTCGTCCGGTCTGATGTGTCTCTACACACGTGACCGGTTCCCTGGGTTATCTCAGAGCTATCCAGCTCTATAGTCTCCGCCTAGCCCACAGGGTGCCAGCAGCTCCATTACCATCTGGAGCATGGTGGGCCCTGACTGGCGATTGGGATATATACCCCCTGATCCTAATCTGCCAGTTCCCCCGTAACAGTGGCCTTCTGCTACAACTGGGCAGGGGCCAGGGCACGACGGGGTCCACGGACCCTAGGCTGGGAAGCAGCTTCATGCAGCCCAGTAATTCACCCGATGGGAACGGAATCTTCATGATCCGCTCTCCACCTGCTCCAAAATCGGGGTACTAGCGCAACGATAGGGATAGAACTTCCCAAAACTGTCCAGAAAATCCCACGCGTGAACCCTGAGGGCAAGCTAACTCTGCTAGCCACGCAGGTGAGTGGGGCCCGAGTAGTTCTAGGCGAAAGGGATCCAACAAGTGTAAACACGGTGCCAAGGGACAAGGCTTCAGACCAACCAGCAATGCCAAATAGTGCACGGACCCAATGTGCTTGGACTAATGCCAGCGTCACACGGTACGATCTATCATGCGATCGCACGAGTGATCGTATCCGCCCCCGTCTCATTTGTGCGTCACGGGCAATTAGTTGCCCGTGGCGCACAAAGTCGTTAACCCCCTGTCACATGCACTACCTCCCGGACGACATGGCTGTGGGTGGCGAACATCCTCTTCCTGAAGAGGGAGGGACATTCGGCGTCACAGCGACGTCACACAGCAGCCGGCCAATAGAAGCGGAGGGGCGGAGATGAGCGGGACGTAACATCCCGCGCACCTCCTTCCTTCCGCATTGCCGGCAGTATGCAGGTAAGCTGTGTTCGTCATTCCCGGGGTGTCACACGGAGCGATGTGTGCTGCCTCGGGAACGATGAACAACCGGAGCACAGAAGGAGGACCGACATTTTGAATATGAATGACATGCCAACGAACAACGATAAGATGAGTATTTTTGCTCGTTCACAGTCGTTCGGAGGTGTCACACGGTACGATATGTCACACGATGCTGGATGTGCGTCACTAAGGATGTGACCCCAACGACATATCGCCCGATATATCATACCGTGTGACGCCGGCATAAGGCTGCAGGACGTTCAAGACTTTGGTTTACCTGGTGTCAGTGTCAGCATCTCTGCACTGTGTGAGTACGTCGTGCCCCTTTGCTCCCAAAGGATCCCCAGCCTACCATCACTGAGCCCCGGGACACCTTCCCCTGCCCACGGAGGGGTTAACATCAATTGCTGCCATTCCATCGCTCCTGGTCTCTCCCCTCTCCTATAAAGGCAGCAGCTGTGGTATCCCCATTTTTACCACAAACCGTGGGTGGCGTCACGAACATTATCCAATCCATCCTTTCTACCCCCGTTTTATTTTCGAGAGGCCGCATGACCCCGCCTCGGGTCTGGAGACCCGTCGAGCCACTGCGGATACGGATCCGAGCAGCCCATCGGCTGTCGCGGGGGCGGCACACAAATATGTGGGCTTTCATTGCTAGAATCCTGGAGGGAAATTATATTTTGATATGCAAAATTTTAGTAGCAGCCATTCTCATTTTCTTCTATCATGTCCTTTACACCCACTCACAGGTCTCTACAAGCCCCTTTTTCTATCATACAAATGAAAACCCACAGGTTAGATAATTTTTGGCTGGATTGATAGTACCCATTTTATTTTAGGAACCTGCCAGACATTATCAAAGAATAGGCAAGTCGGATCAATAGGGTGTGCAAATGGCCCTCGTGCCTTAGAGAGATCAAAGACTACTCTACCACATAAAAGTCTTACTGATCTGTCTGAGCCTGGCTGCATGTGGGTGGAGACCCGAACTGCCCATTTAGTGACTTCTATTGGGGTTCAGGTCCAGTCTGGGTCCCAAACCTAACTTTATCTAAAGTCCGGCTGAACCCACCAAACCGACCTTCCACGGGTCCACTCATCTCTACGATTGAGTGAAAGCAGATGAAGAATGAGCAGTTTAAGTTGTGTATAAATCCCATCAACCAGAGATGTCAACCTGGGAGAGGTCTTCACAACATATTCAATGAATAGCAGGTCATGGAAAAAATGGAAGTAGCGTTTTTGAAGGTTGTGGTTAGGACCCCCAACATACTTTAGACCCCAGACCAGACTTTCTATTTACCCTCCACATTCCCATCTTTCACGTCATCTATTTCACCCATAGGCATTCATCACTTTATATCTAAAATAGCTATCAAACTTTTATAGAAGTCATGCGGTTTTACCATTTTTCTGAATTGAAGTGCGACACAAGGTGAAAAGCTGATATGAGCCTATATAAGAGTATATAAGCTCTTTGGGTCCGTAGGGTTATCTCTCCTCTCCCCAACTTGTATTTTCTGAGCAATTTCCAGTATTGAGATTCATGGAAATTTATGAAAACCGAATCACATTTTTCAAAGATATCAAATGCGAATGTAAAAATCTGCTCATCTCTAGTGAAGGGAGTCATAGGCATGAATTTGGCATATAATATGGCAACAAAAGCTAAACAGATAATAGAAAAAGGGGATCTCCAGGAATATAAAAATGGCAACCAATCCTAGTCACATGTAGGATGGGCTGCTTCTTGAAAAAACATTGCTCCCGAGACCTGTGTCTTGACTGATGGGAGTTGCAGTATAAGCATACATCTTGATCTGGGAGAGAAGTGTGTGACAGGAAAAAATTAATCTTTGACTTGGCTGACTGAACATGGAAGACTAAAGGGTGCTTTACACGCTGCGACATCGCTAGCGAACAATATCGCTTACGGCAGCATCACACGCAATTACCTCTTCACCGAAGTCGCTGTGGCCGCCAAACAATCTCTCCTTTACGGGGGAAGTTCGTTAGGCGTCACAGCGGCATCACTAAGCGGCTGCCCAATAGAAGCGGAGGGGCAGAAATGAGCGGCCGTAACATCTCGCCCACCACCTTCCTTCCTCATTGCCAGCGGCCGCAGGTACGGTGATGTTCCTCGTTCCTGCGATGTCACACATAGCGATGTGTGCTGCCGCAGAAACGACGAACAGCCTGCATCCTGCAACAGCAACGATATTTGGGATTAGAATGACGTGTCAATGATCAACGATTATGTGAGTAATTTTGATCGTTAACGGTCTTCCTGCGTTTCACATGCAACGACGTCGTTAACGAGGTCGGATGTGCGTCACGAATTCCGTGACCCCAATGAAATCTCATTAGCAATGTCGTTGCGTGTAAAGCAGCCTTAATGTGGGAGAAAAAAATAATTTGTGCTCGGTCAGCTGAGTAGATTTATTTCTTCTCCTATCACAGCCCTTTTCCTGCAGCTACGGTATGACTGCTTATGACACAGTCAGTTGAAACACAGATCTCAAGAGCATTGTATTTTAGACTGCAGATTGTCTTAACACGTGACTAGGACAGGCTGCCATTTGAAATATGTTATGGAAGCCATTTTATTGCATTCTTGTAGAACCCCTTAAATCATCTTCTACTTCTGTTGTCAAATTACAAGTGACAGCATGCCCTGTTTAGATCAGGAATTGGCATTCTTTGAATTATACAGTCATGGCCAAAAGGTTTGAGAATGACACCAAAATTATGTTTTCACATGATCTGTTGCCCTCTGGTTTTTAATAGTGTTTGTCTGATGTTTACATCACATACAGAAATATAATTGGAATCATATTATGAGAACCAAAAGGTTATATTGACAGTTAGAATGAGTTAATGCAGCAAGTCAATATTTGCAGTGTTGACCCTTCTTCTTCAGGACCTCTGCAGTTCTCCCTGGCATGCTCTCAATCAACTTCTGGACCAAATCCTGACTGATAGCTGTCCATTCTTGCATAAGCAATGCTTGCATTTTGCCAGAATTTGTTGGTTTTTGTTTGTCCACCCGTCTCTTGATGATTGCCCACAAGTTCTTAATGGGATTAAGATCTGGGGAGTTTCCAGGCCATGGACCCAAAATCTCTATGTCTTGTTCCATGAGCCATTTAGTGATCACCTTTGCTTTATGGCAAGGTGCTCCATTATGCTGGAAAAGGCATTGTTGGGCGCCAAACTGCTCTTGGACAGTTGGAAGAAGTTGCTCTTGGAGGACATTCTGGTACCATTCTTTATTCATGGCTGTGTTTTTAGGCAAGACTGTGAGTGAGCCGATTCCCTTGGCTGAGAAGCAACCCCACACATGAATCGTTTCAGGATGCTTAACAGTTGGCATGAGACAAGACTGGTGCTAGCGCTCACCTCTTCTTCTCCTAATAAGCTGTTTTCCAGATGTCCCAAGCAATCGAAAAGGGGATTCATCTGAGAAAATGACTTTACCCCAGTCCTCAGCAGTCCACTCCCTGTACCTTTTGAAGAATATCAGTCGGTCCCTGATGTTTTTTCTGGAGAGAAGGGGCTTCTTTGCCACCCTCCTTGAAACCAGTCTCCGCCTCACAGTGCGTGCAGAAGCACTCACACCAGCCTGCTGCCATTGCTGAGCTAGCTCGGCACTGCTGGTAGTCCGATCCCGCAGCTGAAACAGTTTTAAGATACGGTCCTGGCGTTTGCTGGTCCTTCTTGGGCGCCCTGGAGCCTTTCTGGCAACAATGGAAGCTCTCTCCTTGAAGTTCTTGATGATGCGATAGATTGTTGACTGAGGTGCAATCTTTGTAGCTGCGATACTCTTCCCTGTTAGGCCATTTTTGTGCAGAGCAATGATGGTTGCACGTGTTTCTTTAGAGATAACCATGGTTAACTGAAGAGAAACAATGATACCAAGCACCAGCCTCCTTTTAAAGTGTCCAGTGGTGTCATTCTTACTTAATCATGACTGATTGATCGCCAGCCCTGTCCTCATCAACACCCACACCTGTGTTAATGGAACAATCACTAAAACAATGTTAGCTGCTCCTTTTAAGGCAGGAATGCAATGATGTTGAAATGTATTTTGGGGGTTAAAGTTCATTTTCTTAGCCAGTATTGACTTTGCAAGTAATTGCTGTTAAGCTGATCACTCTTTATGACATTCTGGAGTATATGCAAATTGCCATTAGAAAAACTTAAGCAGTAGACTTTGTAAAAATTAATATTTGTAGCATTCTCAAAACTTTTGGCCATGACGGTAGGTCTACAACTATAAACTAATCTGATAGTCTGAGTCCTATATTTGAAATAGAACAATTATGATACCACTTATATACAGTGCCTACAAGTAGTATTGAACCCCCTGCAGATTTAGCAGGTTTGATAAGATGCAAATAAGTTAGAGCCTGCAAACTTCAAACAAGAGCAGGATTTATTAACAGATGCATAAATCTTACAAACCAACAAGTTATGTTGCTCAGTTAAATTTAATACATTTTCAACATAAAAGTGTGGGTCAATTATTATTCAACCCCTAGGTTTAATATTTTGTGGAATAACCCTTGTTTGCAATTACAGCTAATAATCGTCTTTTATAAGACCTGATCAGGCTGGCACAGGTCTCTGGAGTTATCTTGGCCCACTCCTCCATGCAGATCTTCTCCAAGTTATCTAGGTTCTTTGGGTGTCTCATGTGGACTTTAATCTTGAGCTCCTTCCACAAGTTTTCAATTGGGTTAAGATCAGGAGATTGACTAGGCCACTGCAACACCTTGATTTTTTCCCTCTTGAACCAGGCCTTGGTTTTCTTGGCTGTGTGCTTTGGGTCGTTGTCTTGTTGGAAGATGAAATGATGACCCATCTTAAGATCCTTGATGGAGGAGCGGAGGTTCTTGGCCAAAATCTCCACGTAAGCCGTGCTATCCATCTTCCCATGGATGCGGACCAGATGGCCAGGCCCCTTCGCTGAGAAACAGCCCCACAGCATGATGCTTCCACCACCATGCTTGACTGTAGGGATGGTACTCTTGGGGTCATATGCAGTGCCATCCAGTCTCCAAACATCACGTGTGTGGTTGGCACCAAAGATCTCGATCTTGGTC
Organism: Anomaloglossus baeobatrachus; assembly: GCF_048569485.1. Classification (NCBI taxonomy): domain Eukaryota; kingdom Metazoa; phylum Chordata; class Amphibia; order Anura; family Aromobatidae; genus Anomaloglossus; species Anomaloglossus baeobatrachus. The sequence goes on along the minus strand of NC_134360.1, from coordinate 214,262,444 downwards.
TCATCAGACCAGAGAACCTTGAACCAGTCTGTCTCAGAGTCCTCCAAGTGATCATGAGCAAACTGTAGACGAGCCTTGACATGACACTTTGAAAGTAAAGGTAACTTACGGGCTCGTCTGGAATGGAGACCATTGCGGTGGAGTACGTTACTTATGGTATTGACTGAAACCAATGTCCCCACTGCCATGAGATCTTCCCGAAGCTCCTTCCTTGTTGTCCTTGGGTTAGCCTTGACTCTTCGGACATGCCTGGCCTCGGCACGGGTGGAAACTTTCAAAGGCTGTCCAGGCCGTGGAAGGCTAACAGTAGTTCCATAAGCCTTCCACTTCCGGATGATGCTCCCAACAGTGGAGACAGGTAGGCCCAACTCCTTGGAAAGGGTTTTGTACCCCTTGCCAGCCTTGTGACCCTCCACGATCTTGTCTCTGATGGCCTAGGAATGCTCCTTTGTCTTTCCCATGTTGACCAAATATGAGTGCTGTTCACAAGTTTGTGGAGTGTCTTAATTAGTCAGAAAAGGCTGGAAAAAGAGATAATTAATCCAAACATGTGAAGCTCATTGTTCTTTGTGCCTGAAATACTTCTTAACACTTTAGGGGAACCAAACAGAATTCTTGTGGTTTGAGGGGTTGAATAATAAATGACCCTCTGAATAAACTTTTCACAATTTAAAAAAAAAAAAAAAAAAAGAAATAACATTCATTTTTGCTGCAGTGCATTTCACACTTCCAGGCTGATCTACAGTCCAAATGTCACAATGCCAAGTTAATTCCGAATGTGTAAACCTGCTAAATCTGCAGGGGGTTGAATACTACTTGTAGGCACTGTGAGATATTATGCAACTTACTTACTGGAGTCCTTACCCTAAAAACGTCTCCTCCCTGTCAAGTATCTACAATATGTCCTGTACGCACAACTGTCTGTGTATCATCCTGAACAAGAAGCTGCAAACAACATTCCACCATTGCACTGACCTTCATAGGTTTATCACGATCTATAAATTAGTGCATCTCAATAAATTAAAATATCACTAAAAAGTTAATTTATTTCAGTGATTCGATACAAAAATGGAAACACATACAGTATATTATATAGAGTCATTACACACAGTGGAATCTATTTCTATATATTATATAGAGTCATTACACACAGTGGAATCTATTTCTATATATTATATAAAGTCAGTACACACAGAGGGCTTTATTCCTATATATTCTATAGAGTCATTACACACAGAGGAATCTATCTCTATATATTATATAGTCATTATACACAGAGGGATCTATCTCTATATATTATATAGTCATTACACACAGAGGGATCTATTCCTATATATTATATAGAGTCATTACACACAGAGGGATCTATTCTTATAATTATATAGAGTCATTACACACAGAGGGATCTATTTCTATATTTTATATAGAGTCATTACACACAGAGGGATCTATTCCTATATATTATATAGAGTCATTACACACAGAGTAATCTATTTCAAGTGTTTATTTCTGTTAATGTTGATGATTATGGCTAACAGCCAATGAAAACCCAAATGTCATTATCTCAGAAAATTAGAATAATTACCACAAAACACCTGGAAAGGCTTCCTAAGCATTTAAAATGGTCCCTTAGTCTGGTTCAGTAGGCTACACAATCATGGGGAAGACTGCTGACATGACAGATGTCCAGAAGGCAGTCATTGACACAATCCACAAGGAGGGTAAGCCACAAAATGTCATTTCTAAAGATGCTGGCTGTTCACAGAGTGCTGTATCCAAGCATATTAATGGAAAGTTGAGTGGACGGAAAAAGTGTGGTAGAAAAAGGTGCACAAGCAACCGGGATAACCGCAGCCTTGATAGGATTGTTAAGAAAAGGATATTCACATTCCAAAATTTGGGGGAGATTCACAAGGAGTGGACCGCTGCTGGAGTCAGTGCTTCAAGAGGCACCACAAACAGGCGTATCCAGGACATGGGGTACAAGTGTCGCATTCCTTGTGTCAAGCCAGTCATGACAGGTTCCTGATTTTGTGATATTCCCTGTTCGGCCTACTATGCTCTGTTTACCCACCTTTTGTACCCCCCAAATATTAACCAATTTGTTTTTGCAATTTTTATTATTTTGCAGTTGCGTTTCTTTACGTGGGAATACCGTCATCTGAGGCTAAGATCCTCATCCAATGTGTTCCTTTGTGTAAGCACAGACGAATTGCTCATTTATAAAACCTCTATATAAAAAAATAGAAAAAAATGAAAATATTACTGTGCTATCAGGTTTAGACTGTGAGAAAGCTTTTAGAATCTATGTTTATTTCAAAAGGTGACTCTGACAATACCAAGTACCATAATGTTTAAAGAAATAGTGAGCCGGTCACCACAGCCAACATGTATTTTAACACCTCCGCAAAGTCTGAAAATGTTAATGGTGACAAATGTTCTATTCATTTTAAAATGCATTCATATTTACGTGCATATTTCTGTTGCAGTGGCGGTTTGTAAGGGATTGTGGGGCTAGAAGAAAGAGACAAGGCTTCTTAGCCGTTCTGAAGAATAAATATACTGTGGTCATAGAAAGGGAGGCAATTGTGGCAATTTCCTATTGTGAAGAAGCAGAAAGACTGAACTCATACTGAACTGTATGTTCTCTTTTGTATAGTATTTTTCACTTTACCTACAGCGTTAATCTACAGTCGCAATCAAAATTATTCAAACCCCGTTGAAAATTAGGTTTATTAGCAACATTTCCCAATTTCTGCTGTTTGCAATAAGTCAATTAAATATAAACACTGTCAAGATTGCCTAGATATTGCAGAAAGAGCTATGATTGACTGCCGCCAGTGTTCTGGAGGAGGCATGTGATCAAAAACCATCAAATGACTACAAAAGACCTACAGCAGTTTACACAGTAAGGCCTGTTTCACTTGTCACATAGACAACGTGGGTTGTCCATGTGCAATCCGTGATCCGTTATACATAATTACACATGGAGATAAAATCACCTGTCCCTGCTCCTGCTGTCTATGGTGCTGAAGAGTCCCGACCGTTGCTGTCTGACCTCTGCAGCTACTTCTGGGTCGACTGTGCCTGCATAAATGAATATGCATGTCAGTAATTGGCTGGGCAGGAAGCTGCAGAGAGCAGAGGCAGAACACAGCATCACTGGAGAAGGTGAGTTTAAAAAGATTTTTATTTTAAATGTTCGTGTTTTTCTGGTACGTTTTTCACAGATCACACCATAGTGTGGTCCGTGGGATATCAGTGATGCCAGAAAAAAATGGACATGTCTCCTTGCAGAGCACACGGACACGCGTGTATATTGCACCGAGACACGGTCAATGAAAAATAAAGAATAAAGAATAAATTCTCTGGGGTTTCTGAGCTACACAGGCAGGTTTGGGTGTCGATCAGCTATATGCTCATTAATGGTCAGGCTAGCAAGCGTTAAACAATGCTAGCCTGCTAGTTACCTCTAGTATCACATGTTGTAGGAAACCTATCACAGTTAGTCCCCTCCTTTATAAGATGGTGTGTCTTCCCACACCAACTATTGTCTTATGCTGTGTTGGTCTGTGTGCTGTTGTGTTAAGGCCACTTTACACGCTGCAATCTCGCTAGCGAGATCGCTGTCGTGCGTACCCAGCCCCATCGTTTGTGCATCAGGGGCAAATCGCTGCCCGTGGCGCACAAAATCGCGCGGACCCGTCACACTACTTATCTGCCTAGCGACGTCGCTGTGACCGGCGAACCGCCTCCTTTCTAAGGGGGCAGTTCGTTC